>NC_066362.1:184050915-184367915 GCF_013377495.2 Cygnus atratus | reverse complement strand
TTTCAGTTAGTTAGATGCAGCATTAACTTTCCCATGCAGCGATCATTATGTGTTTGTCATTGATAACATTCCTGTATGTATTTTGCTGGGAAGATTTTTTTTAATTATTTTTTGATGGCTTTAGGATTCCTATACTGAATTTCAGTGCAGTCTTTCATATTTTAGCAAGATATTCTTTTTACTAAGAAGTACTGTAGTTTCCTTCATGCCAAACTTAGAAAATGTTAGCTCTTGCTATTCTACCTAAGATAGTTAATTATGAAATACTAGTAAATGTGTATCTCATTATATGAATATCAGTGTCAAATCATCAGCTGATCTACTGAAGTATATCCTAATACAACTTTCATGACAGTTTTATATTTCTCATAGATCTTGCTTCGTACACTTTAGGTCACATGTCCAATTTTAGAAAGTATTTGGAATAAATCTTTATATTTGCAAGTGTTTTTGTATGACTATGGTGGTTTTACCCTTCTGGACAGCTGAACTCCTCCATTGCCACTCTTTCACTCCCTTGCCTCAAAGGAAAAGGGGAAGAAAATATGATGGAAAGGGCTGAAGGGTTGAGATCACTCACCAATTAATGTCACATGCAAAACAGACTCAGCCCAGGGAGATTAATATAATTTATTGCCTACCACTAGCAGACAAACATAATGAGAAACTAAAAGCAAACTAAAAACACCTCCCCCCATTCACCCTCTTCTACATCTGAGAGGCACAGGGGAGCAGGGAGGGAATGGGGGCTGTGGTCGGTCCCCGACACTTCGTCTCCGCCACTCCTTCACAGTCACTCTCTGCCCCTGCTCCACGTCGGGTCCCTCCCATGGGATGCCATCCTTCTCAAACTGAGCCTGCAGGGGCTGCCCACAGGCAGCAGCTCTTCAAGAACTGCTCCCACACGGCTCTGTACCACGGGGTCCATCCCCCAGGACCAAACTGCTCCAGCACGGGTCCCCCACGGGCGGCAGCTCCCGATAGACCCCTGCTCCTGCGTGGGCTCCTCTCCACGGGCTGCAGCTCCGGCCCGGGGCCTGCTCCTGCAGGGGCTCTCCATGGGCCGCAGCCTCCTCCAGGCCACATCCACCTGCTCCACTGGGGGCTCCTCCACGGGCTGCAGCATGGAGATCTGCTCCATGTGGGACCCATGGGCTGCAGGGGGACAGCCTGCTCCACCAGGGGCCTCTCCACAGGCTGCAGGGGAACTGCTGCTGCATGCCTGGAGCACCTCCTGCCCTCCTGCTGCACTGACCTGTGGGCTGCAGGGCTGGTTCTCACTTCTCTTCCCCAGCTGCTGTTACACAGCAGTTTTTTTCCCCTTTCTTAAATCTCCTCCCAGAGGCCCAACCAGCGTCACTCACTGGCTCAGCTCTGGCCAGCGGCAGGTCCCTTTTGGAGCCAGCTGGAGCTGGCTCTGATGTGACATTGGGCAGCTGCTGGGCTCTGTTCATAGAGGTGTTCCCTGCAGCCCCCTACTACCAAACCCTTGCCATGTAAACCCAATACAATGGCATATATTATTTGCTATTGAAAACATCCAGCGTGGCCTTGAACACCTCCAGGGATGGGGCATCCACAGCTTGTCTTGGCAACCTTTTCCAGTGCCTCACTACCCTTACAGCGAAGAATATCCTCCTAATGTCTAGTCTATTGTCTTCAGTTTAAGACCATTCTCCCTTGTCCTATCATTATCTAACTGAATAAAAAGTCCCTCTCCGTCTCTTTTATTAGACCCCTTTAAGTATTGAAAAGCCACAATGAGGTCTCCCCAGAGCCTTCTGTTTTTTAGGCTGAACGTCTCCAGCTCTCTCCACAGGAGAAGTGCTCCAGCCCTCTGATCATCTTTGTGGCCCTCCTCTGGACTTGCTCTAACAGCTCCACATCCTTCTTGTGCTGGGAGCCCCAGACCTGGATGCAGCACTCCAGGAGGGGCCTCACGAGAACAGAGTAAATGGGGACAATCCCCTCCCTCCACCAGCTGCTGGTCATGCCTCTGTTGATGCAGCCCAGGATGCAGTTGGCCTTCTGGGCTGCAAGCATGCACTGCTGGCTCTTATTGAGCCTTTTGTACACCAGAATTCCAAAGTCCCTCTCCACAGGGCTGCTCTCAATGAGTTCTTCTCCCAGTTTGTGCTCATGTCTGGGATTGGCCCAACCCAGGTGCAGCACCTTGCACTTAGACTTGTTGAACCTCATTAGGTTCACTTCTTCAGCTTGTCCAGGTCCCTTTGAATGGCGTCTCTTCCTTCTTTGGTATCAACCCCACCACTCAGCTTGGTGTCGTCTGCAAACTTGCTGAGGGTGCACTCAATCCCATCGTCTATGTCATTGATGAAGACATTGAAAAGCACCCGTCCCAAGACAGACCAAGGGACACCGATTGTCACCAGCCTCCACCTGGACACAGAACCATTGGCCACTACTCTCTGGGTATGGCCATTGAGCCAATTTCTTATCCACCAGCTGGTCCACCCTTCAAATCCGTATCTTTCCAATTTAGAGATTGGGATGTCATATGGGACTGTGTCAAAGGCCTTACAGAAATCCAAGGAGATGACATAAGTCAGTCTTCCCTTGTCAACTGATGCAGTTACTCCATCATAGAAGGGCACCAGATTGGTCAGGTATGATTTACCCTTGGTGAAGCCACACTGGCTGTCCCGGATCACCTCCTTGTCCTGCACGTGCTTTAACATTACCTCCAGGAGAATTCATTCCATGATCTTGCCAGGCAGAGAGGTGGAGCTCACTGGTCTGTAGTTCTCCAGGTCTTCCTTTCTACCCTATTTAAAAATGGGAGTGATGCTTCCCTTTTTCCAGTCACTGGGGACTTTGCCTGACTGCCATGATTTTTCAATTATGGTGGAGTGTGGCTTGGCAACTGCATCACCCAGTTCCCTCAGGACCCTTGGATGCGTGTCATCAAGGCCCATAAACTTGTACTTGTTAAGTTGCATCAGGAGGTCCCAAACATGCTCTTCACTACAGTGGGCTCCCCCAGCCCCTGCCTAGAGGCTTGGGGACAGGAGATCTGGGAAGCCTGACCACCAGTGAAGACTGAGGCAAAGAAGTACCTCTGCCTTTTCCCCATCTGTCATTACCAGTTCTCCATCGTCATTTGTCAGAGACGCTACACGCAAAAACAAATTCAAAGTGTTTTTTAGAGCTTGTCTTGGAGATCGGAGCAACAGACATAGTGTTCTGAAGCAGTAGCTATGCTAAAGATTCAAAAAAATTGCATGACAGGAAGGAGATTTTGACTAAAACAAAATGCACATGCAAGGAATTGTGGTTAACGTGCAAATAAAAAAATAGCAAAATGATAAAATCTGTGGGTTTTTGTTTGTTTTTAAATAAAGCTTGACATGCACACCAATGCTATCAAAAGATGGTATTGCTCATGTTATAGGATCTGTGGACAGTGTTGCAACAGAAGATTAATGAGCTATTTGTTTCCAAACAAATGAGTCATCTATTAAGTTTAATCTACACACAATGGGACAAGCTGAACACCAGCTTGCAGACTGGTATGTTGTCTGAAATGCTCTTAAAGCATTGTAAAAGGAAAATCATAGAATATATGTGGACAGAACTTGGAGGTTATCGTTATCAGATTATTACTGTTACAAAAGTATCAGAACTGTAAATATAAGTAAATAGCTATAAAAGATACAATTTTTAATAGTGCCATTGCAAAGAATGTCTCATCTCAGGAAAATCATAATCACCAAGTAGAGATTATTGTTAAATAAACTTTTGAATGAAAGAGGACAAGGGAATTTTTCATGTAACATTTTTGTTAGGTGACGTGGAAGATTCAGAAACGAAGCATTGACTAAAACATTGACTAAAACTAGTTGCACTTACTTAGCTTAGTCAAGTTAAATTTCAGAGATCTCAGTGATTAATATTCTGCCGAATTTATTGAGGTGTTCCTTTGTGAAATATAATCTTCCTACAAAAGGGAAAACATTTTTTTTTCACCCTGGGGTCTACAAAATTTCAGCCCACAAAAATTACTTTGTTCATTGTTGCTTGGAAAAAAAAATTAGGCTGGTCACACATGACTTCAGAAGACAAAGCTGCAGTGATACGTCCTTAATCTAGTATGACCCAATAAATCTGTTTACTTGAACATGAAGGAAGTGAGATATTCGTATGTACTATTGTATAATGAGTGGCATTTTTTTACCCTCCTGTTAACTATAAGTTTTTAAGGGGGAAAAGTGAAAATACATTTTTAAAGACATGGAAAACAGATGTGGAAAAATGTGCATTCTAATATGCATATAAAAATAAAAAAATATGAAATATAAAAAATACAACTCAGTTTAGGGACTACTGCAAAGATTATTGAGAAAATATATTTTGCTGCATGCTTTTTATTTCTAATTCTGTGCCTTCTCTGATTTCAAAAGCAACAAGTAAAAATGTTTTTGCTTTTATTTCCTCTGATACAGAGAGGGAAATTTTTATATTAGTAGGATCTGTATCTATTAAACCTGCCTCAGAGAGTGAGTCACCAAGTGAATCTGAAACCTGCACTAAGGTACTGTGTTGAGAAATTAAAAAAAAAAAAGAATACAAGTTAGTTGGGTATGTGCTTATTTGTTACTTGATGAGGGACAGAGAAATCTTTGCAAAATAAGTATAATATTAATTTTCTAAAAGTACTTTATTTCCCTAAGAAAATAAATAAATAAATGAATAAATCTGCATCATTTTACTTCATACTTAATACAAAAATATCATCCCTTAACAGTGGAGAGAGTCTTGGGAACTGTTTTTAGGAAGTTATGGATTTATACAGGGAGTTTTTAATGTATAACATATATATATTCTGTTTTATTTTTTTAAGTAATGAAGGATATCAATGCTAGACTGCTTGCCGTCTTTGTAGCACTTAGTCTATTTCAGGTCTACCTTTGCAGTTTCCAACAAATGCGTTTGACTCCAAATTACTCATTTACATGCTTCAAGTGGCAAGGGAAAGTAAGGCTTTCACTGTGCAACTAATATGAAGTTTAAACACTCCTATTTCTTCAAAAGTTTAATAGCTACTTTTATTGAAAAGAACTTCCTTGCGATTTAAACTATGTATTTAAGAATCGTTATACTTTACAAGTTACAGGGAGTTGTATCCGACTGAAAGAGGCAAAAGAATGGTACATGCCAAGGGGACATTTTCTATGGAGAAGTGAATATAAAATATTTATTTATATGCATGTAGGATCAATAAATTTGTTATAATACGAAATGTTTTGTACCTGTTTTTCTTTTTCCTTTTTTTATTTATTTTTTAAGGTAGGAGCTGTAAGAAGCTCAGTGATTCAAGTTGAAAAATGTTTATTGATATTTGTAAAATAATGTTACATATACTATGGTTACATTCTTAATGAGTGAAATTGATCAGGGCTGCATTTTTAAGTCATGATTAGTAGACTGTATCACTTAACTTCCCAGGAGTAAATGTAAAGTAGTTCATTTTGACTCTGCAAGACAAATTGGTACAAGTTTCTTGACATATTTCTCACTAGGAAGAAAAGAAAAAGATAAAGGAACTGCCTACAACATTTTCAATTGTATCCAAATAATTACAGGGTACTGAGGAGAACAGGTGAAAATTATAACATTTTAATTAAATCAGAGGGCAGAAAAAGAATTTGTCTAATACATCAATAACATGCTTCATTTGTATGTCCAAACTAAATGCATTCTGTGAAGTACTTTTTCAACAAGTTGAAAATTCCTGACAAATAACTGATTCACTATTTTATAAAGATAATGATGGTATGGCACAATATTATAGATGAGAGTATTGTTGGTGTAGAAGAGAAAGACCACCTCAACCACTTAGAGGATGGCTTCTCTAACTTCTTCACAGCTGTTTTATATTGTAAGATATGTAATTGTAAAACAAGTCAACAAGGAAGAAAATTTAAATGATTGAAACCATCAGTGATATACTGAGACAGTTCAGACTTTAACATACATGAAATTCTCTCTTTTACTTTTTTTCCTATAGAAGAACAAACTTTGATATGTTTTCTTACCAAGGCAGAACAGAAGGCGAAGGAGGAAAGGAATACTTTTTCTATTCATACTTTTTGTGTTGTAACAACTACCTAGATTATTTAAATTATCTCTTAGGAGGTGAGTTCTTCCACAAGGTTAGCCATCTAATCTAGTCAGCTGAACAAGAAAAAGGCACCTGCAGCAAATTATTTTGCAGGTGTAGCTAAGACTTGCAGAATGGTATTTAATGCCTACAAGTACCCAACTTGTTACACTTCTTATGTAAGAACTGTAGGTGACTGTTTTATAGTAGGCATCTAAGTGAACTTGGAGTTCGTAGATTCTTATCGTTGGATCATTCAGTAAATATGATCTGAGTTTGTTTATTAACTTGGCTTTTGTTTATGAGGTTCTCTGAACACTAAAGCAACTTAGAGTCAAATGAAATAATGTAGTTTCTGTATTAGGGACTTATGTTTGTTGACTTATGCAGCTGTCTGGGACAGACACTTGTATTCTTGTAGGATGTGGAGCATAGGCCTAGAAATACAGTTACGTTTTGGATATTGAAATATTTTACATACAATATATAAAAATCACACAAAATGACGCAAATTAATGCTGATGGAGGTTTAAACTAGTTGACCTTTTACCAAAGAGGTAAATCATGAGGAGCTGCATCTCTTTAGAGTATTTGAAGTGCTGTTTTCCAAGGGTGGCGATTTGTTGGTAAAGCTCATACAAATATGAGTATTTTGCTGCATAGCTATTTCAATTTTATTTTAGCTTAGAAAATGTAGTACTACTTTTGACGCCCTTTCATAGTTGGACTGAATCCCATGGAGGGGTGTGAGGGATATACCTTATTTTCATGAAGGTGTGTTTACTAAGTATTCTGAAAAGTAGTGGCATAATCATAAAACAAAATTATTAAAATAAAATCCCAAGGGATGTGCAAGTTCTTTGCTTTAAAAAAACAAACAAAAAATTAACTAAACATAACAGTCAAAAGGTAATAATTAAAATGTGCCAAGAAAGGGAAGACAAATAAATTGTAAATGACTATTCCAAATAATAATATATTTAACACAATAAATGAGCATTTGTACCTGGTAAGTCCAGATGATAACATCTACAAGACTGCTACTAACATCTACGAGACTGCTACTATAACTACAACTGAGACAACTGCAGCCTTACCCAAAAGGGAAAGATAAAGTCAGTATATTCAGTTTAAGCAGTTAGCTGAAAAAAAATAAAATAAAATAAAAAATCACTATGATCAGTCTTTTGAGATGCTCATAAAATGGCTTGAATTCCTAGCAGCTGAGTAATTGTTTATTACATGTAGTCCTTCTTCCCTGTTCAAAGAAGTGGCAGCTAGATCAGGCTGCTCTAGGTGTTTCCAGTCAGGTTTTTAGCATCTCCAGGGAAGGAGACTCCACAACCTGTTTGGACAAACTGCTCTACTGTTTGACCACCCTTACTTTATGTTTAAATGAAATTTCAAGTATTTCAGTTTGCGCCCATTGCCTCTTATCCTGTTACTGAGAAATCTCTGACTCCCTCTTTACTTCCTGCCCATTAAGTATTTATACACATGGATAAGATGTCCCTGAGCCTTCTCTTCTCCAAGTTAAACTGTCCCATATCTCAGCTTCTCTTCATGTGTTAGAGGCTTTGATCACTTAATCATCTTTGTGGCCCTTTGTCGAACTCTCTCCAGTATGTCCATTTTCTTCTGGTTTGTATGTGTTTTGAAAGAATAGACACCCATTATAGTTAAGTATGAGTTGATTTGCAGATCACAAAAGATTAAATTACCATTTTTAGGATTAGGTTATTTTGAAGGTTCAGTTCGAAAGGATATTTAAGATTTTCTTCTTAAACTTTACAATTCACAATTAAAATTCATCATGGACATAATGATTCCAGTTGAACAGATTATTTGAAAGACCACCAGAGTTGTACTTGGAAGTGTTTTACTCAGATACTTTCTCTCCTTGATTATAAAATATGAAGCAATTGAGATAAGGTGCTAAACTGGGCTATAAAATCTGCTGTGGTGATTTTTTTCCTTTTGTTTAATAATTTCTGATAGATTAAAAGACAGAGATACGTGATGTTAATTTGTTAAGGCACAGAGAAATGGATTTCTGATGAGACCTGAATTGTATTTTGTGTATAGTACATATGTTTTTAGATTACACTTTCAGGAAAGGGAATGTAATAATCTTTTAAATTATACTGGGTTTTAATTTTATTGCATTTTTGGCTCATATCCCATAAAAAGATGTAAGTAGGTACATTGTTATGTCTGAGCACTGTTCTACCAAGCGGACTTGACTTTTTTTTGACTGACTTGACTTTTAATTTTATGAGTTCATAAGGATTCATCTGGTCATATAACTTCATGAGATTTTTCACTTATTTTCAATGGTAATCATTAAGTTTATGTGTTATAGCACAAAAACTGCCACTATATACTGATTTTCCGTTTCTTTTCAGTGGTATATGATAAGCATTGTACACATCTATAATCGCTGGAGAAACAGTGAAATACGATGTTACGTGAATGGTCAGCTGGTATCCTATGGTGACATGGCCTGGCATGTTAACACAAATGATGTAAGATTTTATTTTTTTCCTTTCTCATAGCTTCACAGCACATCAAACTGTTCATCTCATTTTAAAGTAAATGGAAAAAGAAAGAAAAATACAGTATTTTCTCTAGATCTTTGCAAAATTTTTATTTTTTTTTTAAGCTTTAAAAAGCCTTAGCTATGTATTTCATAAAATTTAGTATTGCTGTGGTTTCTTTGGGTATGTGTTTTTTTTTTTTTCCTTTAGATTATTATGAATTTTTGGCTCTGTTTTGCACTATTTTAAGGAAATTTGTGGAGATTTGTTGGAGAGTCTGTTACAGTTAATGTTTTTAATATATGATGTTGTATAGAGGACAGTGACAACAACGGATTCATATTTCACTTTTTCCATAGAAAGTTATGGTGGAGTTACAGATTTGAGAGATGTAGATTAAGGAAAACCCTTAAGAAAAACTGATTCATTCAGCCTAATGAATACGCATGCTGCCAAGTACTCATTTTTGTATCACATTAAATTCTGTTTTATTCGAGAAGAGATATTTGTTAATGATTAAAAGATTTCTATGCTATTTTTGTTGATTGAACATTAGATTTTAAGTATTTTTTTTTTAATTGCAGTAGAACTGAATAGTCTGGACCATGGTCAGCGTCCTGTTGTTTTAAGCACTGTATAAATATTGTGAGAGATAATTTCTTCTATGAAGAGTTTACCATTTTAAAGCAATGAGACAAATAGAAATTAAGGAGAAAAAAAAAAGTTAAAGCTGGAAAACAGAAGCATGGAGAAGCGTAAGGAAACTTGCAGCATTAAACAAAGTCTGATGTCTTACATCTATATCCCAGTAGCAAGCATATTTTGCTTCTTTTATTGTTTGACTTGGATTAGTTCATAGGCAGTTGACCAGTATTAAAAATGCTGTGCTAATTATTAAGGAATTAGTATTTAATTAATGTTGTTAGCAAGTACAAATTAAGTACTACAAAATTGCAGTTTTGTGTTTTGCGTTTTATTGGCTTGGATTGCCAACTAGGGAGATTACCAATTAAAAGATATTGAGACACACAGAGTTGCATAGCATCAGTCAGCTCAGAACAAGTGAATACAGTGTTCTTGTGTCTGCTTGTACCACAGGCAGAAATGAGTCATTTTTACCTGGAGAAGATTGCATGTTTACCTGTAAATACAGCTAAATGTTAATTGGACAGAGTTCAATTTATGTTAACAGTACATTCTTAGAGGAAATGTATCAGATTCATATTTTTTAATTATAAATTATTTGAATTAAATCTATATATGCTTTAAAAAAAAGTCCATTTTCTTGTACAATGGAAGGGATGAGACTGTACACCCAATGATGAAGAAAACACTAAATGTAATAAACACAAAACTTTTCAGATGCTCACTGTGTCAAAGCTACCACTGGATAAAACTCATTTGGATTATATACTTTTCAGATTAATAAAGCATTTATTAGATTTGCATTACTGAATTTAAAGTTAAGGGACTCAGCTGAATTTTTATTTCAAGCATAGATTTTATCTTGGAAAAGACTGTGAACTGATTTATTCCCATCCAATAGATCTCACATTACAGTTTTCTTATATTTTAATGTCATTTTTCATTATCTGACATTTACCTCTTGTATCCAATACTTCAGTCTACAGTTTTCATATGTGCAGACACAATCGAGACATCTTCAATGATGTCTCGATTAACTCCAACTTCATTAATGCTATTTAATGAAATATAAAAGCTATAAAAAGTTTATTGTGTTAGTTATGTGTCACATAACTCAATGTTTTTATTCCAAGGACTAATTATAGCTAGAGATTATGATAAAAAGATTAAATTAAATGCATGAAAACACATAACACAAATAATCAAAAATGTGTACAATTGCTAGCTGATCAGTACATTAAACAGTTGATTATAAGAGATCAAATAACATTTAGAGATGGATGTTACATTGGAAGAGTTGATTATTGTGGATATTAGATTAGGAATTTTCCCCCAGTTATGGGAAGACATGAGAGAAAGCATAAAACTGTTCAAGATGTAGAATTAGAGGGTTAATGAAGTCTTGTGGAAGATTTTTTGCTCAGATACTAAAATGAAGACAAACTTGATGATGTCATAGAAACATAGAATATCCTAAATTGGAAGGGACCCTTAGGAATCCTTGAGTCTAACTCCTGGCTCCACACAGGACCACCCAAAAATCAAACCATATATCTGAGAGCACTGTCCAAATGCTTCTGGAACTCCAACAGGCTTCCTAATGCAGATTATACTAGTTTAATTTGTGTCAAAAAGTGAGGCCCGTTCCTTGTTTTCATTAAATAAAGTACACGTGGCAAGGAAACTAAGAGATCTTTGCCAAAGATCATTGTGCTGTAGATATAGTCCTCTTGTGCTGCATCTTGGTTCCTAATTTCTCAGATTTTTATTCTGGATGGTTAAATTCTAAACTTCATTTGATCTAAAAGCCTTTTTTCTTGGAAGCACCAGGAGAACTTAACCTAATTCTTGCAAAATAAATTTAACTTGGGGAGGGAAAATAAGCTACACTTCAAATATGAAATAATAGGAAATGGACAGATGGAGAACTGCAGAAGGCCTTTGTGCATCTAGAAGGATAGATGTGGGAAGAAAGAACAGAAAATAGGGACTTCTATGATTGTGGAAGAAGTCAGAAGAGGAGTTTAAGTTCAAACCACATCATTATAAGATGTGGTCATAGAAGACTGTGCACCAGTTGCAAACTAGAAAAAAAATGTATTTGTTTTTCTGCTACAAGTGTTTAGCTATTTTAGCACAACAGTGAAAGAACAGTGTATTTTGCCATTCTAAATTTCTCTATTCTATGTTAAATGATTAATAAAAAAGAAATTCTAATAGCCAGTCATAACAGCATTGTAGTACCAACCCATAAAATAATAAATGCTAAGACACTTGAAATCGTTCACTACAAAAATTTAGGTATTGAAATAATAAATGAATGGTTTATTTTCTTAATTATGGTCTCCATTTATTTTTAGCTCCAGTAGTTGCCTGTGAATACGATTTCATTATATACTTTGTATAACTAAAGCTCATTATCATTGCATCTTTCTGATATAGAGCTATGACAAATGTTTTCTTGGCTCTTCGGAGACTGCTGATGCTAATCGAGTGTTCTGTGGCCAGCTTGGAGCAGTATATGTATTCACGGAAGCACTCAACCCAGCACAGATTTTTGCAATACATCAGTTAGGACCTGGTTATAAGGTAATAATGGATCTTAAAAAACATTTTTTTGTAAAACTGAAAATAATTCATAGATATAATTGATAGATATAGTTGGAAGCTATATGTAAATGTAGATATTCCTCTTGGGGTCATATAGAGCTGTGTGATTTGTTTTCAGCAAAAGATAAGGGTTTTGTCAAGTTTCCTAACTGCTCTTAATTTCTACCAGCTTTTTGAAAGATGCAAGTAATTGCTTTAAAAAATAGCTGAAACATGATTATATGTGATTTTTATAAATTTGGGTCATAATCAAATTAGAACAATTTTGTGTTTTGAGTACTAAATAGCAGGGGAACAACTTTCCCCTTCTCTCCTGTTTTGTGTTTAAAAACTGAGTTAAACCAGATTAACATTGAACAAAGCATAATAAGCCAATTCTGTTCAAATACACAGTTTTAAAGAGTGCTGCTAAAGTAAAGGTTGAGCTTTTCATATATGCTTTGCCAGAGAAATTTAGGGGGGACAGTTTGGACAAATTCATGGTGCATGCATAAACTTTGATCTCTAGTATGAACAATGTTAGTTATTTCTTGAAATGGCTGTGTATAGTATTATTTTATCAAGAAAAACAAAGTAAATGTTTTGCAGAAGTGTGTGGAAATTGTTTGCCCAGCAAAGAAGACTTGAAAATGAATGATCGGCTCTAACCTAGCTTAAGAGTATGGAATTTCTACCATCAGTTACTCCCAAATTTTGTTTTTGTTGATTTTTGAAATTTGCAGCATCATCCGGAATACTTGCAGATTCTTAGTATATGATATATTTTTAAAATAAAGACTTTTAAAAAGGGGCAAATACAGATCAACATTTAGATTCTAACAACATTAATTTGCTTTGCTGAAAATGACTTTGCTGTAAGTCATTTGATGAAAACTAGCATCTAAATGACAGTGACAACTGAAAATATCTTTTGTGGTATGTATGTAGTGTGAATAGCCAAACATATGTCAAAGGTACTTGGAGAAGGGGAAGTCTTTTGCATGTGGTTGATGGTTAAAACCTGCTGTAAAACCTAAAATGTTAGTTAAGTTAGTCAAGAAGTGTATCACATGTGCAAACAAGGGGTACTTTATTTCAGCCTTAATACTGTATTTTGTTTGAACAAAGATTTCTGCAGATATTTTTTTTTTGTCATACAAAAGAAAGTAATGTGACCTTATAGTGCTTAATAATAAATGTAGTAAATCTTTATGAATTTATTAAATTCCCGGATTTGCAGGAGCATAGTGAAGATATATGAAATAGGAATAATGGTTTCATTTGTTTCAAGAAGTGAAAAATACTATGTAATAATATCGAGTGTTGAAGGGTTTCATAAGGCATACATGTTTTCATGCTAAACGATATTTCCAGTAGTTACTGCATGATCATTATTACATTTATTGATTATTAGGCTTCTGTTAAACTAAATTTCTTCACACCCATAGCCTGTTACTGATTTTTGTAAAATGTCAATGTTATTAATTTAAAACTTCAGGGATATTTCTCCTTGGTATACCATGATTTTAGGTTTAGACTGTGTTCCCAGCACAGCTAATGCCTCTTTCCTCTGTAAAGTATTTTACTTCTTTCTCTAAGAATCTGAAAAATTAGCTTTTACTAATAATGGTTAAACATTAATTAATGCCTATTTCTCATTTGTAGAAGCCTCTGAGATTTTAACTTTAGTTAAAATGTTTAGCTATTGTTTTACGATATAATTTGTATAAGATTCCAGTATTCATTCATTTTGTCTATAATGTTCACATGCAGTCAGCTACAACATCTACTATAATCACTTCTCACTTCTGAACAACCTTACCTGCCTCTTACCATTTTAGCTTTAGCTTCAGTTGCATTGAGCATTGGATACTGCAGATGAGTTGGACTATGATCTTCTCCTGTTCTTTCCTGTATCTTATTATTATGCTTTTATTGGAAAATTTGATGTAGAATGTATGCAATGCATGTAATGACATGAAAATTTATGCTGCAGATAAAAAATTCCTGTTATTATAAAAATAAATTCCTGTTATTATAAAAATAATCCTGCAACAAAAGAAAATAACGCTTAATTGTTTTCCAGTGGGTTGAGGCAATTTATTTTCTAATATTAATAAATACAGAAATGGTAATTGGGAGTTTTTAATTTTGTATTTTCAAATTTAACTGTTATGATTCTAGTATAAGCCTACATCTTAATAGCCTTATGCCATACTTCTATTTACATAGGTATTTTCAGCTGCTTATCTGGTTGCCCAAAAGCTTAGATTTCTGTCTTGACAATTTTTATTAGTTATTGTAGGTTTAAAAATTGCAGAAATGTTTATGATCTCTGAATAAATTCTTATACTGTTTGTAGTCCAATAAATTCTGATACCACTTGTAGTCTGACACCATGTCTACCACTTATGTAGAATGTTCAAGTAAAAGTGCAATGAATTCCAAAACTTCCTGCAATTAGATTGTTTGCATCTTCTATGGAATTCTGTATACTGTATGAATATATATATATATATACATATATATATATATATACAGTGTGAATATAATGTATATGCACCAAGATATTGTTTGTGCTAAATGAATGTATTTAGGCTCATCAGTTCAGTTCAAGGGTAGGCATTTAAAGGTTGATTAAAAGTCAGCTGCTATGTCCCAGGTGACAAAAATGCAGCATGAGATGGCAGTAGCTCTCTTAAAACTCTTCATGGTATTTGTTGCCTTCCTAAGTGGAAAATATACATATGGGATAAATAAAGAATCCAAATTTATAGTTTTCTCCATGTTAAAAAAAAAAAAATCTATATTTTGACCGAAAGCTTCATACTTTGTTACCAAAACTAATTTAGACCATTTTTATTATAGTAATCACAGGGTATCATACAAGTTCTCCATGTATCCAGTTTGTAGCTAGATTAGACAGATATCACTCTCCTTCCTATGAAGTCTGGAAAACACTTTTTATTGATTCTCTAGTGATGGTTACACTAAGTAGATATTAAATGTAAACAAATTCACATGTATTATGTATTTCTGAACATTGTTTATTATACTTTGATAACCAGATAAAAAATAATGGCTAAAAATTATCTCAGGAGTTCCTGTGAGTGTTTTAGATAAGGTGCTTACTTGATGACAAGTTTGAGGTTGTGGCAGAGAAAATCAAAGATGTGGGTTTCTTGTAAATCATGTATATATCATATAGGATCTCATATAAAATCATACATATATCAATCCTATATTGAATAATTGATAAAGAAGCTAATTTATGTTGATAAGGTATAAAGGAATAAATATACGTATTTACCATTCAACATGTTATAACTAAGGCTCTTTGCGGTCTTTATGCCCTCACACTGGTTGTACCAGATCTCAAAGTTGCATTCCTTCCATGACCAGTAATTAACCATTTGCTACTTGACCTTATACACTTGACAGCCTCTGCTATCCTCCTGTGGATGCATTTTCCCAAGTCCCCAGTACAGGATGAGTATGCTAAATTTAGATTCTTTTTGTGTAAGCTAATGTTAGTAACAAAGGAGTGTTGTGTCTAATTAATAGTTTCTTTTTCCATCATGTTATAATAATGTGAATAGAACAATAGGATTTCCAATTTAAGTTCAACTTAGATGGCTTTAATTCTTTCTTCAGATAACTTTTGAAATCAGTGAAATAACTGAACTATTTCTGTCTCTGCAGTAAGTGTACAAAGATATATCTGTATAGTTAAATATGCTCTCTGGGGAGAAATGCATCATCACCTTCATCAGGACAAGTCTCTAACCTGGAGTAGTGATTTCCCAATAAGTGAGATTTAGACAGCCATATGAACAGAGAGCCAACTCTCAAGCTGTAAGCATAAGATTTAGTCTGGCTATTTCTGCTTCAGCGAGCAGTGTGGCAAGATAAGGGAACACGTTTATAAATCAAAGCATTCGATGCTGAAGCCTGAATGTCCACAGTGAATGTCCACAGTATCAGGGTTGGGGGGGGTTGTTGCTTCAGATTGGTTAAAGTCTGATACTTTGGACTGAATGACTGTCAGCAGTCCGTGAACATTTCTAGTTCAGTTTCTTCCAAAAGGAAGTCTCTTTGGTGCTGAACAGGTTTTTAATATGCACAAAGCAGTGAGTGGGGATCACTGGGAGTTTCCTTACCAAACATACTGACTGACAGATCTGCTCCAAGGGTTCTCAATCAGCTGCAGTCAGATGCCCAGTTTATTCAGTCTACATCTTTCTTATGACAAATTGATGCTTGTCACAAGAGCTCATATTGTCAGTCACTTGAGCAGTCACCGTTTCCCATCATTTGGCCATAAACAAGAAAATTTATTCAGGATTTCCATCAGCCTTGAGAACTCTGCAAAAGCTGCATGGGTTTTATGGGTTTACATAACTGGCAGAAACCTGTACTATTTTTTGAAAGAGCAGCTGATAGCCTATAAATTGCCTATTTTAATTCTACCACCCTGGATAACAACCCTAGTGATTACATTTTTTACAGTATTTTCAGATGTATTTACAGATGTATTTTCTTATTGTGTTGGGGGCAGGAGCAAGAGAGAAATTTGTTAGGTCAAAATGGATGAAACAACTCTATAGATGGCTATATGCAGTAAAAATAAGCAAAATAATTGATAATTATCCTCAGCAATAAATCATTTTAAACTGAGTAAAAATTTTAGAAACATAAATCGAATTTCATATTACAATAATGAAATGGTAATAATTTCTAAGGACTTTACTTGTATCAGCAAAGTACTGTGTGTTACTACTAGTTGTTTCTTTGCCACTGTCAAATGACTTTTACATGTAAAAGTAGGTGTGTGCCAAGTAAATCTGACAACACTTTGCAGAAAGGAAGAAATCTATCTTCTTGTGCTTGAGTGATTTGTCAGTGTTGCCAGAAAAACTAGTTTTAGATCAGATATGGTTCATGGTATGTTTAACAGAAATTTTCATTCTTCCATTAAGCTTAAGAATCTTTAGTTTGAATGTGGGTTTTAGAATTTGTTTTGTTTTTAATTTAAGTATCTAGTTTATATATAATCTGGTTTGTTAATGAAGCATGGGATTTATGCTGTTTTAAAATAACTGTTACCTTAAACAAAATAGTATGGGATTCAATATTCTATTTACTTTATAAAGCTTCTTGCATTTTTTTTTCAGAGCACATTCAAATTTAAATCTGAGAGTGACATTCATCTGGCTGAGCACCATAAACAAGTGCTCTATGATGGGAAACTTGCAAGTAGCATTGCATTTACTTATAACGCAAAGGCTACTGATGCCCAGCTATGCCTTGAATCCTCACCAAAGGAGAATCCTTCAATTTTTGTACATTCCCCACATGCTCTTATGCTTCAGGTTTGTGTATTTTATTTTACTTTCAATCATTGTGATTCTTTTAGTTGAACAAATGAGAATACAAAAGATATAATTTAACCAATTAGTGCTTCTGATTGTTAATGTTATTAGCAAATGCAAATTTTACAGCTACTAGGTACACATTAAAACTTATCCCTTCATTGAGATTATCCTTTTTGTCCCTTAAAGCATGTATTTGCCTTTTTTTTTATTTATTTTATTTTCTATGTTCTGTGCATCTCCATATCACCTTTGAGAACAGCATACCAATATGCTGCTATGGCTGTTGTTCCCAACGTAATCTTTGTATGCTAATTTTCTGGAGAGGAAAAACATAAGAAAAGTACTTGCGTCCTTTGAATTTTCTCTGTTGAATACTTAATGTTACTAAATTCATGTTCTGTGATAACTGTTAGCTCATCATCGTTTGGATGACAATGTAATTTCTGTGATATTGTACAAGGATACTGTAATTTTATATTTCAGTTCTTAATAACACCTATTGTGAACTGTCCTTTGCTAACTTTTTTCATTAAGAAATATATATTTCATACCATAAGCCAGAATTTGCTATGATACTAAAGTTTTTCTGTTTGCCTTTAAGTATAATGAGTATAGCTGAAACATGAGTAATGAAATTAAGTTAAAAACGTCTCATTTAGTTTGTACTCCATTCAATGATAAAGTGTTCCCAAGTTACATTGTAACTGTCCTTTACAACTGAGATTAGTGGATTTTTTTCCTTCTATTTATTTATTTATTTTTTATTAATTTAGGATGTGAAAGCTATCGTAACCCACTCCATTCATAGTGCAATTCATTCCATTGGAGGAATTCAAGTTCTTTTTCCTCTCTTTGCCCAACTAGACAATCGACAGCTGCATGACAGTCAGGTGGAAACAACAGTTTGGTAAGCTTCTTTCAAGCAAGATAAACACTGAATTCAGTTAAGAATATTTCAGTTTCTGCTGTGGGAATATTTTTAGTTTGTTTGTTTTTCTTTTTGTAAATTATGTGATGTATTTTACTTTTGTTTCTTTAAAAATATGTATTATTTTTTGAAAAAGTAATTTACTGTAGAGCTGTGCAAATTGTAATAACCTGAGGAAATTCCAGATGAAATTGGACATAAGTGATTGGATTAAATAGTGAATTCAAATCACATTAGATTTTTTTAAGGATAGTTTTGTGATAGTTTTGCAACTTCTGAAATAAATCAATGTGCTTTTACTTGACAATGCAATGTTGTTTACTTCTCAAAGTCTGTGACATTCAAATCCATACTTAATCACATTCCAAGCAAGGGAAAGATACCACCATATTAACACGTTGTCAGAAAGTCACACATCTATGCTCAGCTATGTTTTGGCCATATTACAATTGCAACAGTAACTGGAGGAGATTTTAAAGAGACTTTTAAACAGACGCATATTAAACCTCTGTTCTGGTAACACAGACCTAACTCTCAGTTACTGAGCACACGTGGAATTTGGATAAATGCTTCAGTGCATAACATGCAATGGACTGCTTAGAAATCTGTCTGTACCCTTGCTGACTTGTGTAAACCTATCTCAGAGGTGGTTATTTTTGTGAGGACGTTGCTTACTATTTAAGATCTCGTGCTGCATCTCATGCTGAGGGTGATCTTATTCTATTGCAACACAAAATGTCTAGAATTGTTAGAACAAAGTGTGTGGCCTAATTCTCTGGAGGTAGGGTAGGGTAGAATAGGATAGGATAGGATAGGGGTTGGAGGGTACCTTAAAGATCACCTAATTCCAACCCCTCTGTCATGGGCAGGGACATTTCCCAGCAGACCAGGTTGCTCAAAGCCCCATCCAACCTGTTCTTGAACACTTCCAGGGATGGGGCATCCACAGCTTCTCTGAGCAACCTGTTCCAGGGCCTCACCACTCTCTGAGTAAAGAATTTCTTCCTTATACCTAATCTAAATCTTCCCTCTTTTAGTTTAAAGACTAAAATACCCCTTGTCATATCACCACAGTACTTGATAAAGAGTCCCTCTCCAGCTTTCTTGTAGGTCCCCCTTTAGGTACTGGGAGATGACTGAAAAGTTTCCTTGGAGCTTTCTCTTCTGCAGGCAGAACGACCCCAACTCTCTCAGCTGCTCTTCATAGGAGAGGTGCTCCAGATCTCTGAACATACTCGTGGACCTCTTCTGGGCTTGCTCTAATACGTCTATGTCCTTCTTATGCTGGGGTCCCAGACCTGAACACAGTACTCGAACTGGGGCCTCACAAGGGCAGAATAGAGGAGGACAGTCACCTCCATCAAGCTACTGGCCATGCTTTGACTTTCTGGCCTGCAAGTGCACATTGCTCACTCATGTTGAGCTTCTCATCAACCAAAATATTCCAGTGCCTCACCACTCCCCGAGCAGAGAATTTCTTCTTAATGCCTAATCTAAATTTACCCTCTTTTAAGTTTAAAGACATTACCCCTTGTAATACCACAGCATTCCCTGATAAAGTGCCTCCAGCTTTCCTGTAGGCCCCCTTTTGGTACTGGAAGGCTGCTACAGGATCTCCCCGGAGGGAGAACTTCTGCAGGCTAAACAACCCCAAATCTCAGCCTCTCTTCATAGGAGCCTCCTGCTGGGGGCCCCATAGCTGAACACAGTACTCCATGTGGGGTCTCATGAGAGCAGAGCAGAATGGGGAAAATCACCACCCTCGACCTGCTGGCCATGCTTTTTTGACAGAGTCTCAGATATGGTTGGCTTCCAAGTGTAGATTGCTAGCTCATGTTGAGTTTCTCTTCAATCAACATCCCCAAGACCTTCTCCTCAGGGCTGTTCTCAATCCATTCTCCATCCAGCCTCTATTTTTGCTCAGGATTGCCCTGACCCAGCTGCAGCACCTTGCACTTGGCCTTGCTGAACTTCATGAGCTTTGCACAGGCCCACCTCTCAAGCCTGTAGAGGTCACTCTGAATGGCATCCCTTCCCCTCCAGCTTATCAATCACACCACACAGCTTGGTGTCTTCGGCAAACTTGCTGAGGGTGCACTCGATCCCACTGTCCATGTCACCAACAATGATGTTAAAGTGCGACCACCCAGCCAATTCCTGACCCACTGAGTGGTCCATCTATCAAATCCATGTCTCTCCAATTTAGAGACAAGGATATCATGAGGGACAGCGTCAAATGCTTTGCACAAGTCCAGGTAGATGATGTCAATTGCTCTTTCCCTATCCACCAATGCTGTAACCCCATTGTAGAAAACCACTAGATTGGTCAGGCATAATTTGCTTTTGTGAAGCCATGTGGGCTGTCACTAATCACCTCCTTATTTTCGACGTGCCTCAGCATAGTTTCCAGGAGGATCTTCTCTGAGATCTTCTCAGGCACAGAGGTGAGACTGACTGGCCTGTAGTTCCCCAGGTCTCCCTTTTTTCCCTTTTTAAAAATGGGGGTTATGTTTCCCCTCTTCCAGTCAGTGGGAACTTCACTGGACTGCAACAGCTTCTCAAATATGATGGATAGTGTCTTAGTGACTACATCCATCAATTCCCTCAGGACCCGTGGGTGCATCTCGTCAAGTCCCCCAGACTTGTGTAACTTCAGGTTCCTCAGATGGTCTCAAACCTGATCTCCTACAGTGGGCAGTTCTTAATTCTTCCAGTCCCTGACATTGCCTTCTGGGACTTGGGCTATGTGGCTAGAGCTCTTGCTGGTGAAGAGAGAGGTAAAAATGTCATTGAGTACCTCAGCCTTCTCCATATCCTGAGTAACCAGGTCTCCCAATTCCTTCCAGAGAGGGCTCACAATTTCCCTAGTCTTCCTTTTATCGTGTATGTACCTATAGAAACCTTTCTTGTTGCCTTTGGCATCCCTGTCCAACTTTAATTCTAATAGGGCTTTAGCTTTCCTAATCTCATCACTGGCTGCTCAGATGATCTTTCTGTATTCCTCCCAGGCTATCTAGCCTTGCTTTCACCCTCTGTAGGCCTCCTTTTTCTGCTTGAGCTTGGCCAGGAGCTCCTTTCTTCTCCATGCAGGCCTCCTGGTATTTTTGCCTGACTTCCTCTTTGTTGGGAGGCATCACTCCTGAGCTTGGAGGAAGTGACCCTTGAATATTAACCAGCTTTCTTGGGCCCCTCTTCCCACCAGGGCTTTGTCTCATGGTACTCTGCCAAGCAGAGGTAGAAGAGGCCAAAGTCTGTTCTCCCAAAATCCAGGATAGTGATCTTGCTGTGCTCCCTCCTCACTGCCCTCAGGATCCTAAACTGCACCATTTCATGGTCACTGCAGCCAAGGCTGCCCTTGAATTTTACAGTCTCCACCAGCCTCTCCTTGTTGGAGAGAATGAGGTCCAGCACAGCACCTCTCCTCATTGTCTTCTCTTTCACTTGGAGAAGGAAGTTATCATCAATGCATTCCAGGAACCTCCTCAATTGCCTATGCCCTACTTTGCTGTCCCTCCAACAGACATAAGTATAATACTTTTAGAACTGTTACCATATTTCCCTGTAAAGGTTTTAGGGACAACATAAACTGACTCCTGTATTTGAATAAATAACGGAAGTACATAATTCAAAGTATGTGGCTTATTTTCCTGCTCAGAATGCATTCTTCTATTAGTTATTCTGGATATTTCCTATTGCATTAGATAGTTCAATAATAAATTAGTAAACTGAAAAATAATAAATAATACTATAATGACCTATGACTTTGAAAAATTTATCTGAAAGTGATACATTGGTATCATTACTCTTGGAAGATCACTAGTCTCAGTCTAATTTAAGAAATTAATTTGTTGAAGTTTTATCAAATTTGTTTTTCCACTTGGTAATTCAAATATTTGTAACTAAGATGGCTAGATGGCTGCTGGGTTTTATTTACTTATGTATATGTTTTTTCATATATATATGGTGTGAAAAGTAAACGTATTTCATGAGAATATTTTAGTACAATGTTGGAACTAATACAACAGTCTTAAAATTAAGTAATTCTACTTCCCTGCAGCACAGTAATGAAAATAATTTAATTCATTGTTTAAGGAAAAAAAAGAGAGAGAGAGAGAGAGAGAGAAAAGCTGGTGGTGTAAGATAATTATTTTTTACTAATCTGTTTTCCAGTATGTACCTTTCATTGAAGTGTTGTGAAGTAGGGGGTGGGAGGGTAAAGGGGGAGTTGAAACAAATGTATGAAAAAAATCCCTGTATGTTTTTATTTACTGGCACAGCAGTAGGCAAAATACTTTTTTCCAATTTAAGGAAAATCATGTGTGTGTGCACACATATGTTTATGAATAAAATATATGTTAAATTCATTAGTGAGCTGAGCATATAATAAATGATAAATCAGTAGCTCAGTCTCTTTAAAAATGGAGTGTTAATGTAATGTAAGTCATAGAAACTGAGAGAAAGGCTAATTCTTCCTAAGTATGTGGTCTTTCTAGTGAGTGAGAACATTAATAAAGCTCAATATAAAATATACAGAACCGTTTCTGGAGTTAGTTGAACTGTAAGTAGGAAAAACAGTTCTCTGTGAATAAATCAAAACATTTCTTCTATAATTAGGTTATTTTTTAAAAAGAGCTCTGTAATTCTTTGTTCTACAAATTATACAAATACATAATACAACAAAATGTGATCCCAACTCAAGAACATATTCAAAAGACTTCTAAGCAAATGCCTGCTTGATGAGATGTGACATAAATGTTGAATTACTGTTTTTTTTTCTTTTTTTTTTTTTTTTTCTGGTGTATGTACATTATTTTCTTATATTTAATTTAACAGGATGTCGATATGGAGAAGAAATAATAGTTCAGGTGAACAAGGAAGTAGGCAAATGAAGGAATAAAAGGTTTCTGTGGGCAAAGGAGAGAGGTTATGGGGAAAGGAGAAAGGGAGATAAAAGGGTTATGTTTAAGATTAATTTGTGGGGTGGATTTAGAAATGTACACATTGTTTCCTTTCCTTCTTTCCCCTTGTTGCTTAGACTATTTGGTCATTTGCATTCTTCAGGTGTATTTTCACTTCCAAAATTCAATTGTAGAACTGGATCTGATACTTGTTTATACCCTATGAAAAGTGTCTACAAGGTTGAAGTATTTCTTTCTTTCTGGTGGCCAAATGGGAGGACTCAAAAGTTGCCCCTTGGAAAGTTGAGCTGTCTTTGGTTTTGCCTTACTGTGTTCCTGGGAGATGAGAAGAATCAACAGCTTGATACCCTAATGTATGAGCAATCCAGACTACTTTTCTGAATCCTTCTCACCTGCTACTCTCCTTCACATTTCAGTCCGTTTAATAAGTACAGGTTTCTCTACTTTTTTATTTATTTATTTATTTATTTTTATTTTTCACAGAAGTTTGGTAACAGGACTGTGAAGGACTACCTTGCTTTTAATCTCCTTGATTCACTTACAGTTTAAATCTTTTCTAAATGAATAAATTCAGTGTAAATAAAATTCTGAATGATATAGCAGGACAATGTGAATACAGCAACCTCGTGGCTTAGTAATATTCTTTGTAAATGTTCTTTATTCCACAACATGCATATCCCTGTATGTCTTATCTACATCTTCAGTGAGACTAAATATTGAAATATCCTACAATTCCGCTTTTGAAGCACTGTAGAGGTTCTTATGCTCTCATATTCTGAAATTAGAATGATCGAAACTGAGCTCATATCTTAAGTGTGTTTTCTTATTTTAAAGAATGCACCTGCTACTTGGAAGAGTGGTCTATCAATTTGAATACCAAGCCTGTCCCTTTTCGTCTTGTTTTTCAGTACTCTGGTTAGAATAGAAAAATTAGCAGCCTAAGCCAAGAAGGTGTTTATTTAATAAAAATAAATATAGAGTGGATTTTTGGGGTACTTTCTTGATACCTTTTATTATACTACATTGGTAACATGAAAGGGAGGATTTGCTTTGTTCGCTTGTGGTCTCGTGTGTACAGTTTTGAATTCATTTGGGTCTGCTGAGCACTGACATAGAGACTGATTTCAACAAGGTATCAAGTGTTGATGGCTTTGGTACTGATCCAATTCCAACACAGAATAAAGAACAAGTGTTAATTCAGTTGATATTGTTGCTTTGGATTGTATCATATTGGGAACATATTTGAAGATAGAAGGATCTACAGCTGTTTACTTAAAAAGATAAGGTCAAAAGATTTCTTTTATATAGTTATTCTAGAAGTTACTAACTGGATTTGCTAGATCACATAAACTATACTAGAGCAATTAAAAAGGTTTTTATTGTTTATCTTACTAAATAAATGCAGTGCCTAGGGCCACCTTAACTATCTCAAAGGTGATATATAACACCCTCCCCCCAGATATGTAGCAAAGTAAATGTAGCATCTTTTCAGTCAATTTTATTAGACATTATTTTGACTCTTTAATTTATATAGTCCTGATACAGAGCATATTGTCCACCTACTAAGATTAAGTCAGTAAAATGAAAACATCAGTGAAGGGGGCAACAATAATATTTGAACTCCTGCTCATCCTTTCCTTTAAATGTTTTATGTGCTTTGTTCTAATCAATTAATATCTTTAACCTGTTTTTTTGTTTGTTTGTTTGTTTGTTTTTTTATATTCAGATGACAATTTTTTAGGTTTCTGTCTGCATTTAGTAGTGTTGCTGCATATTCTTTTCCCTAGAATAACTTAGAGAACTATCCTGTCTCTTGGGTAGCAAATATGTACGATTTCCTATTCGTTTCCATAGATGGGAAGTAGCACAGCTTGGCAGGAAATATAATATGATATATAATTTTTTTCTTATTCTAATATGGAAAATCTGTGAATTTCCAATAGTTCTTAGTTAATCATGTCATTAGTTTAATTGAATTTATCTTTAAGATCATAACAGAAAATAGGAATGCCAGGTACTATCCTGCATATCTGCCTAACCTGTCCTCTCCTTCAAGTATGTTTCAAGAATTTTCTTGTTTGCCCCAGCTGGGCTGGGTGCCTGTGAAAGTCGTCCTTTTTATGACCCACGTCTCCGATGGAGTATCAGGGTCCCAGTCCATTGCTGCCTTCAGTGTAGAATTTGGAGTTTGCAGAGTTTGGTTCTGATGACCCACTTCTTATATGTTTCAAAGGGATCAAGGCTAAATATTGCAACTGAAATTTCAGATCTGTGGTATAACCTAGCTGTGCTCAAGGGAAATCAGTTATACTCTTCCCAAAAAGTCATGGAAGGAAATGTTACTTCACAAATAAGACTGCTGAAATTTCATTTATTAAAAACAAACAAACAAACAAACAAACAAAAACAGTCGTACCATGTGTCAAAAATCCTCTGCAAACTCCCAAACTGTGGTAACTCCACATATTCAGATCCAGGAACTATTGAGGGTGGCTGATTTACGACTGGAGTCTGTGTCCCAAAATGTTATGTCCAGAAGTGAAGTTGTGTAATGACTTTCCTCTTTAGTTCTCCCAAATCTCACCTATTCATACGACTCATGTTTCATGGTGTCACTTTGAATGAAACACATTAACAATCTTCTCTTACTGTCTTCATCATTTGATATGAGAAAAAGAAGAGGAACAGAGAAGAGAAAGTAGTTTCCCCTTTCTCTTCAAAAACCGTACAGAAAGCAAATAGGTAGTTAAACTGGAATCTAAGGAAACCCTTTAGAAGTTTAGCTGTGAGCGAGCTGTGAGCTCACTGGATCTTTTCTCCATCCCCAACAACTGTCAGCATGTCTCTTCTGTTCTGAGTTCATCTTACCTCTAGTCTGTTTATGAGAACTCTTCCTGTTTTTTCATCACTCTGGCTTTAGTAGCAGTGACTGAATAAAAATGAATGAAAGAATATGTAATTTGGTCAGTAATCTGACAGAGCAATTAGTTGCATTAAAACATGCACAAAAGCAGTGAATATACTGTGACACAATTTTTCACCTTATATATTAAAAGTGCAGTCAAAAAAGCTTCTGAAATCTATGCCTTCCCCTTGTGGTTCGCATTTTCTTCCTGAAGGAAAAAATGTAAGGAAGTGGAGATCATCTTCTGTCTTCTGTGCATAAAAATATATTACTAGTATATTGCTAAAAACTAATATTGCTTCTCCCTGAGGATTTCTGAGCTCATACTATGGAACATTCCTCATCTAGTAAATATTCTGATGAAGTAATGTATCACTTAATGAATCAGCCAAACTTGCTTAACTTTTTTCTGAAAAACTTTTTTTTCTGAAAAAAAATGTTAACATTCAGATGGCATGGGATACCAGTGGATGAAAAGCTTTTTAAGTAATAATAATTTTCTCCCTAATACAGCCAAGTACTGAGTTTTGTATGTTCCTGTCAGTTGAAATTAAGGAGCAAGTGCCTAAGGATTTGTGTGTGTGCGCAAAAATTTAAAAAAAATTGTTGGTGTATGATTTTCCTTAATACCACACACTCTGTTTACGCAAAGATTAATTTTCAAGAGTTATCACATAACAGCCTATGATGGAGTTAATCATATGATCTCTTTATCTTATTTTGTAGAAGCTGGAAATAAGATGGAATTAGTTTTTGAAGGATCCTTCCCAAAAATAATCAGACAGAACAAATTCCTGCATCCTTCTCTTTTACATAGTTAAATCATCTATTATTTATTAACATACTTAGATATTTATAGCTACACGCTTACTTTTATTAAATCTGCTTTTTGTAATGCAAAATCCAGATAATTTTATAGCACACACTCTAAGTTGATATTTAAAGAAATTAGGTAAAATTTTCAGAGAAAATTTTCATAGGAAAGTAGATGAGAGAAACTGATCTATTCAATGTCTTATTGAAGGGGAAAACAAAAAACAAACAAACAAACAAAAAAACATATTTCACTTCACTTGTTCCCCAAGTGTCTTTGCCACCTGAGTTTTTTTGAATATATGCAATGGCTGATGTTCCCAATACAATTTTGTTCATAAACAAAACATGATAATTTATTTCATAAGAACTGTTTAGCTAAATTGCTCAATAGCTCTATGAAAAAGTAATAATTTTCTCTTTCTGGGAATCACCGGCCAATTTAGAAGTTGACAAAGAAGGTTCTTTGTCTATTTTCATAGTAAAGACTTCATAAACCTTGTGACTTGTAATCTGCACAAGTTCTTTAAAATTCCCAAAGATATAAATGGAGAGTGAAAACAAAATATATATTGATGTTTTTAATTATTCCTATTTTTAATGAAGAAGGAAGTGTCATATTCTTGTATTCTGAAGACTGTTACCTACAGAAGCAATTATTTTTGTGAATTACCATCATATATGTTTTTATTTAAGGAGCAATACTGTATGGCTGTTGACTGAAGATTGTAATGTTGGCACATTTCAATGTCAACTTCATGGTGAATTATTGAAACAATAGTTATTTTTATTATGTCTATATTTTAGGGTGAATTAAAGATGCTAGGTGGTATTCGTAACTTCAGAGTAGGTGTCATAAGAATGACTGTCCGATCTGTAAAGGCAGGGTATTTACAAATATCATGAATGTGTATGGACATGAATGCAATCTTAAGAACGTCTTCCAGTCAGACAGTGCATGCTGTGCACACCAGTTTTGTCCTCCTGTGGTTTGTACTTTTTTTGATAATTTTATTTTCTTTTTGTCTTCACAAGAGATATGTATGTTTGAGGGGAAACATATTATACTATAATACTGTAATTAATCTTCTTTTTTATGTAACCGTATTCCAGCAACTTACTATCTCTAAAACACACTAATTATGGAATAAACGGTGTCATAATCGTTGGCAATACTGTATTTTTATTTTTGTCTGAAACTTTTTTTTATTTATTTATTTATATTTTTTTTTACTTTGTAATGGAAAACTGCTGGAAAAAAATATCCTGAATTTTCCTATATTTTCAGTAGAAGAAATCACAATTCTGCCTGATTTAGTGTTGGTGTGTGTACATACTTTCATTGTGTTTCTATATCTTAGCTGCACTGCAGACAAACTGATGTCTTCTAGGCAGGGCATGGAATAGAGGAGATGTAGGAATGGGCTGAAGTATCCTTTATATTTGCCTTTGTATCTAGGGGAGTTGAAAATAGGCAAGAATGGAGAGAAATTTTGTATGGCAAAGCACAGAATTTTGCAAGTTTAATGTGAGCCCTGCACCAATCCGATGCATTTTAGTTACTGGTAAGTTTGTTAAATTCTGTTTGAAAAATTTTTCATCTTAGAAGACAGTCTTCTAACCAATATTATTTCCCCTGTGTCAACAGTAACTTTTTGAAAGGCATAATTTTGACAACTTGGTTCTGCTGATAAAGATTTTTATATTTAAAATCTTAATTTATTTTCAGTTTCCAAGATGATGGTATAAATTGACTATCCTTAGAAATATGTTAAAACTTCTGGATACAAAATAAATTAGGCAGGCAGACTAAATTGCTAGAATGCAATGTTGAGGAGAAAACATTCATTATGTGATTAAGCATTTATTGCTACGTATATATATATATTTATATAAAATACGTATACTTACGTGTTTGCTTGAGGTCAGTCTGAACATGTAGAGAAGGAGAAGTTTTGAAGACATTGGGGAAAGCATTGAGAATTGTTAACTGTTGGGCTTTTGCAGGCAGATTGAATGCTCTCTAGTATAAAGTATAGATAACATAACATTTAAAAAATATTGTTTCATTCAGCAGCTGTTATTTAGTACAGTTTAACTCCCTTTTTCTTCCTCAATAAAAAAAAAAAAACAGTTTCACCCAAAACAAGTGTAAGCAATATTTCTGGAAAAAGAAAAAACAAATGAGACTAAGCATGTAATCTGTTTTCTGCCTGTCTCTTTGATCATATTCTTCAGGTAGTACTAGCTTTGGTACTGTGTGTGCAATTATAATTTAAAAACCCTCCCATTTTGATCTTACATTCCTCGTATCTGTTAAAATTGTAAAGATATTTTAATTACTTCATTTCATGTATAAGGATGTGGACAAACTGCTAGCTGTATTTAATTATGGTGCTAATTTTCATCTATATTCACCTCAAACTTCATTGTGCCTCTATGCACATATCAGGTTGGTCACCTTAACTGCTTCTTTTTCTGATGCATGACATCTTTTATGCACTTGAAGGTGTAATAATGCATTCACATGTGCTATCCCAAGATTTGAGTTAGTATATACTACGATTCTATTATTTATGGTGGTGATCTTGGATAACGTGGAAGGACGAAGAATGTAGGTAGAGTTACTGCTTGCAGTCCTGAGCCAACTCTTTGCAGAGCTGGCTTGTGGTGTCTTTGCATGTCTGGTTTCATAGATGTTCAAAGCTATTTTGGCCTTAGAAAAAGGCGTAGCACATTCACAAAGGTATTGTCTGAATTAATACATTTCCCTGAAAGTAGGAACATTGGCATCACTTTGCAGTGACAACTACGTTAGCTCTGTACAGAGCTAATGTGGACAGGGAGGATTAATCAGTTCAGTCATACCCCACATAAAAATGGCTAAAATCTTCAAAATGGTATTTAGGCTCTATCTGCATCTGAATTAAAAACTATGTTGATTGACTATTACTTGCGTAGAACCAGCTTGTGGTTTTTTGTCTCTGTGGCATGGTTAAAGCAGGCCACTGACTGTTTCACAGTTGACTGATGTATTTTATGCATAATTAAAAAGAACGAAAGACAGAAAACCTATTTTGTTAAGGTGTCTTAGAATTTGTATTCAGAGTCCTATCAGAATTTATAACCATTGTGTAAAAATTGTGTTAATATGAGATAAGAATAATTCCACGCCGTGAGTTTTTATTTAAGTTGATAGGAGGGACAAATAAATTGCAATACAGGCTTCTGGAACATCACTCACAGAAATGACATTCCAAACATAAGTCTAGTGGTGTTCACATGCTATAAAAATCTTTAAAATCCTTTTTAAGAATAATTTTTGATTTTCAATATAAAATTAATATTATTTGTTATTGTAATTTAGGTCTTAATCCCGCAAATGTATGCTGTTTCTTAACTTTCTGCATTTTTGTCCTTCTAAGACTAAAAGTTACTCATAAAATAGGATAGTATGGAATTTTATTGGATCTTGGAGTTTTCTTTGATCTGTTCAACTTCTGAGTTTTCTAAGTATAAATCTTCAAGCCTTTACATGAGCTACTTATGTCTTGTCATGTAGTAAAAATGATGAGTGTCTCATTTTAAATGACAAATACAATAGGAATTTTCTGTCATGGTAAGAAAAAACTGATGCATATAACCTGTTTTGAAATTGATGTGACAGTTTGACAGACTGTTTTGATAAACGCTTTTGAGTATTGTAAATGGATGTTATCTGTGTTCTCTTACTGCTGACACTTTGTGGAGAATTCTATATGTGTTTTTAGACTGATTATTGTGACCAGTCAGCAATGAAACAAGACAAGGCATTGTTTCATGTTCACAGTATGTACTTGGCCTACACTGTGTACTTTTCACATGCCAGCCTTTCTCACCAAATAGAATACATCTTGTTCTCAGCATATTAATTGTGTTTTGGTGCTGACACGGATTAACCAATCTTAACATTTATTTCAATGTAAAAGATTGTATTTGGAGAGCAAGAGAACTTGCTAACTACACACCCTATGTAAAATTGAAATTTATAAAATATAGGTTGGTCATTTTCTTTAATTCACTTTTTCATAGTTTGAAATGCTGCAGTTTTCACCCTTGCCTGTGGCCAGCACCTGTGTATGAGAACCTTCATGATTGCAGATACTTGTTTTAAGAGTTAGGAATTGTTATAAATATTTTATTCTTAGAAAAGGGAAAATTACTTTTTTACATTTTTAAGTCAGCATAGTGCATTCCATCACCTACCTTTTTAAGGTATTTCAAAATAATTTGAAATATTTTCTTTCTGTCATAACAGTTTTTTGTTTCTCCTTTTCCTCTGGGTTTTCAGCAACAGATGAGTATATTTTTGTTTCCTTCTCGCTACACAAGAACCAATTGTGATTTCTTTCTCCCACGGTGAATTGATCTGCCATATATTCCCTCTGTTTGTTGGTTTTCATAACATAGTTTCACCTTCTCGATGAGTCTGTCCCCTGAAGTCTTTAATATCTCTCCAGTTTCTAAACTGAACACTTTTTTTTTCTTTCTCCCCCCTGCCCCCAACCTTCTCATCTGGTGCTTTCTGAACACCTCATGGATATTGAGCACATCTGAGCACATCTGGGAATCTGGGATGGGCTGCTGGGTGATTTCCTTGCTGCTCTGAGTCTTTTTGTGCATTCCTAAGAGAATTAAAAGTGATTCTCAGCCTTTATTTGGTCAGGCCTAGACACAATTTTAATGTTTAGTCCTGAGAAAGTATGATGGAAGCTCTCCACCCTGATGTTACACTGTGGTTTGTGCTGGGCATTGCTGCCCACATGCACGTTCAGCCATTTGAGTCCTCATTTCCATGGTAGTAGTGTCTATAGGGACTGAAAGTGTGGAATGAGTTATACCTAGTGGTTGCATATTTTGCTATTTAGCATAATCTGGATGGTCGGATGGTTGACACAGCCTTTGGCCTGCATCATTCTAGCATCATAAGCTGGATCCCACTCTTCATCTCCTGCCTCTGCCAACTACAAGACCTCTGGTTAGAACTGCAAGTTGCAGGACTAGATACTTAAAAACTTGGGATAATCCTGATCAAATCAGGAAAGCTAAAACAAATATTTTTCCACTTCTATTTGAATAATAACTCCCACTCCTACCATTGTAATATGTGAACAACCATGGGAGAAATTTGTCAACAGGAAATGTAAGATTTATATTCTTTCAAGGAATTGTTCACCACTTTAAACCTATTTCTGTTTGTTTAATACCTGGTTAATATTGGGAATGTAACATACTGATTCTTCTGTATTTGTAACTTGAAAAATGCTTGTTCTTTACATGCAGCGCTACCCTATTGGCTTTCTTGGTTGAGCTTCTTAAGAGTTCAGTAGCCATGCAAGAACAAATGCTTGGTGGAAAAGGATTTCTAGTCATTGGCTACCTCCTCGAAAAGGTATGTGTTTTTGATTGTTTTGTTCTTTGTTCTTAGTATTTCTACTGTCATTCTTGTATTTCGAATCATTCAGATGAAAAGGCTGGTAGAATAAAACATATCTGTGGTTTTAGACATTTTTATTTGTAATACTTCTAAGATTCTAAGATGTCTACAGGAGTGTCTTTTTTGTTTGTTTGTTTTTTTATCTTCGTTGTCTCTTGTCTTCCAATATTCAAAGAAGCAATTTTCTGGAGTTGATCCTGTTTATCTAATTTATGCTTTTACTTTAGAGCTGTTTGTGAATCACTTTAAATGTATTGTGTTTTGTGTTTCTCCACTCTCTGTCCCCTAAAATCTCTTTTAGCCAAGTTATATTGTTCCCAGTTTGTACAAGCATATCACAGACATGCAATAGTTTAGGTTTACATTTCTTTTTTGTGTGTGTTAATAAAAATTAAGTTAGTCTTCTGAGGCTTAGTTCTGAAATTGTTAATGTAGTTGATCTGGGTTTTGAAGGAAAAAGCTGTAAAATAATTTTGTTTATGAAAAAAACAGTTGCAAGTGGCATTTCCTTTGCTTATTTGTTTTTAGACATGTTAAGCAGTTATCACAAAGCTGAGGTTCAGTTCAGATGCTTGCCTGACAGATGTTATCTGCTCCCTGGCCCCAAAACCTTATGAGATCCAGTTACTGTAATTATGCACAGCTGACGGTAGTTTGTTTTAATATTATTAAAATAGTAATACCCTTACAGTTGAACCTTATGGCTGTGACATTCTCGAGTGGCTGCTATAATATGTGATCAGTATAATAACAATCATCTGAGGAGTTACCTTTATAGTTTTGTGTTCTCCAATGATTAAATTATGATAATCATGCATTTAAAAATGTATTGAATTTTAAAGAACAGTTATAAATAATTTCTCTTATTCTGATCCCTATGTTATTTGCACCTAGGAAAATACATTCTTACAGAGAAAGAGCTTACCTTCATTGAAGTATTATATGAAAGCAGATTATTCTCTTTGCCTCTATGTTTTCCATACTAAATAAGTGTGATTTAAATGAAGGATTATTCTAAGATTTTTATTATTTATTTATTTATTTTTGCTGTGGTAGGTTTTCTTGTGATTTATAGTCAGAATGAATTTACAAAGCTCTTAGCTCCAGTTCTGTATGTTATGTGCAGGCAGACCAGTGAGTCCGCGTGGAGTCCTTTGCTCTTGAATAGAGCACTGTGGTTCACACACACTGAATACATTGTAGATTTATATGTACAAAGAAATGTACATTGTACATTTGTTTTTTGTTTGTTTGCTTGTTTTTTAATGCTATATTCTCCTTGGTTGAAGTTTTTTAAAAAGATGTATTTTATTTTTTCATTATATGCTTATGTTCAGTTGGCACACATCAGGAAAAAATCCTTTTGTTTCCCAGTCAGGCTCTATTTTATTATTTGTAAATTATCTGTTGTTCATTTTCTGACATAAACATCAAAATAACCTGTTTGTTCTTATTAGCTGCAGACTGTTTATTGTGATTTGTGATGTACAAGCCAAAGGAAACTCAATATCCAGGCTGAACTTGTATTACTGACAAATGGACTTCACATCTAAAAATAACAAATCTGCATGTTCCCAGACTGTATTTATAGCATTAAAAGTAATTGGAACATTTTGTAGGGAAGCTAAATGGGAGGATTTTTAGTGACTTTTTCCTATTGGTTCCTTTTGTTTACTTGGTATATAAAGACGTTTGTCAAAGACCACATGCCATGTTGCTACTTAGGAGCAGGTCTTAGCAGTAATTTCATAACATATGCTATGAAGTTGAACAGCTCTCTCAAAATTTGAGGAAACTTTGAACCCAAATCCTTAATTACTTATGTTTAACAAAGCAAGTTTCCCAGTAATATGTACGTACATGTTGATAAACCCAATTTCAGTAAGACACACAAACTAACTGAAGGAGAGCTAAGGACTTCAGATGGAAGTTCTCAAGGCACTGTGTCATAGGATGTAGAATGCTGACTGGCTTGTATTAAAACAACCAAAAAAGGAAAAAATAAAAAGGATTTACACTGAGTTGATTAATATTTTGAACTCATAAAATGTAGTCCTTAGAATGATCGTAAATATTATTACAAAGTATAAGTTGTTGATATCTTTTTGTATATTCCTTTCATATCCAATGAAATAAAAAGATATGAAGTTGCATATATTTAGTAAAGATGAGCCTGGTGAAAATATCTTTTAATATTTCTGCTGTATTTTAATGAAGAAGTTAAAAAAAATCCTTTTTTATTTTATTTTTCCCCAGTCATCTAGAGTTCACATAACCAGAGCAGTTCTGGAACAATTTTTATCATTTGCAAAATATTTGGATGGATTGTCTCATGGAGCACCTCTGCTGAAGCAATTATGTGATCACATCCTTTTTAATCCTGCTATCTGGATACATACCCCTGCAAAGGTAATTGTACATTTGAAAGATGTTATGACTCTTATACGGTGAAGTGAAATAGTAGTGTTCTTATATACCATGGTACTTATATATATATATATATGTGTATATACTTTTTTTTTTAAATTTAAAAACATGGTAATAGCAAAAACTTTTTAGATCATGAAGTCTATCCCCTGCTTAACTATAATCTCCAGTGAGTCTTATGCATTTGTAAAAGTAGTTATATTCTTGCCTAAGATTCTGACTAATTCTATCAAAATACTGTTTCTGGAAACCCAGTCCCTTCTTAAGTGGTTGCATTGTTTTCCTAGTGATAAAGCATAAGTGTATGTATTTTTATTTGTAAGCAAAAAGTAAGCTATCTTTTATTACACATTCACATACATTTTCCTTTTGATTTAAATTATGTATTTGGTTTCATAAAACTATAAAAAGAGATGTCATTTATCTCTGATTATAGTGAAAAAAATATTTCCCTAATAAATCACAGTTCAGAAATGTGGACGAATGTGAAAAGTGGCATGGTCCTAAAATCTAAAAACATATACTTTTAGTATAAAAACACAAAATATAATACAAACCAGCACATTTATTTTTGCATTAATCATAATCATTGACAATTTAGGTTGGAAGGAGTTTCTGGAGGTCATTCCAGATGACGATCTAGTCCCTGCAGTCTGTAAAGCTATTTGTAATTTTTTATATTTTTTTATATCATATCCAAAGTAAGTCCTAACAACTCTTCAAATTAAAGCTGTTAATATTTAACTTACACCTATGCGAATAATTATTTCATTTCTTAGGTACAGCTGTCTTTGTATACCTACTTGTCAGCTGAATTCATTGGAACTGCTACAATCTATAACACTATACGCAGAGTAGGAACAGTACTGCAGTTAATGCACACACTGAAATACTACTACTGGGTGGTTAATCCTGCTGATAGCAGTGGCATTACTCCTAAAGGGTTAGGTAAGTACAGTGCATAAGAAATATATTATAAACACTTCCTGTATAGCAAGATTTGTGATGTAAATTTGTCAAAGCTCCTTGGATTTATAGAGAAAGGAGGTAAGTAATCAACAATAATCAGTACCAGTCTTCAACAATACAATGACTGTGCAAGTATTTTTAGTAAAACTCTGACAAGCAAGTTACTCACACCGTTCTTTATGTTTGTGTATTCCCAACAGATTCTTACTCTGGTCTTCAGTGTTATGTGGGGCTACTTTAAAAACATAGAAAAATCGCTGATTCTTCTTCTTCTGTACCAAAGAAGAAATTTTGTGTATCTCATATACCAAACAAAGTTTTGTGGGGTTTGAATATCATAATGATTGATTTGTAGGGTTAAGTGACATTGAAAACAGAGTGGAAGCCTCTGGTTCTTACTACTGAGATTTCTAAAGCTGTATTTCCAGTTCGATAATATTGTCCTTACAAAATAGAGATTGATGTAACTTTGTTTATAGTCAGGTGCTTCGTCTAGCTCAGGAAACATCAAACAATAGCAACAACAAAATACAATAATACATGAAGGCTAAATGCTGCATGTAACAGATGCGTATTAACCAGAGCATCAAATCATTGTAATCCTATACACTCCAGCTGTAATGTCATTACATTTAGCAGACTACTTGTGTAAAGAAGGGAGGATTTGGCAGAAAGTCTCTTAAAAAATAACTGATATTAGAACGTTATTAATTATCTTTATTCTGTTACTACATTACTGTCATGCTGAAAAATTGAACAACTGAGAGATGCAGTACTGCTGTCAAATATGCAAATGTTTAAGAATCTGAATACAGATAAGTTATTGGCTAATTCTTCTATTATTGGAGCTATGTGCATAGCTGTATGCAATTATTTTGTGAATAAATAAAAATTGAAGGAACAATTCTTATATATACTCACAGGCAGTGGAATTATAACTTGTTGAGGCCCACAGGAATAGCTGTCTGTGAGGATGCTTAATCTAGGATAAGAATTGTTCCTACCATTTTTATTATTAACAAAAAAAAAAAATGGAGCTGGGACCTCATTCACAGTTATCTCACAGTATAACGTTAGGCTAACTATATTCTTCATAGAATAATTCAAAATTGCTTTAAAAATAACTAACAAAAGCACAATGTGCTTCTGTTCTCTATTCATTTGAATGAAAAATTTGTAATATCAGATTATGAAAATTAACTGCAGCTGTTCCTTAATTAGCTTGGATTTTTTTTTTTTTTGAATGATAAAAAAGTATTTTCCACTGATACTGACTCTGGATTCCCTCTGCCCAAAGGGAATTAAGCCGCATTCATCTTTGGTACCTACAAAGTAGGTGTTTCAATTTGAGCTAGATGTCTGCCGATAATAGACAATGGGATACAGGATGGATTCAGCTGCCAGCATTTGGTTTTCAAGCATTATTTTAGTCTCTGTGGGGCATCCTACTTCCCTTTCAGGGTCTGCTCTAGAAGGATGCAGGTGTCCTGTGTTTCACTGCTAGCAATGTGTAGATATCTTAGATACCTTATGGTGTGTCAAATTGCACTGGAAAGTATGTTTAGGAAACTGAATCCTGGCCTGAGTCAATAGAAACAGAGAGCTATTTGGTTTGAAAGGTATTCGCTCTCTAAACTCCATTGGCTATATTGACTAGCCCTCCATTGACTTCAGTGGAAGGTTAGAAGCCCGTCTCATGTGTAGACAAGTACACTGTAGATGTCTACAAGCAGGGTTAGCTGAATCTTGCCGTAGGGCCGACTCTATCCAGCCTCATGCTTTCGATGTCCTGATGAAGATTGCACTGCAGTGCTGCTTAGGTACAGTTTTACCTCCAGGCAGGTTAACCAGAAATGAGCTCAGAGAGGAATTAGGAAGTTAGATGCCCAGCTGATGAGTTTATAAGTACACTGTTATTTGTGACTGTTGAATGACCAGCTACTGGGAGGTAAAGTTTCCAGATGTCAGCTACATTTACATCTAGATAGAGATCTGGAAAATTGCTCAACTAGTTTGAGATTGCAAGTTGGATAATATTGTCTACTTATTGCTCTAATTCTTTTGTTTGTTTGTTTGTTTTGTTTTGTTTTAATTAAAGAGTTCCTGTAGTTCTGTGTCATGATACTAGTACCTAACAACACTTTGGAAAGGTATTGCGTGTTACAGAGTTCCCTATGGCTAGGCTTGCTCTTTTGTGGAAACTGTGTGACATTTCTTTCTGCAGGAGGTATGGCTTGCTTTTTCCTTGCCCAGATCTGCCTCTCTGCAGTTAGCTGTATCTTTTGAGTATTCATATATGTAAGGCCACCTGAGTAGCTACAAAAAATATATAATGTATTCATCAAAATCTGAGCAGAAGACATGGGGTACACAAGGACACAAAATTAAGAATGAAAAATGAATCAGTTACTCTGAATTAGCATACATATGGCTCTTTTACTTCCCTATCTTTTCTCTAATTCTTAGGTATTTTAAGGGTGTAGTACATTCTCTTCTCATTTGTGTCAATTCCAAACTAGGCACATGTGTTTCTGTAAGAATACAACTAGACAGCTCTCTGAAATGTAATCGGATAGTGCAGATTACTGTTTGTTTGGTGTAGTGGTACGACAACAAAAATCACAATTACTAAGGCCTGTGTAGTGTAGTTGGGAAGGCATTTTATATATGGTGAGTCCGTGTACCTTTTCAAAATACATATTGTTATCCACTAGATCAGAATTTCCTCCTTTTGTCAGCTAGATTTCCAGATAAACCTACCTTAACCTACCAGATAAACCTAATTTCAACTTCTTCCTTGTTCCTCCCTGTTGCTTAGACTGCAGAAAGTCCTATGTATTTGATACAGCTGTATTGTGTAGTATTTCCTATCTAAAAATGACTTTCATTGTATTGAGTTGAACATGTTGGCTTGCCAGGGAAGATCAGTGACATAGCACTGTATCAGCAAATCAACAGTAAGATTTTTATTGCTATTATGTTACAGGTTGCTTCTGCTTCTGACTAGTACAGGGGTAATAATTATGATAACTTGCAATCAAATAATTGTGGAAATAAATTAATTGCTGAGGTGATTGGTTGCTAAATTTCATTTCATATTAACTTAATTTCATATTGTTTTATTGAACACACATTAATTATTTTCATCGATTGATAAAATTCCCCCAAACTTTTCAAAATGTTTGATTGACTGGATATTACATTACTTCATTACTTTTCTTCCCCAGACATCCTTTTTTTTTTTTTTTAACGTTAAGTGCAATCTGCCAATGTGATGTGGAAATCTGGTTGATTCAGGCTCATAATCTTAGAATACTACAAATAGAAAAAGCTGTAGGTAATACTGCCTTATGCTTTTTTCTTTACACTTCTGTTTTCAGCAATTCATAACTTCACCAGTCCTAATAAATCAGAGAAGTTAACTGTTCCAGGATGTTGTTTTTGTGTTGATTTTATTAAACAGCATGCAGCCACTACTGCCACGTATTGTCTGCAAGTTTACCATTTGTTAAAAAGTAAAATAGTGTGTAAAGAGAAGTTTGTAAAAGCAAGAAACTTATGCTTGTAAAATACAATGATGTGAATGTTAGACTTGCTGCCTCAAAAGTGTCATTTGATATTTCAGAATGAAAGAATGAGACCTATTGAGTGGTAGTTTTACTGTAAGAAACAGAAAAATATCACAATATGAGAAAATCATAGAATGGCAGAATGGTTTGGGTTGGAAAGGACCTTAAAGATCATCTAGTTCCAACCCCCCTAGTGGACACCTTCCACTAGACCAAGTTACTCAAAGCCCCATCCAACTTGGCCTTGAATGCTTTCAGGGATGTGTCACCCACAGCTTCTCTGGGCAACCTGTTCCAGTGCCTCACCACCCTCTGATTTAAAAATTTCTTCTGAATAGCTAATCCAAATCTACTCTCTTTTAGTTTAAAGCCATTACCCTTTGTCATATCACATCACTCCCTTAAAAAGTGTCTCTCCCCACCTTTCTTGTAGGTCTTTAAGGCCTGGAAGTCCACTATAAGGTCATAGAATCATAGAATCATTAAGATTGGAAAAGACCTCCAAGACCATCTGATCCAACCATCCCCCTACCACCAATATTACCCACTAAGCCACATCCCTAAGCACCACATCCAACCTTTCCTTAAACACCCCAGGGACGGTGACTCCACCACTTCCCTAAGCAACCTGTTCCAATGCCTGACTACTCTTTCTGAGAAGAAATTTCGCCTAATTTCCAACCTGAACCTCCCCTGGCACAACTTGTGGTCATTCCCTCTAGTGCTATCACTAGTTATCTGTGAGAAGAGGCTGACCCCCAGCTCTCCACCACTTCCGTTCAGGTAGTTGTAGAGAGTAATAAGGTCTCCCCTGAGCCTTCTATTCTCTAAGCTAAATAACTCCAACTTTCTCAGCCTCTCTTCATAGGAGAGAGGTTCCAGTCCTCTGATCATCCTTGTGGCCCTCCTCCAGACTAACTCTAACAGGTCTGTGTCTCTCTTATGTTGGGAGGCTGTTGTGGTTTAGCCCAGCTGGCAGCCAAACACCACACAGCCGTTCGCTCACCCTCCCCCCTCCCTCTCCGGGATGGGGGAGAGAAACGGGAAAGTGAAGTCTGTGAGTTGAGATAAAGACAGTTTATTAAGACAGGGAAAAGAATAACAATAATAATAATAATAATAATAATGGTAATAATGTGTACGAAATAAGTGATGCACAATGCAATTGCTCACCACCCGTTGACCGATGCCCAGCCTATCCCCGAGCAGCCGGCCCCCCACCCCGGCTAGCCACCCCTATATATTGTTCAGCATGACGTCAGATGGTATGGAATACCCCTTTGGCCAGTTGGGGTCAGCTGTCCTGGGTCTGTCCGCTCCCAGCTCCTGCTGCATCCCTAGCCTGCTCGCTAGCAGGACAGAGCGAGAAGCTGAAAAGTCCTTGGCTTGGTGTAAGCACTGCTCTACAACAATTAAAACATCAGCATGTTATCAGCGCTCTTCTCATCCTAATCCAAAACATAGCACCCTGCCAGCTACTAGGAGGAAAATTAACTCTGTCCTACCTGAAACCAGGACAGAGACCCAGAGCTGAATGCAGTACTTCAGGTGGTGTCTCAGAATAGCAGAGTAGAGGGGGAGAATCACCTCCCTCAACCTGCTGGCCACGTTTCCTTTGATGCAGCCCAGGATAAGATTGGCTTTCTGGGCTGCAAGCGCACATTTCTGGCTCATGGGGAGTTTTTCATTCACCAGTACCCTCAAGTTCTTCTCCTCAGGGCTGCTTTCAATGTATTCTCTACCCAGCCTGCATTCATGTTTGGGATTGCCTGAACCAAGTGCAGGACCATGAACGTAGCCTTGTTGAACTGCATGTTGTTCACATGGGTCCACCTTCTGAGCCTGTCCAGGTCCCTCTAGATGGCATCCCTTCCTTCCAGCGCATCAGAATGAAATATGGTATCTCCTTATCAGAGACAACTGAAACTCTAAGCTAACTTGGCATAAGACCTTTCAAATATGAAAGAAACTTTAATATAAATCTTGCCAATATCAGAAATTTGACCATGTTATACTGTTTTCAGATAATTTGCTGTCATATTAAAAGTAAGCTTATTCATGCAGACATTTTAATAGTATAATGCTTTCTTCTTGTATACATTTATCATTTTTTTACATAGCAATATTGAAACACATTTTAATATTAGCAGTTTGATTTACTATTACTTGCAGACATTTTTCTGCTTTGAAGTTTTATTGCTTTCTCCTGTCTTAATAAAGCACAAAGTTGGGTGTGTTTTCTGTACTGACTGAGTTTAGTATACCCTCTTATTTGACTAACATTTTTTCTCAAAAAAAAAGTGAAAGTTCACCTCCTGATTCTTCTGCATTTCAGCTTATAAAACAGGACATGCAAACATTTCGAATTACTTAAAAAACTCAAATGCTTGTTTCAGATTTGGTTTTCTATCTTCTCTTTCATTATTGCTTTTGTAGTTCAAACTAGTATTTCTTTCTTTATTCGCTATGGTAAATTTATGTTGTTTTGTTTCCTTCTCATGTATTAGAAACACTATTTCAAAGTGTATAGATACTTGATACATTTTTTTTATATAATTTTGCTTGATAGTTTTACATTTCAGATGTACATGTACATAAAGGAAGCAAGTTTTCCACTTAATACTATGGAATTGAGTTTCTTATTTTATTGTTGTGTTTTGTTTGAACATTTGTTTTTGATTCAATTGCCAGTTATAAATAGGTGACAGGAAAAAAAATGACTTGTTTTTGAAGACCACATTAAATGGAAACCTGTGAAATAATCCTGACATCAGGAAGTACAGCAAAAGTGAAACCAATTTCCACAGGAAACAATACCATTTTATTTTTTTTTAATAAATCTGTCTGGTATTACTTCTTCAACTAATAATGAAGTCAAAAAGTCCGATGAAATAACAAATTACAGTGGTTAATTTGTTTTATGTATCCTTACAATTTCCCAGATTTGTTGCATTCAGTCTGTATCAGGTGACTCTTGCATTACTATCGCTGTGCAGTCCATTCTTCCAGTACTTGTAGCTAACTGGTTTACACAGCATCCAGTTTCTCTAGCCTCTGTTATTTTTCTTTACCAGTCCTCTTCTAATTTTCAAAGTAATGAAGTCTTTTGAGTAGAGACTGTCCCTATTTTTCTGATTCTAAGGCAATGAAGATTCAAAACACAATTAAAATACAAGAAAAAATCAGTAATGGAGGACAAAAGCAAAAAAACACATTGTTCTGTCTGCTTGGCATAGAACCTGCAAGCAAGAACTCCTTTTGTGTCTTTTGCATGTTGAAGAACTCAAAAGGGTTCTTCTATATCTCCAGAGAAACTATTGGGTATATGAATAACTATGAAACTCAGGTATCTTTGAAGAGGCTCCAAGTTAATTTGGGATATTTTCTTTTTAATCCACCCTGTGAAATTTCTATTACAAGAAGGCTTTGAAGAGCTCTCCATTGCCTTATTGTTCCATTTTCTGTTTCCATAATTACAGTCTTTCAGGGAAGACAAAACACCTCAGTTTTTTAGACCTGGTTTTCAGATATTTTCTGTTATGAAACCTGGTAAGGTGTAGGAGGACAGAGGCAATGCGAAGACACAGATTTCTGTGATGCAGTTAAAGGAGTTAGATTCTGCATTTCAATTAAGGGAAAAAATAGCTGTTGGCTAGCAACACCATCGCCAGAAAAGCACATGCAGTTTTTAATGTAGTGCATTTAGTACCAAAACATTCAATTCTGTTTTTACAACAGGAAGTGGGTGTTTCATGGTGTCATTAGAATGTATTCATAGAAAACTGTTCCTATAGCTTCAAAGCCTATATAAGAGATTTTTACAACAATATCCTTACAGTTGTGACATATGACGGAATGGGGAGAAGGCTGAAATTTATTTGATTCTTTCTGAAATTTACTCAGCTCTCCTCCTCTTCCATCTGAAACAGGGAAGGAAACTTGAGAGGATTAACTAGTGTTTTTCTTCTTCCTTGCTAAGCAAATCCAACTCATCTTCAAGTTTGCAACAAGCACTTTCCTGAATTAGCTGTGTAAAGCAATGACTTCACTTTGAAGAGTGGAGCCCGAAATTTAATATATAAATACATATATTAAAATTTTGGATTTAACTGGATTTGAAATCCTACTGAGACATATGTGTTATTAAGTTTTGATATGTGTTTATCAGCATAAGATAAAATGGTTAATGAAAAAGTAGATTATGATTCACTGATTTTCACTGTGCAAAATTTATGACAGTGTATGACACATACTGTTTGAAAAGTAGAAATTTAACAAAGAAATTTCCAGGTCAACCTTAACTATTTATGAAAGGGGAGAATGTAATATACAGTATAGCAAAGTTCAAGTGAAAATATTTATTCTAGGTCTTTGCTTCTTATTCTTTTTTTTTCTTTCTTTCTTTTTTTTTTTTTTAGATTTGGTTTTATAGTGTACTTCTACAAACACAACTTTTTAAAGGATTAAGGATTGCAGACTTTTTTTTCTGTTTTAAATTGATTTTATTTCTTTTTATGCTCCTTAATTCTCTTTGATTAAATGGCTTGTTTCTGTTGCAAGTAATGGCCATCACTAATATTTCATTAATTTCTTTTTTGGATTTCATTCTGATGGCATTTAACATAGTGGCCTAGTTGTTCCAAGTTGTCATCAAAAATTTTAGGTGAGATTCAGCTTTGTATTCATACCCTTCTAAGCTTATTTGTACTAGATGTCTAAATTTGCACTGTTTTCAGTGGAATTTCATTCAGTGTAGTCAATAGAACTAGATTTTTATCCTGAATTGCGCACTGACCTTGGGACAGTTGAGTAGAATTAGTCAATAAACAGAGTGGTTGTCTATATTCGAATTTACATCTCCTGGATCATATGAGAACACCTACAGAGCCTATACCTTAATTCACTTGTGTGAGTCAAGATCTGATTACTGCCCTTCATGTTCTCGTGTCTTTGTTTAAAAATATATATCTGGATTTTTTTTTTCTTCAAAAATGAAACATCACTCAAGGTGCATTATGTTGTAAAACATTATTCTGAAAGGTTTGTAAATATGATCTTTTATATAATGAATACAATATGAGATCTGTTGTAGGAACTGAAGAAGCTGCACTCATTAAAGGAATTAGCTTATATTTAAATGTGGTATATTTTGCTTCTTCCAGATGGTCCTCGGCCCTCACAGAAAGAGATCATATCACTAAGGGCATTTATGCTTCTGTTTTTGAAACAACTTATACTTAAGGTAAAACAGTCAATTACAAATGGAAACCATTAATATCTGTTATATAGGTTCTTTCAGGGTAGTAAATAATTGATACCTATCAGGCGTTATAACTGTTTCTGGTTGTTAATTTTAATTGATGCACATACTTCTGACAGACATAAAGGCAGTAAATCCATACAATATTTCTTATTAACCTCACCAAACTAAGCTATATATATTTTATTAAAGGAACTTGCAGAAATAATATGTAATAGTACAGAACCTTTCAGGTATTTGGAGCAGTTGTTATATGATAGTATATGATAGTAGATAAATACTTCATTGATAAAAGGATAAGGTAATGGCAGTTGTTAAGTTAGATTCTGCAGTTACTACTTTATTTTATTCTTTTATTTTTATTTATTTATTTTTTTATTATTTATTTTTGTCCTACCACAGTTTGAAACAGTCCAGGATTCTTCTTTCTCTCCATTACAGATGGTCTTTGAGGTATAATTTGCCATGTGAGACTAGACTGAAAAACAGTATTTTCTGGTCTAGCTTATTCGATTTTTTTTTTTTTTTTGGTTGAGTGTCAGGAAATGGAAGAGTGGCAGTAATAGCTGATACCATCTGAAACCCCACACTATAAGAATAATTTCTAGCAGTAATAGAGGCCTGACTTCTGGCTGTTTTGTATTTCCACAGTGGTACGGAAAAGGAATGTAGTGAAAATGAGAATTTAGTTCTTTGAGTATACATAGTAAATTTGTAGGATTACGTGACTCAGTCCAAGTTTTCTTAGGCCATACTTTAAAGAATTAGTTTTCTCTGAAAATTTATCCATTCTTTTTTATTTTATTTTATTATTTTTTTTAGGATCGAGGTGTGAAAGAAGATGAACTGCAGAGCATATTAAATTACTTATTAACAATGCATGAGGTACATTACTGAAATTACCTATCTTTTACTGTAATCACTTGTATCAGCTCTGTGGGAAGCTTGCTGTTGAGGTTAGTTCGTGGAGTAACATTGGTCTTGTCATACAGGATGAAAATATTCATGATGTGCTGCAGCTGCTAGTGGCACTAATGTCCGAACATCCAGCATCCATGATACCTGCTTTTGATCAGAGAAATGGGATACGGTAAGACAGTGAAGTGAGAAACTATTTCAAAAGTAGTTCCAGTATTACCACTCTCCAAATGCCTTCTTTTTCACACAAATATCACAACTGCTGGTCTTTCAAAGTACAATTTTACTAATTCGGGATATAGCTTTTTCAAAAACAGACTGGTTTTGGATAGCTCTGGGACTAAAATTTTCCCCTTGAGGTTATCACTATTATATTTGAAGGTAAATGTACTGCTGTACTTATTTCTCAATCTCAAATAGAATATACAATTAACAAGATACATCAAAAAGCCAAGTATCTATCTCAGAATCATTGAATATTCTGTCTTCTGATGTTTTACATAATTTGGGGGAAAGAAGAGGAAAATGAGAGAAATGTCCTAATCTCTCAAATTCTCTCTGAAAAAAAAAATAAAAAAGGTGTCTGTGGAACTTATATATTTATGTGCTTGTTCATACTTTTAATATCTGATAATTGACAGAAAAGCAGGGTGGGTTTTTTTTGGTTTGGTTGGATTTTTGCCTGCCGTAGTAATGCAGGATTTTTCCAAGATTAATAATTTTATTGTTAATAATTTAATGTTTACTATAGATTTTTATTTTGTATTGTACTTTGGAAAATACAAGAAGAATAGAAGAAAAATGCCTATCACTGATACATTCAAGCTGTGTTTTCTATAAAATATTTAAAACTTCATGATACTACTTGTATTTAAAACTATTTGAATGGCAACACTAGTTGAAACAAAAGTATAGGGAAGACCTGTTGCACTCACAGTTAGGACATTGTTTTCTATCTATAGTTCTATAGCAAAATAGCAACAAACAAACAAACAAACCACATTTTTGTTTTCTGTACCATCCAGGTACTTCAAGAAACACCGTGGTGTGACTTTGTGTTCCAATCTTTTCCTTTTGTCTTAAGCTACAACTTCTCAGGCGGTCTTTTATTTTCTTCTTCTAGTTAGGGAAGAATATTAGAAAAGGTTTTTTCTTTCTGGTATGAAACATTGAACTGAATGAAAAGACACCATGCCTCTAACCTAAAGAGCTCGTAATCAAATTATTATGCTGTGCTTGGTGATTTCAGTATACCCTTCCATTTTATGTAAATTATTGGGTTTTAGTGTTATAAGTTCCTTATAAGATATTCCTGTTTAGTGAAATACAATCTGTGTGTGTGATGTTCAGTAATAAAATGAAAAACCTTGTTGAATTTGTTTTTCTTTTTTAGAGTAATTTATAAATTATTGGCTTCCAAAAGTGAGAGTATATGGGTGCAAGCTTTGAAGGTTCTCGGATATTTTCTCAAACACTTGGGTCATAAGTAAGTGTAGTTTTAAAATTATTGTAGTAGTGTAAATTCACAGTTCTTCATGTCTTTTTGTCATAATTACCTTACATAATTTGACAGTCTTCAGAAATGACATAGAATAAAATTGTTACATTTCCCATTTAATCATTTGCACATTCTGTTACTTTTATACATTAGGATAAAATTGCTCTTCTAGTTAACTTGTTACTATTATGACATTTGAAAAGATATAGTGTTTATCTACCAAATATATGATATGTTGAAAATTAAACATTGAAATGATCTAAAACCATTTTTCAAAAATACATTTTAGAAATTTCTCTTGCATGTTCAGATAAGGGTTGTAGGAAACATATGATTGTCATCAAAAATTTGTTGCTCAAATTTTCAGTGTGATTGCAATAAATGTGTCAGGGTTGTACTTTTAAAAATACTTTCAAACTGATGGGAAAAATGAAATAGAATGTGTTATTCACATGGAAAAGATTCAGAATAAAAAGTAAACAGCAAGTAAATGATCATAAAAAAAATGAGGTAAGATCATGCCTCTATAACAAGGGAAGCAAGAAATATTCATATTTAAAATGATCCTGAGTCACAAAATAGATGTACTTAGTCTCATCTTCCCTTATTTGATGTTAAGAAAAAAATGAAAATCATGCAGGGCTATGTAACCTGCTGCTGATCACTTTTCCTCTTGTATGCAGATATTCCAGTGGGATAGTATGCAGGATGGAAATTAGCAATGTGCTTTACTATAGCTATGCATTATGCTATACTATATATAGCTATGCTATATGCTATACTATGCTTTACATCATGTAAAACCTCCTCAGAAGGCAAAGAAACTAGGACTCCAGCCAGAATGCAGTATTGCTATACATGCTTTTCTCCATAAGATCAATAAAGTATGACAGTGTAATTGAGAGACAGTTAGCTGAGAACATGCTCCCAAATGGGATTTTCTCTTGGGATCCAGCAAACCAAAGAGTGTTCTGCGAATTGATAAAGCAAATTCATAGTCCATTCAAGAATCTCAAAGGGCTTTTCAAACATTGCTTACTAAAAATGGTTCAAATTCATAGGAGTTGAATTAAGACACACCAGATAAAGGTTTAACTTGCGCAGAGGCCTGTGTCCAAATAAGTACATTTGTTCAAATCATTTATTGCATATGCAATAAACTGAGTAGCAAATGCTCAGCAGAATATTATAGAAAAGAAAAACTAAGATTTTTCAGAAGCTGAGATTTCAGTTCCTGATCCTGAGCATCTACTTGTAATTATGTATGTATCTGTGGAGTTTCCATTCTTCAGTGAAAGTACATAACACGACAACTGAAAAAAAAAATAAAAATCTTATTTTGTCATGTAATTAAAGTCATTCAAATCCACTTGAATATTGTGCATCTTTCAAGGTATCTTTGAATATTCTGTTACTTTGAATTAAAAAAATAAATAAAATCTGCAGAGTCCTAGGTATCTGTGAATGTTCACATTTTAAGTACATTTCAGCAAGTAAAAATGTCTCCCATTTTCATATCTTATAACTAATGCTTGTGAGGTGTGCCTATTTGTCCACATATATGTGTGCATATGCATAGCTATATAAAATTGTAGTCAAATACAGGAAATTCTAAGAAATTGCAAAATTGTAAACCACATAAAGTTTATAAACCACTTATAAATTTCTGTTTTATATTACAGGAAACAGGCATCCTTTTGGAATTCTACTTTAATGCACTAAAGTAGAATTGCATAAAGAGATATTATAATGTAATTCATGAAATCTGAACCAATACAATATTAATAACCAATGAATAGATTAAAAAAAAAAAAAAAGAATCAAAGTAATACACAGTTACCATTCATTAGGTATTCTTTGCAGATTAACCAAAGAGTTGAGGTGATGGGCTACCTGGGCAAGTGACCATTGATGTGTTAGATGAAACTCTGAATTATGTACTTAATTTTTGTTTGTGATCTGTGATGACAGACTACTTTGCCTAACCTTAACAGTAGGCAGAATCCTGTTCTTTTCCTTCTCTACCTCTTTGATACTTCCCACTGACAGCGGTTACAGCCATTTTTTCACTTCTTTTTATCTGCACATTTAAACCTTCTTAAAACAGGACTATATAGGCTTGTACGTTTATAATTTTCTACTTTTAAATATATCTAATCTCAAATACAGCAAAATAGGGCTACAAAATACATTAACCTGTGCTATTTATGGTGTTTCTTAACATTTTATTTTTCCATAATAATTAGTTTTACCTATTTTGACTGTCTTTACAATAAAGATTATTTTTTGTTTCTCTAGAAGAATTCGTACATTATGTAAGTCAGATCAGCTAGTTACAAAGCAAAAATCGGTTTAAGTGTAACTAGCATAGGTATTCCAATTATTTTTTCCTTCCATGCACCACATCATAGCTTGCAAGGTTGAATACATGTAGTTTTTCTCATAAGTTATGGACTCCTTTTAGTGTGACAAAGACTAGACACTGTTATAAGATGTTGCCACGCTCTTTTACGGTTATTTGAAGATTTAAATATAATGTATTCATTTCAAAAATTCTAGAATGAATCTGTGTGATTGAAGCCTGTGTTATCATCATCAGTAATCATGAAAAGGGAGTTTCTTAGCTTTTGAATGCACAACTAGGAAACCTTACTATATATTATTTCATATGGTCCTGCTGCTTTCATATAGATTATTAATTATTCTGAATAATATTCTTTATTTTGTATTTATTACAGCAGTAGATAAATTTAATGATGCGATATACAATAAGTACTCTATTTTTAATGCTATATCCAGTTAAAAAGAAGAGTGTTTGGGGATAGATACAATTCACTGACATGAGCTGCTTTCTTCTCTGCTTTTTAAGATTATAGTATTTCTTGTTCCTGACTGTAAAATTCCCCTCAGTCAATTTGAATTTCATAGCTTTCGGGATCCTAGTGAATGAGAGAACGATGTGCCATTTTATTTTATTTTTTTATATAAAAAAAAAAGACATCCCAAATATAGAATTGCTTGCTGTGGATCTTTGTATATTACTACAATAGCATTCAAATCAGGAAAGATCTTAAATGATGTTTAATTCATAATATATGCAGAATAACAGGTTTTAGAACTTTTAGTACAACATCAAAATATTAGACTTTAGTGTTTTTGCATTTACTTGAGAATTTTCATCATGCTTGGCATTTTCATAGAACTTTTGTTTTCTCTTCCAGGCGAAAGGTTGAAATCATGCATACTCACAGTCTTTTCACTCTTCTTGGAGAAAGGTTGATGCTGCATACAAATACAGTGACAGTTACAACATATAACACGCTTTATGAGGTACAAATTATTAAACATACAGATTGTAATCTCTGTTGTAAAATGTATAGCTTAATTATATTTTTATATAGCCTTTTTGTACACTCTGGGCTTTGCAATATCCTGATTTGCAAGACTTTTGAGAATTTTTTTAAATTTTAGGGAAGGACACTGGCTCAGAATTTATTCTCCCATGCTTTGGATATTTTTGGATATTCTTAATAAAACTTTTTATTTACAGCATTACAATGGCTGGTGGGAAAGATCCTGCTATTTAAGTTGTTCATCACTTTCAAAAATAGTAATAATAACAATAAAGTTACTGCAGGCCTGCAGGCCCTTACTCCTCCATTGCTGGGACTAGAGAGTGCTAGAGTACTAGAGCTGAAGAGATGCATTTTTACCATTTTTATTTCTTTTTTTTTTTCCCCTTTTTGGTGAAATTCTTTTCAAGTTAATAAAATTTTGAAAAGTGCTGTTTTTTATTTTTTTAACTATCCATGTTGGTACTATGATGATAGCTGAACACAGTCACTTCAATGTAACAGATACTCTTTGAGGAGATGAATGTGACCTAGAAACATTTAAATGTCTAACAGCCTCTTGCAGAAAAGTCATTTCTGATGATGCACAATTTAGTTTATGTATTATAAACATGAAGTTGGTCCAAACCCACATGAAACATAAGGAGGTGATTAGTGACAGCCCACATGGCATCACAAAAGCAAATTGTGCCTGACCAATCTGGTGGTCTTCTACAATGGGGATACAGCATTGGTGGATAGGGAAAGAGCAACTGACATCATCTACCTGGACTTGTGCAAAGCATTTGACGCTGTCCCTCATGATATCCTTGTCTCTAAATTGGAGAGACATGGATTTGATAGATGGACCACTCAGTGGGTCAGGAATTGGCTGGGTGGTCGCACTTTAACATCATTGTTGGTGACATGGACAGTGGGATCGAGTGCACCCTCAGCAAGTTTGCCGAAGACACCAAGCTGTGTGGTGTGATTGATAAGCTGGAGGGGAAGGGATGCCATTCAGAGTGACCTCTACAGGCTTGAGAGGTGGGCCTGTGCAAAGCTCATGAAGTTCAGCAAGGCCAAGTGCAAGGTGCTGCAGCTGGGTCAGGGCAATCCTGAGCAAAAATAGAGGCTGGATGGAGAATGGATTGAGAACAGCCCTGAGGAGAAGGTCTTGGGGATGTTGATTGAAGAGAAACTCAACATGAGCTAGCAATCTACACTTGGAAGCCAACCATATCTGAGACTCTGTCAAAAAAGCATGGCCAGCAGGTCGAGGGTGGTGATTTTCCCCATTCTGCTCTGCTCTCATGAGACCCCACATGGAGTACTGTGTTCAGCTATGGGGCCCCCAGCAGGAGGCTCCTATGAAGAGAGGCTGAGATTTGGGGTTGTTTAGCCTGCAGAAGTTCTCCCTCCGGGGAGATCCTGTAGCAGCCTTCCAGTACCAAAAGGGGGCCTACAGGAAAGCTGGAGGCACTTTATCAGGGAATGCTGTGGTATTACAAGGGGTAATGTCTTTAAACTTAAAAGAGGGTAAATTTAGATTAGGCATTAAGAAGAAATTCTCTACTCGGGGAGTGGTGAGGCACTGGAATATTTTGCCCAGAGAAACCGTGGATGCCCCATCCTTGGAAGTGTTCAAGGCCAGGTTGGATGGGGTGTTGAGCATCCTGGTCTAGTGGAATGTGTCCCTGCCTGTGGCAGGCAGGGATTGGAATTCAGTGATACTCAAGGTCCCTTCCAACACAAATCATTCCATGATTCACAAGCAGGTAGAGAGAGCAATTGAATCTGATGACAGTATCCTAGACTGAGTGCAGTAACTAGATATGTGGTTCTAGAAAACATATCTCAGCTCAAGTTCTATATGAAGAGGAAGACCTTTAAAGAATGCATTTCATTTGGCTTGTTACATTATTTGTGTTTGTATGTGTGTCTGGGTATCTGTATTTAGTTTAAGAGATTTTTGTCTCCTCAACCCACATACAGACATCCCCCAGCTGTACCACATTCCCAGAGTCCCCTCACAGTCATATATTCCTTAAGTCTCTCTTTTTCTGATAACTGTTAGACCAATTACTGGTATGGTAGAGACAATATACCTGCTCTTACTTCAGTTCTTGGAAAATATTTTGTTGTTGTTGTTGTCTTATGTGTCTTTGGTTGGTTGGTTGGTTGGTTGGTTGGTTGTTTTTTTTTACATACAAAATGCACAATGTCTCAATAAACCTAAACTCAATTTTTTAATTAAGTACTCTGGTATTACTTTTTTAACATGTCCCACCATTATTCCTTAATGGATCTTAAACCTGAATAAGTTATTGATTTCACCAGCCTTGTGGTTAAATAGCCTTAGGTCAGTTTCTGCAGATGAAATTTACAGGGAAGCTATTTCTGTTTCATAGCAAAATTTAATCAATGAATTTCACTTTTAATGCTGGTTTAGAAAACTTACAGAATCTTTGTTTAGTTTTTATATATTTAGCCATAATTGAGTTTAATATAGAAACTGAAGCATTTTAGTGGTGTATCTCTTAAATATAGCTGATATATTTATTCAACACTTGTCTTGCAGTTCATAGACCTAGAGGTGTTGTAGACAGCTCCTATATCTTTGAACTGAGACAAACATGGTGATTTCACTTACTGTAATATACAAATATCCATGGTGCAAACAACAGTAAATACGATCTGACAATAGGTTTTCTGCTGACAGGAGTTACTTCATTAGGAATTCACAATTTTTTCAAACAAATAATTCCCTTTTCATTTCTGGTGACCTGGTGTTCAGCTCTTCAATGTGAGAAGTCAGAAACTTTAAAGAGATTAAGATAAATAAATATGAACATTGGAATAGAATCTTTGGTAATTCTCTTCCCACTGTTAACAGACTTCGTCCTTCTGTGAGCAATACCATTTCAAGCAAACAGCAAGCTTAACACCTAGGTTTCATTTCTCCTAGTTTATGGCTTACATAGACTCATCCCTTAAAAACACCATTGCATGTTTATTGAGCTAACTAAAACGTTAGCCAACCACAGTACATCCATGTTACTCCTTACATGGAGGAATTGCTTTATTCTATTCTTGAAGAATAAAATATTTTACCAAAATGTTTTATATGAAGTTACAGTGTGGCCGTGATAAATGGTATTCTTAAAATTTAGAACATGAACAAAGAAATGCTGTACCTTTTAGTTAAAAATAACAGGAACTTAATATTCTGTGTTTTAGATTTTGACAGAACAAGTGTGCACTCAAGTTGTTCATAAACCACATCCAGAGCCAGATTCTACAGTGAAAATACAAAATCCAAGTAAGTACTATATATTATGTTTGTACAATATATATATAGCTTAGATTTGTATTTGTTTTTGAAAGAATATGGTTCAGAAGGCAAGAACACTTCATTAGCATATCTCAAGTGCATTTGAGTTTCAGTTACTACTTATATTGGTTGCTGTCAGCAACTTTATTTTATTTTTATACCAAATGCTGTTAAAATGTGTTATTGTAACTAATTTATTCTTTCAAAGTGATTCTTAAGGTGGTGGCAACGCTGTTAAAAAACTCCACACCAAGTGCAGAGCTGATGGAAGTTCGACGTTTGTTCTTGTCTGATATGATAAAACTCTTTAGTAATAGCCGTGAAAACAGAAGGTATGTCACTACAAATAATATTTTCTCATCCTTGACTTGTGGATAATAGCAATCTGTTGTACTGTGTGTAGAGTTTTATACTGTAGATTAAATTGAATGTATAAAAATGAATTTAATAGGTTTGTGGTTTCTTTTCTTAATTTAGTAACTAGTAATTGGTTCTTCTGTTAAGAATATATTTCAAATTTTTCTGATCCTAAAGTACTTTTAAGGTTTATTCCTACGGTCAGATTGATTTCAAAGTAGATGCACCATGTTATTTTCCTCCTAATTTAACCTTTGTAACGTTAAAATAAGTAAGCCTGCTTTGGATATATTTTGACCTAATTATTTCACTTTAGATGTTTACTTCAGTGTTCAGTGTGGCAGGACTGGATGTTTTCTCTGGGATACATTAACCCTAAGAACTCTGAAGAGCAGAAGATTACAGAGATGGTTTACAACATTTTCCGTATTCTCTTGTATCATGCAATAAAATATGAATGGGGAGGCTGGAGAGTGTGGGTCGATACTCTTTCTATAGCTCATTCCAAGGTAAGAAATGACCCGTGGTTGTTTTGTTGTTGTTTTTTGTTTTGTTTTTTAAATCCTGATAACTCTCCCAAGGGGACTACTAATATGGTAAGATAATATTTAAAGTGATTTAGTGCCATCTGGTGGCTATGTCCATACATGTCAAGGTGGGATTTTTTGTCAAAAATTGCAGGTCCTCTTATGTGGAACAGTTTGTGAGCTGTATGTAATAAGTTGTTAAAATTCTCATTAGATTTTGTGCAGGTTCATGTAGTATATATTCATCTACATAATCTTTTTTTTTTTTTAAGGTCACATATGAGGCTCACAAGGAGTACCTAGCTAAAATGTATGAAGAGTATCAAAGGCAAGAGGAAGAAAACATAAAAAAGGGGAAAAAGGGTAATGTGAGCACTATCTCAGGTCTTTCATCTCAGACAACAGGAGCAAAAGGTGGAATGGAAATCCGAGAGATAGAAGACCTTTCACAAAGCCAAAGTCCGGAAAGTGAAACGGATTATCCTGTCAGTACAGATACAAGGGACTTGCTCATGGCTACAAAGGTGTCTGATGATGTGCTTGGAAGTGCTGAGAGACCAGGAGGAGGAGTACATGTGGAAGTTCATGACCTTTTAGTTGATATAAAAGCTGAAAAGGTAGAAGCTACAGAAGTAAAGCTTGATGATATGGATTTATCACCGGAGACACTGGTAACTGGAGAAAATGGTGCACTTGTAGAAGTTGAATCTCTTCTAGATAATGTATACAGTGCTGCTGTTGAGAAGCTCCAAAACAATGTTCATGGAAGTGTAGGTATTATTAAGAAGAATGAGGAAAAAGATAATGGTCCATTAATAACTCTGGCTGATGAGAAAGATGAACCTTCTACTAACAGTACCTCATTTCTCTTTGATAAAATACCCAGCCAAGAGGAGAAACTTTTACCTGAACTTTCAAGTAACCATATTTCTATTCCAAATGTGCAAGACACTCAGATGCATCTTGGCGTAAATGATGATTTGGGATTGCTTGCACATATGGCAGGTAGTGTAGATATAACATGTGCTTCAAGTATAATAGAGGACAAGGAGTTTAAGATTCATACAACTTCAGATGGAATGAGTAGCATTTCTGAGAGGGAGTTGGCTTCATCATCTAAAGGATTAGAATATGCTGAAATGACTGCCACAACTCTTGAGACAGAGTCTTCTGGTAGCAAAACTGTACCTAATGTTGATGCAGGAAGTATAATATCAGATACGGAAAGATCTGATGATGGTAAGGAAGCAGGAAAGGAGATACGGAAGATCCAGACAACTACCACAACCCAGGTAAGTTTCAAGTGCTGTAGCTATATATGTGTCTGATGTAATCACTGTTCTTTGTTTCTGAATACATCAATAGTTTGTGGTCTGAGTGATTTTTGAACTATATTTCCTTAATAATGTGAAAAGTTTCCATCTTCCAAGCCTACTTACTTTGAAAACTCCTTAACTCTTATGTCTGTATAGAAAATATCTCTTGCAATTGTGGATGCTCAACCTGGAGAAGAGAAAGCTCCAGGGAGACCTTATAGCAGCCTTCCAGTACCTTAAGGGGGTCTGCGGAAAAGCTGGGAAGGGACTCTTTGTCAGAAAGTGTGGTGATAAGACAAGGAATAATGACTTTAAAGTAAAAGACAGTAGATTTAGATTAGATATAAAGAAGAAGTTCTTTACTCAGAGAGTGGTGAGACACTGGAACAGGTTGCCCAGAGAAGCTGAGGATGACCCATCCCTGAAAGCATTAAAGGTCAGGTTGGATGGGGCTTTGAGCAACCTGGTCTAGTGGAAGGTGTCCCCGGCAAGGGCAGGGGATTGGAATTAGATGATCTTTAAGTCCCTTCCAACCCAAGCCATTCTATGGTTCTATGCTTTAATTTTAAAAACTTTAGCTAAGAGAATCTCTTATCCATTTCCCTTATTTCCTGTAGACAGATTAAGCAGTGCTCTTAGAATTCTGTTTTAAGCCTATTGTTAGCATGTCTTCTAAGATTAGAAATGAAATATCTCTATTTTATTATGAGATACACATAAAAGTTGTTTAGAAAGAAAAGGAATAGTTTAGGGATAATAGAAGAAAAACTGACTTGATTTCCAGACCAGAGATCATTATTGAAACAAGAGGTATCTACATTCTTCTCAGGGATTCTTTCTTGTCTAGGTATCTCTCTGAAAAATTCTAACTAGTGTTTTTGTAAAAGCCACAGTATTCTTAAAATGGGAAGTCCAAGAAGCATTCTTAAAATGGGAAGTCCAAGATAGAAGTCTACTCTTTGACTTTGTGCTTTTGTATCCTGTGCATGCTCTGTATGCACAGTGAAATATAGGATCACTTTGAACTTCTAGAGCATTGAATTAATTTACTCACTAGCATTGTTCATGGCCAATAGCATGTAATCAAAGATTGATTTTAAGGATGTTATTGGGGGAAAAAAATGACTTACTTAATATGTTATTGGGGGAAAAAATGACTAACTTAAAGATTTTACTATCTTACTATAATGTCCAGTATGTACACCAGTATTTATCTTCTAGGATTTTAAAGTCGGGTAGGCTATCTGAAATTATGGAAGAAGAGCCAGTGCTTACAAAAGTTGCTCTGCTTGATGCTGTGTAGTGTGTGCGACATTGTCAAAAAGTTTTAGAGCTACACGAAAGCTTACTCACTGATTATTCACACCAGAAGGTTCTGAAATCTCTCTCTTCTCAGTCTCTATTCTATGACAAGAACCTCTCTTTTGAAGAGAAGAGCAGATGAAACTCAAAACTTTTCATTCCCTAGACAGGTGTTATAAGAAAAATTTGGAGTTCTCCTGTTGCATTTTTTCAAAACTATGAAAAGCCTCATAACATCAGGGACAGAGTATCAAGCACTGTATAGGGATTATTATATTTGAAAGGATTCTATGTAATAAAGAATGACCCCTGGAAATTCTTGATAGGAAGTACCTTATTTTAAGTCTTAAAATTAAAACTGTTATTATCATTCAAACTGACAAATGGGACAGAATGCAGGAGAGCAAGAAAAAGGAGCAGATAATATTTATTTTAAGATGTGAGTTTTGTTTAAAGAGTAAAAAGCAAGAGAAAACATTCAATTTCTATATACAGATATGCACACGTAAACACAATGAATTGGTAAGATGCCTTTAATGAAAAAAAAAACCACTGACTTCATACTTGCTACTGTTGGTGCAACTTTATGACATTTCTGTCCTTTAACCTCTTTCCTTGATGAATTTCATGTGCAGTAGTTGATTTATAAACATAGAAATTCCTCATGAATTCCTAATGAACTTTTATGAAATCATTACAGGATAAGAAAACCAAAATGTTTTCAAATGCTTTACTCTTAGCTTCCCAGAAAATTCCTAGCAGATCATTTAGATCTGCAAATTATTTACAAACTGTGTACTCTTCCAAAGTCCAACTCTAGAAGTTATTTATCTCCCTTGATTCTCCATATGTTACTTAAATTATATTTCTTTCCCACTATTATCCTTGATAAAATATTATGAGTTAGTAGCCATAATATCTCTTTTAAACGATTTTCTTGAAAACAATTATAAACTGTGTAACCACCAAAACTGTTGTTATCTTCTAATCAGTTCTTTATGTGTTTGGAAATGCCCTGTGAACTGTAATGTCTCCATAGTTAAATCATTTATTTTTAAATGAAGTTAACTAATAAAAATAGATGGAAATATGTATTAAATATTGGAACTGTGTTGGAACTAGTAATCTCTAAGGTCCCTTCCAACTCAAATGATTCTGTGATTCTCGCCAAGGATTATCATTTTCATGAGTAAAAACAGTAATATAATTAGCATGTTTACAGTGAGGCTGGAGGCTCGAGTTTGGATTGCAGTATGTGTGGGCACTGCCACATTAGATTTGATTCCACTGGCTTTGAGATCACTGAAAACACTTTTGGTTAGGTTAGGTTAGGTTAGGTTAGGTTTGAAGATTGGCCACCCAAGTAGATATTTGGGTTTCATGGTGGTTTGTGCAATGCACATCAAAGCCTATTGTTGCAATTACAGAAGTATTATCTAAATAAAAAGCTATCCTGTTCTGGTGCAGTTATGATACCATTATTGTAAGTGACTTGACAACTGCATATAGTTGTACCAAAGAGGGAGCAAGTGGTATGCAAATGGAAATGATAACGTTTTTCTAAAAACAGATCTGCAATCAGTTCTCTACCTTATCAGTAAGCAGTAAGCATGTCTTACTACTCAAAGTAAGCTCAAGTGGACTGAAAGGAGGCAACAAAATGCCCAACAAAGTAGAGAAGGGATCTCCTCCATATTTCAAAGATTTAATGCCTTTGTCAATAGTAAAAGCAAACGCCAAAGAAAACACCAAAGGAAATATTTTTTCTGTGATCTGAACTATGAAAGAATGAAAATAGAACTGAAAGCACACTGCAGAAAAATATTTTAAAATATTCAAATCTCAATTAATTCCTGGAAAAAATAATAATTATTATTTAAAGATAAGTCTATTAATGTCTATATTTCTATTAATATATCAATATTCTAAGGAATAGATAGGAATTGGAAGCCAAAGCAACGATATTGATACGAACAGGTCAAACTGAATGAAAGAAACCTGCCCTGCTCTCAGAAATCTGGCTATAGATCAGATCAAAACCAGACTAAAGATCTAAGAAGCTTTCCAATTTAACTCCAGTGCCATTTCCAGGGCCATTTCCATTTTTATGTTGTTAATACAAATATTTCATAAATGTCTTTTTGCCTTTAAGGCAAAATTTAAAGTAGTATATAGAGATCAGGAAATGAGTATGTGAGCAAAACAAGTATATTTTCTATTTTTCCAGTCTAAAACTAATCTAATCTCACTTTAAAATAAAACCAAGGAGCATACTTTGTATTTCTTCCTTTCAGAGATGTTGTACAATATAAATAATGTCATTGTTATGAATATTGGCCTCTAATTTGGTCTAAATGATTGTTCTTTACTACTTTTTCCTTCACAGTTTTCTCCATCATAGTCTGTATCTTTTGCTTTTGTCATTAATCACCAAGAGGAAACAGTCATGACTATGTAGATATTAAAAGGGTATAAAATTCCCATTTTCTACCTGATGGGAGAATCTAAAGAATATCCTAAGAATCCATAAAACTGTTAACCAATTAACAAAGTGTAACAACATTAGATTTGGGAGTAGATTTGATCCTTTAATGATCCTGCTAAAAATACCAAATTAATAAATTGGTTTTAGAAGATGATGAACTGTACAGTGCAAGTACACTGATATCTTGAAGCCATCGCTATGTAGGTTGTCAGTTTGTTTAGTCAAAGAAAATTGTGCTATCTATGCAAAAGAATAGTTGTTTCCTATAAAGAAAATCTTGTCACTGCTGACCTTGTACATGCCGCATTTGGTCTTTTCTGTAATATTTCAAGTGAATAACCCAAATGTAAAATATCAGTGAATAGCTGAAAGGAAGGCAAGCCATAGCACCTCAGTGCTGATTGATTTGCAGTAGCTCCTTTAATGAATGATAGTGCCTGCACTGGAATATCTGTATCTCCAGTTGTTTGTGCTTGAGTCCATTCTTTCCTTTGTGCTTGAGACCATCCTAGATGGGCTCTGGCCCATCCTTTCTGAAAGTCTGTGAACCATTCAAAAACACATTACAGAAACTTAACATGATTTTTGAACTTCTTGTTAATGTAGGCAGTACAGGGTCGATCTGTCACCCAGCAAGATCGGGATTTACGTGTTGACTTGGGTTTTCGAGGAATGCCAATGACAGAAGAGCAGCGACGACAGTTTAGTCCAGGTCCACGCACAACTATGTTTCGTATTCCAGAGTTTAAATGGTCTCCCATGCACCAGCGGCTCCTGACAGACTTGCTTTTTGCACTAGAAACAGATGTACATGTTTGGAGAAGGTAGATGATTACTTCTTATTTAAATTCTGTTTTACATTCCTGTCAACAAGGAAAAATTAGATGTGTTGTAGAGGGAATGTTACTGAGATAATGGGAAGACAGAGAGTTGGTGTAAGCTGAAGTGCCGTACCGTATCTTGTATCTTTTCTTTTTGGCCCTTCCCAGCTTGTAACAGCTCTATATCGGGGGTAACAATTTCTGTTTTCTTCAGAGACTGTATAATTCATACATGCCTGACCAAACTGAGTTGCTGTCTCAGCTTATGTTTAGTGTTAGAATCTGTACTCATGTTTCACACCTTAGGAAGACTTGTGTGTCTGTTAATTGCCATTTTTTTTCAATCGTTCTAATTAAAAGAGAGTTTCTCTACCTGCAAACTGTATTAAAAACAAACAAACAAACAAAAAAACTGTCCCATAAATTTTTCTAAGAAATCATCTTTTCTAGTTGATAATTGTATTTTGCATGCCAGCTTCTGGTTGTAGTTAGTCTTGGTGGTTAGATTACTTCTAATGACAGCAATACGATCTCCTAGCTTTTTGCACTCTTTAACAGAGATACTCAGTAGCTTCTTGTTATCAGTACCTTTAGGTATAATAGACACTATCTAATCTCATTTCTAGAACACAGTAACTCATTTTCAGAAAACTTAACCTTAGTTGTATCAAATAATTAATTTATATTGCATTTAGTTTCCAGTTTGGGGAACTGTTCTGTGATAGTCACTAGGAAATAGGCAATTTAAATATATATATTTTGGAGAAATATTTTCTTTTGTCTTTTATGCTTATGTGACACTTCGAGATTAAAATTTTAGCTTGCATATTTTAATTTGAAGACTTTAATTTTTGTTGGCTGGCTGGCAACAAGGTTGTTTTGGAAAAAGGAACATAATAATAGGCCGAGTGTTCCTCAATATTTTCACATAGCTTTTTGTATTTTGGGGGAGTGACTGTTTCATGGGACAATTTCTTACCAGTTTGGAGTTGCTGAGATTTCAGGTAATGTTATTAGCATATCTATCTCGCAAAGCTTTGGCTAATGCTAAAGCTAATATTAGTTAATAAAGTTAATATTAGGTCAAAGTATCACCAGATCATCAAGTTTCTACTTTAAAACACCATCAGAAGCTTTCTTTGATCAGTACCACTCTAACAGATTAGCCTGCAGGAATGACAATTGAAAAAAATCAAGACAAAACGCACCTAAGTTCATTAGGTGTTATCAGGGCTACTTCACATGACACTGGTACTGTATGGTGAACTCTGTTAATCAACTGAATAATAAGAAACAATCCCATTGCTTTCAGTAGAACTGCCTCTGAAGAGAAGGACTGAGTGATGGGAGTAACAGGTTTTGAGCCATTGTTCTCAACTGTATATCTGAAACTGATCTGAAACTATTTTTCACTGGTGTGAAATTAGCAGTCAATTTGTACATCAGATTAGTCTGTTTATATTTTTAGACAATTTACATGCAAAGTTATGTAGACAAGGATCTACTTTATATAACAGAAACATTCATGTCTCTTTGCAAAGAATAAATTTACCTAAACTTTCACTGTAACTGTTTGGTTTTAATCCATCCTTTCTTTCCTGTTCTTGCAGTCACTCCACAAAGTCTGTGATGGACTTTGTCAATAGCAATGAAAATATTATTTTTGTACACAACACAATACACCTCATTTCCCAGATGGTAGACAATATTATTATTGCTTGTGGAGGAATTTTACCATTGCTGTCAGCAGCCACATCCCCAACTGTAAGTACAATATTTCCACCTAGTGGTCATATTAAAAATTGTTAATAATACAAACTACTGTTTGCAGTTGACTTTATTTCTTTAGGGATTCCTATCCCCTATCCACTAATTCCTTCAAAAAGTTGAAGTTTATAATTGAAACTGTTAAGCTTCAATGTTCAGAGTGTTTATAGTAATTTTCATTTGAAATGTTAATTTTATTAATGAAGTAGTACTAAGTAAGAATAGTAATATTTCATCTGAAAGAGAAGACCATTATTACCGTGTTTATGAATTATGGCTACTATGAGAAAAATCTGTGCCTTATGATGGCCACTCATTGATATTCATAAACCTGTGTTGCTTGGCCACCATCTGTTTGCATGCCAAATGATAAAGTCAACCCCTCGCTACACTCTGTTTACTTCTTCCTTCAATAGGTACTATCTTGTTACCTTTCCTTTATTTTTTTTAATCTGTTCTTATTGATATTCTTATCTACTCTTATGTTCTTAATAAGTTGTAAGTTCTTAGGTGAGGAGCAGGTAGAGTAGCCTAATAGCTCAGACAGGTTGAGTAGCCTAATAGAATGCTTCATGAAAGAAGGGAGAAATATTTTTTGTATGTTACATTATTGTCAAGAGTAAGTAATACAGTATTTGAATGTAAACCCATATCTGTGCGTGTAATATCTGTAACTACATCTTTCAAACTAAAAATTTTATTTTGAACATCCCATAAGCATTTGTAGCTAGTATTGGTCTTTGAAAGGGGAGAAAATGAAGCACAGAAGGGACAAAGTTCCTCTAAAGTGGTTATTAAGCACTGAGCACTGCAAATGTAACTTTGCAGTATAAGCTCAATCTCTTACCATTCATCAACTGAAATTACTTTGCCGCTCCTATTACTTCTAGGTAGTTAACAAAAGACTGTTTTGCACTATTTTATTTGAAAGATATGAAAGTATTGACTAGTAATTGGCTAAAATATGATTTTCAGACAGACAATTAATGCTATTTCTGCACTATTTTCTCTGTTAACTAGGAAATTATTTGCTGTTAGCAGAAACACAGGACTCACGGAAAAGATTTGAGTTTGTAGTCACAAGAATGACACTAAAATTGCTGAATAAAAGGTTTTGCTTGTTACATTTTAAAGAATGTTGACATGTATGAGAGTGTGCATGAACCCATCTTGAGATGAAGGTTGTACTTTAGATAAAAGGACATCGGGAGATATTTTTAGAAAGAAATCTTTTAGGCATCATTTGAAAATGAAGATGGTTTCTTTTTTGTCTTTCATACAAAATAGGCACAGCGTGAATTAAACTTTCATTCTATTGAACAGTATTATTGTTTTTAACTTTTTTGTCCTGGTTTATGACACTGTGAATCCCTCCTCCCTCCTACAGGATAACAATTTTGCAATTCACTATTTCCTTTATTTATTCTGAATAGTGTGTCTGTGTGTGTGTGTGTATATATATTTGATACAGCTTTATAAACTATATATCCATTTGTTAAAATACTGTCTGTTCATACTACCTTGCAACAATAGTAGTGATTTTCATACATCAATACAGAAGACTACATTTTCAAATTTGTGTATTATACATACATTTCTCCACTACATGGGGACTCCGTGTATTACTTAAGTGCTCAAATATACCATCTGTTTAGGATGATAAAATTAAGTTATGAAATATACTCATTCACTTAAAGATCAATAGCTGTTTTTAAACTGAATTAATCATACTCTTGAGGAGAGGAGAGGAGAGGAGAGGAGAGGAGAGGAGAGGAGAGGAGAGGAGAGGAGAGGAGAGGAGAGGAGGATTTATTCATCACTGTAAGAGACACAAATAGGCCAGCACATCCTTCCTCTTTCTTTGAGAAAATATTCTCCTTTAATATTGTTCTGGATGACAGTTACAAAGGGATTGGATACCCTGTTGGACCTCTTCTGAATATCCATAATATGATGAATTTAAAGTTTCATACTGCTTCTCAGACCTGTAATACTTTTGCATCCTAGAACTGCTGTGGAGAAAGTGGCTGATGTGGTGGTTAGGAATGCATTTCTTCTCAGACCTGAAAGGGCAAGGTAGTTTAGTGCTTACAGTCATTTACAAAAGACTTTATCTCACTCTCCTCCTCTCATGAGCTGCTAATTGGAAGAGAGAAGTCTGAAATTAGAAGATTTATATAACCTCTCCACTGAATAAAAATACTTACAACAGGCCTAATAGTGAGGCTTTCTGCCTGAGTAACCATCAACGGAGGAAAGAGCCTATACTCTTTCTTCCTTACCTATTCTAAGAAGGACAAAATGTCTGAGGTTGGAAGTTGACCTCTGGTCAAAGGTTGAACTCTGGAGGTCATCTAGTCCAATCCCCCTGCACAAGCAGGGACACCTAGAGCAGATTGTCCAGGACCCTGTACAGATGCTTTTGAAGTTCTCCAAGCAGGGAGACCACACATCCTCCCTGAGCAACCTGTGTCCATGCTACCTCACTTGCACAGTACAGAGGTGCTTCCTGATGTTCAGAGGGAACCTCCTGTCTGTCAGTTTGTGCCTGTTGCCTCCTGTCCTGCCACTGCATGCCAATGAAGAGTCTGGCTCTGTCCTCATTGCACTCTCTGTATTTATAGTAGACATTGATGAGATCACACCTGAGTCTTCTTTTCTCTAAGCTGAACAGTCCCAACTCCCTCGGCCTTTCCTTATAGGAGTGATCCTCCATTGCCTTCATTATCTTCATGGCACTTTATTGGGTTCTCTGCAGTATGTCCATGCCCCTATGGAGGAGTCCAGAACTGCACATAACTCAAAATGTTACTATTCAGGGAATATCTTCCTGCATTTACAGTCTCAGTTCTTGGGCCATATGCAAAAATTATGATACTGAAATAATACATAATATTTGTGCATTACATGACTCTATTCCAAGATTTGCTACATGCAAGTGACTTGAGATTTTTACTGGAGCAAAAGTTTATATTATTAAAGAAACCACTTCAGAATAAATGTCTTCACACATCTGGGAGAAGTCAGTTTTTAGTTACTCATGGTATGTTTGCATATTTAAAAATTATCACCATAAATAGTAAGGCAACAAAATTATCTTAGAACGTTGAGGAAAATATTTGATTCATGAGCTACGTGATAAAATACAGACTGTATATCTTGTGAGGAAAAACAAACAAACAATAATTGATGTAACTAACTGAAGCATAAGAGGTTCTGTTTGAACATTAGGAAGGACTTCTTTACTGTGTGGGTGACAAAGCACTGGCACAGGTTGCCCAGAGAGGTGGTGGAGTCTCCCTTCTTGGAGATCTTCAAAAGCCACCTGGACGTGGTCCTGAACAACCTCCTCTGGATGTCCCTGCTTGAGCAGGGGTTGGACCACATGATCTCCAGAGGCCTCTTCCAACCTCAATGGTTCTGTGATTCTGTAATTTAAATCGGGCATGCTATTAGAAGTCCAGTCAAACTGTATTGCAATGCTATTATGAAACAAAGCGGTTCATGCCACATGGACTGCCATACTGGGACAGTCCAGGGGCCTTGTTGGTATACTATTCTGCCTCCAATAGTGACTGCAGCTTACAGAAAAACTACAAAAGTCTGAGCAACCATATTGATTGCTCTAATAATACTCTATTTCAGCATTTAGGATTTTAACAGCTAGAGAGGGTATCCAGACTGTCATGTTTAATAACAACTGAGGAATTTATCCTTCTAGAGTTTATCTAATCTGTTTTGAAGCTACTTACTCTTTTAGCCTCTGTAATATCCTATGACATCAAGTCTGACAAAGTAATTATATAACCTTTGAAGCACTTCTTGTCTTTGTTTTTTAAGCCTGCTTAAAAAGCATAAAGACACTATGTGCCTTACAATTTCTGCTATGAAAGGAGTGCTTAATCGCCTCTTTATTCATCCCTGTATCATTTATGACTTTGTAGGCTTGAGTCGTACATCCTGGTGTGTCTGTTTGAATCCATAGAGTCTTCGTCTTGTTTAGTCTGTCTGCCTTTTGAAGCCTCTGATCCTCCATATCTCTATTCTGTGGAGCTTTCCTGTTTGAACTAGGGTGTGAAAAACTCTCCCATTTTGTAGATCCTGTGGAATACCTATATTCAGTTTATCAACAAGAATGAGCTCATTTTACTTCATTTCTTTCTTCTTTGCCCTTATGAGAGGATGATAAAACATGATGAAATTCAAGAAGGGATTAGGGTAAACTTAGGTATCTGCTTGAAGTATTTGCATGTGAACAGGATATGTAACTAACGGGGATCTACTCAACAGAAGCAAATGATTCAGCTATCCCTGAAGTGGATCTATCCACGTCTTGTGGATAGTCAACCGTATCTCTGTAAGCTCCACTGATTGTGATGAAGGTTAACCTGGAGCTGAATCCCACGTCTTTTTGTGAGATAGTTTACTTATTTTCTAACAGAGAAAATGACAGACAGAAATAGTGCCTTTACAAGATCACATGTAAAAATACTTCATTTCAGCTCCATAGTCAGTTCCTTGACTTCCATATGTCAATCTGAGCTCAAGGGAGGCCTTACCCTGGGCTGCTTAGTCTTTAACTGTGCTGAACACCTCCCTTCTCAACAATCTGGTATAGAGTTAGTTGTTATATGTCTTGTTGCATCTTTATTTTTTTTTAAAGGCATTTCACCTTTATCTCAGTAGAATAGACACTGTATATTGGATGTTTAAATTAATTAAGGTTATAAACAAAAAATAACCGAGAGCTAAGTTTAGAAAAATTACTGTCAGGATATTGGAGGATTTTTTATTTTTATTTTTATTTTTATTTTTTTGGCTTTGTGCAACAGCTTGTGTGTTGTGTTCCTTCCCTTGCTGCAAAATCAGTACTGTCACAGTTACTTTAAAAAGATTATTTGTGGAATTTTCCACTACAGAAAACTTTTTTCTTTACATAGTTAGGATTTGTACTGAAATGGCAATGCTACTAGCTTACTAGCTTGGGTTGAAGATTGCTTTATGATTCCTTGTCTGCTGTAGAACAGGCAGTCTTAATCCAGGGATTTCTTTACTGTTGAATGCTTGAAATTGAAATCTCTCTTTTGCCTTGCCATTTTTTTCTGTCCAGACGAGGGTAATCTGAATAGTGCTATGAACAGGGGCCATTAAATATGAATAGGAAAAAGAAAAGAAAAAAAAAAGCTTTTCATATATATAGGCATATATATTTTCATATATATATACAGAGAGGCACAAATCTGTGACTGACTCCTGACTCAAGAGTAGAGAGAAGTTTATACATTTGCATGGAAAGTGTACTGCAATTCACTGTAATCTATTCCCACATTTCAGTATTTCCCTTACTTTCAATTACCGCCACCCCTGTATCAGGGTCTGTGCAAGGGTTGGCTTCAAATGATAGTGTTTTTAAAGGGATGTGAATTGTACGTGTGAACTAAAGTAAAATGAAAGCAAATAATAACAAAATATACAATCAATTCTGTTGCTTTAGAGTATAAAATGGAGTGTGTTCCACTGTTGATTCTTGCCTATTAAATTGGGAGTTAAACGGCCAATATTTTAGAGAGATGGTGGAATATAATACTGATTTCCTGTTTCTTTGTTTCTTGCTTGTGAGGGTGGTCTTTGAGGTTTCTTTTTTATAACAGCTATAGGGAAGATCATCTTAAAATGGTGTGCAAGTGTTAAATACATATATTTGGGAGCTATAAGAAAGAAGGTTTGCAGAAGATGCTTTCTCTTAATAGCAGCTCATTGCAAGATAAAATATTTTGTGTACAATCTAGGAATTTGAAGTCATCATTGCTTACCACAGGGATAGTAGCTGTGACAAGGACTCAAGGACATGGAGTAAGGCAAAAGAAATGCGTTTAAGGAGTTGAAATGATTGTGACCATTGAGAGTAAATTTCCAGACCCCTTGAAATTAGTTTTCCACTTCTTCTACAAACTCTAGAATTTAAATTCACTCTTAATTCATTTAAAACTGTAGCTCTCAATTGTGATCTAAGGACTGCTGGTGTTATATGGACAGCTGTCTACAAAACTCAAACATTTTAAGACAACATTATTAGGTCCGTGGATTAAAAACCAAGATTATATATTTTTCTGTGTGTTCTCTGTATAGTATTAGCATTATGATGTGCGTGACTCATGTATGCCATAGTGCAGTGTGGTCTGTAACAATTCTGAGAATCAACAGTGGTACATTGATCCAAAAATTGTGAGCTAGCAATCTAGAGAAAATAGCAACAAGTTAATTCTTGAGGTGAATCCAGCTACAGAAGAGGAAGGTATATTTAAGAGGATGAGTGTGATATTTTCTGTTCCAAGAGGAAATAAATTAGTTTGTTTCAGCTTGTTCTTCCTTCTGCCAGATTAGATTTTTCCACTATTTAAATGACAAAAAAAAAATTAAAAAAAAAAATAAAAAAAGCTTATTTTTTAAAATATAACCAGTGAAAACTTAAGGATGATTTCCTAGCCCATATTGATAAGTGCTTCTAACCCAAACTGAAACATAAAAAAATTAACACAGTAATTTAATTGTACACATAGGAATTTGAAGACTAACTCTGTCCTTGGAGCTTGGTAAATCTTTAATTTTTTTTCCGTGGTTGAAAAGCATTCATGTATCCAGCATGATACTGGTTTAAGTTGAAGAAAAGACACCCAAATGTGATATATATAATGAACTATCTTGTGTTGCTTCAAAGGAAGGAGCATTATGCATGAAGAAACAGTTTACTTTTTGTGATTTATATTTATTTTGTCAAAGCATTTTAAGCCTACTTGCCTCCTCATACAAAGATTAACTATTTTATTACATTTCAGTTGAATGGTTTGTTGTAAAATGCTCATTTTATTTCTATATAATCAGTGAAAACATTACTTTGGTTTACATTGCTTCATAAAATTGCTCTATGTACTATATAAAATATGTGCATTGGTTTGGAAGAATCAGTGTTTACATGAACTCTGTAATAATACAAGATTTACAGTGCTTCTTCCTTGTAAGTAGCTATCTCTAGATGTCTTCATTTTCAAATGTTCATGCTGAGCTGAAATGCTATGATGTTCTAATTATAAATTAAACAAATGTATAATTCCAAGATACTAATTTGTTTAAATTTTACATTGTATTTTTAGTTAACTTAAATTATTTTCTTTTTCTTTTATTGTTGTGATCTGTTGTCTGTTTTGTCTGTTGCATGTCCAGGGTTCTAAGGTTAGTATTGCTGCTGTAAGTTTCAGTTTTTGCATTTTCAAAAATTTCTTGGTTTTGATCATTTAGTATTTTGACTTTTTTATTATTATTTTCCTATATCACATAGTAGGATGAAATTAGGAATATAGTGGCTGTATTAACTTCTCCTAATGTGTTTCCCTTCAGTAACTTAATGCATTGTCAAATATGATGCTTACTGTTAGCTAGAAGACAAATGTGGGCAGGTCCATGAGCTAAGTTATAAACGTGGTTCTCAGTAGAAAAAAAATCTTTAGGCCCTGAACTTGTAATTGTATGGGACACTTGTTACTGCTCTTAAAAGTATGCACAGTAGACATGAGGTGGTGATAAATTCCCTTTTTTAAGGCTTTTTAAGCTATGCCAATCTAAAATATTGCTAATACCTGACGACAGCTTGATCAACAGTAGAACTTATTTTAAATGTTATTAGAATATTGATGTGCTGTTTTAGTAAGGAATACTGATAATACGTTTTGCTTTAAAAAGACCTCCAGTCCTTTAGATTTGTTTTTTTGTATATATATATAATTATATATATAATCTTAGGGAGATTTTTTAAAAAGATTTTTTCAATTCAAATTTTTCAAAAATCTTGGTAAAATACACTAAAATGTATATTTTATAAAATGAATTAATTACATAACTTGCAACATAAAGCAAGAGATATACTGAGAAGGTTTTAAGACCATGATTGATGCAATACTATTAAAGTTTGAGAAAAATCAACAGCAGGCAGTCAGTAGGCTGCTAGCAAACTTGATGCAATACTATTAAAGTTTGAGAAAAATCAACAGCAGGCAGTCAGTAGGCTGCTAGCAAACTTGATGTTATTTGAAGTCATGAGTTAAAACTTCAAGTTTCTGTAACCACATATGATATTTTCTAAAAGACAGTTATGGCTATAGGTTTTTTTAGATCTATTTTCTTTGGATGAATGCTTTTAAAAAAAGATGTTCCAGTCTCTTACAAAAAACAGAAACTTATTTTTCCAGAATGTAGGAATAAAGCACACACTAAGAAGGGAAGACCTGACTAAAGAATAGAAGTCAGAAGCAGTTATCATTTTACCATTTGTCTGATTTCATTGGGCAGATCAGACAGATGACAGCCCTTCCCAAATCACTCCTATAACCAACATGTTACATCCTTAAGAAAAATTAAATGAAGTGTTATCTATCATTGTGATGAGACATGCCACATTATATCCTAAATGTTTAAAAACAGTTTTGTGCTTAATACTGTTTGGCACAGTTTGCATTCCTCATATGTTATAATCTAAGCTATTCTAAAAAGTAACTCTTCAAGAAGGATACTAATTTTTTAGAAATACAGAAATAAAGGATTTTAATTTTTCCTTTTTTTTTTTTTTTAGTTTCTGAAATGTCCCTAACAGTACAAAAATTGTACATTTTTCATAGATAATTCTAAGCAAGTGAATAAAAAGCAGCATATGTGACAAAAGTAATGTTTATTAAAAGTGACTGAACTCTGTGCTCTAAGAAGCCACGTGCTCTGAAATCTTATTGACAATCAATAAGAATCAGTCACCTGTAGACAATGTTTTAAGTTATTGTTTAAGCGTATAAATGTGGATACAGTCAAGCCAATTTTCAATTTTCAATCAAATTTCAGTCCAATTTTCAATTTTGCATAGCTCCAGAAGTAGAAGTAAGGTTTAGGTGCTTAAGTAGACTTTTTGTTAACTAAACTTAATGTTTGCTCACTCATCTGCACTGTTAGACACCCAAATGCTTTTGAAAACATGATTCTAGACATCTTGGAGAAAAGATTTTTAGATTTCAGAAATAATGAGCTCATTCAGCATTCTTCTTTAGATTCCCGTTAAGCACTACATTACAGTACAGCACTACATTAGAAAAGAAATGGTCATTCTCTGAGAAATGTAAGTTGCATGCCATATAACTTGTCACATTTTCACTTCCTCCTTGTTGCTGCAGTGAGGAAGTAAACACTCTCTTCTGATTTACAGGAGAATTTGTACAGTGCTACCAATACAATAGTAAGAATTCCCAGGGAGAATCAATTCACGGAAGCAGGGCAAACCTGTCCAGTTTTTCCCACTCTTACTTGTTTATCTAAAGGAATGTAAAAGCTGTATGGACTTTAATTAATATGTTACCTGACAATTTTTTTAGCCTATGGAAGAATGTAAGACTATGTTCTACCCTTACATACTTTACAGTGTTTTACTATCTGACCACACTTTGTCTTTATGTAATTGCTGATAGCTTTACCATTTGTATTAGACTTTTTATCATCTATTAGAACATGTAAACATAAATAATTTTCTCACTCTTCATGCTGTCTTACTTCAAATTTGGATCACAATTTATATTAATGGTAATAATATGAGTTTTTTTAAATAACTTTTCAATGTATTTATCATTAAGTGTAACAATTTAGATTTGTATGTGTATATGCTGCATTCATTATATTTCAGTTGTGTTCAAGCTGTTTAATTCAATTATCTCCTTTTAAAGACTGAATTGGAAAATATTGAAGTGACACAAGGAATGTCAGCAGAGACAGCAGTAACTTTTCTCAGCCGTCTGATGGCAATGGTTGATGTACTAGTATTTGCCAGTTCTCTAAATTTTAGTGAGATTGAAGCTGAAAAAAACATGTCTTCTGGAGGTCTAATGCGACAGTGCCTGAGGCTTGGTAAGTCTGCAGACAGCGCGTATTAAATAATTACTTACAGATCAGTGAGCTCAAGCTAGATCAAATAGTGACACATGTAGGAAAGGTCCTTGTACTGACTGTGATATGATGAAATAATAGTATGCTATTGCTGATTTGATGCTGTTTTAAGGTTGATTCAATTAAGACACAAAAATAATAAAATGGCATGTCTGAAATTGTTAATTCCTTTGTAAAAGTTGTATACATTTTTGAGGAGTAAAAATATTAGATAAAAGTAAATGAATGGAGGAAAAATGTTTTTCCTAAAAACTGTTTTGCTGCATGCCAACTGCAAGTTTCCTTATCCAAGGCTCTGTAGATTTGAAAGACTGTTTTCAGTCCATGTAAGATAAAAAGCTTGGGATGTGTGTACAGACTGCAGATCTTAATATAAATATTGCAACAGTCTAGCACCTTTCTTCACTATTTACCATTTGCTATATCTTCTTACAATTAATTAGGCAATTTAAAAATTTCTGAATAGTTTGAATGATTCTTTCCAACCTATATCACTTTGTCCTGGTGAACATCTGTCATCTGGCATGATGCTGTTTCTTTAATGTTGTATCTCACATACTTTTTCATCTTTTAAATGCTGAATAATTTTTAGACTGATTTTTGTCCAGTTATTATTCATACCACTCATTAGATCATTGATAATTATACTGCTACTGGTATAATGTTTGTGGTTTATTATCACTTATTAATTTTCATCAAATTCTCAATTAACTCCTACTATTTTCCTCTGTTGTAGCTGTGCATAACTGCACTCAAATTTAAAGTGTTGATAACTGATCAATAACATATGAGAGCTCCAGTTCAAGGACTAATAACTTTCAAATTTTAATATAGTGAGATAGCAGTTATACATTAGGTTATAACATTAGGTTGTTCAGCTAAAAGAATGAAATAAGTCACCATTAATGCTTTCCTAGTACCAATGGAGTCCAATGTGATAACTATCACCGTTACTATTTGGACATGGTTATTGATATATGCAGACTGCTAATTGATATTCTAAAAATAATTATAAGAAAATAACTCTAACTTGTTTAATTTTCATGACTTTTTCAGTTTGTTGTGTGGCTGTGAGAAACTGTTTAGAGTGTCGGCAAAGGCAGAGAGAGAGAGTGAACAAGACTTCGTTAATCAGCAGTAAAGCTCAGGATGCTCTCCAGGGTGTAACTGCAGCAGCAGCAACCAAGGTAATCCAGTCTTCAGTTACCAACAGCACTGACAAGACTGTACCACTGCTTCTATGATCAGAAAGCAATTGTATCTGCCTTCTCAAGTATTTGGGAAAAGCTTGTGCAAAAACTTAATGCAATGGTACACTGGAGCAGTTTTAAAGAGCTTTACCACTCCTGCTTTGTTTTGAAGTTCCCTTCACATCTGTATAGTTTTGTTTGTTTGTTTGTTTGCTTGTGTTTTGTTCTTTTTTTTATACCTGCATAGCTTTTTTAATTTCTCAAGGCATCTTCAATTTGGATGAAGTCCTGTAATCACATCTGTCAGTGGAACATCTGAGTCCCAGCAACTTCAATGTACCATTGCATGTACAACAGAGATCAGTATTTTCCTTCTGACTGAATGAAACCTACTTAATATACAATTACAACATCATTAACACATTGCTTTTTTTTTTTTTTTGAACTTGTTAACAGCTTTGAGTCCTTAAACTAAAATCCTGAAGAATTTAGTGTAGTCTGTGACATAACTAAAATATGGCATTTTAGCTAACATAACAGATTCCTGTTTTTTTGGTACTATATTTTCATTAGGAAATTTAGTGTTTTTTGTTCTCTAATGCCTCTTCCAGACAGCATTTACAAAATCAGCTACATTCACACTATTATTTTATTAAATCTCACAAAAGGCATCATATTTTCCACTTTATCACATTCAGTGCAAAGCAAATCAGTATAGCGATGCTTTTAGGTGTTTAGGCATAATTTGAAATACATTGTCATTTTTTAAACAAAGCATAGTACTATATGTACTATATGTACTATATGTAGCTCTATATGTCTTTGTAATAATAAGAATTATACTGTGAATAGTCTGTAATAATTCTCAGTAAAATGAAAAGAAAATGATTTTTGAAAATATTTCTGCTCATGGTTTTTAAATTTAACGTGTATTAGACAATTTATTGTACTGCTATGAAATAACTATAATCAGAAATCATCTTTTGTGTGCATATTATTATTTAACTCTGCAAAAAGATACAGTTGTTCTGATGTAGTGGGATGATGTAATAATTTAAATATTTAGGACAATAATTCAAACTTTGTTTTATGTAGAAGCCTTGTCTGAGTGAAAAGTACATTGTTAGTATAATGAAAGTACATTGTATAATGAAAGTATACTGTTAGTAGAAGAGCATCTAAGATTAACAGTGATATCTAAAAATGTATCATATTAAGGTTCTAACACAAATGCTTTAAATTTCCCAAGATATTTGGGGAAAAAATTCTCATGACTGTTTTATTTGTAGACTCCCCTTGAAAATGTCCCTGGCAATCTTTCTCCTATAAAAGACCCTGATCGGCTTCTTCAGGATGTTGATATTAATCGTCTACGAGCAGTTGTTTTTCGTGATGTGGTGAGTAATATGTGCTGTAATTCTACAAAATCATCACTTCCATTTTCAAAGAATTTTTGGTTGTTCTAGAATTTAAAATATCTTTCATGTGTCACACGATATATATTATCAGCAAACCATCTGCTCATGGCTTTGTAACTGCCAGCCACTTTCTGCACTTTAAAATCACAGAATCATAGAATGGTTTAGGTTGGAAGGGCCCTTAAAGATCATCTAATTCCTGCCATGGGTAGGAACACCTTCCACTAGAGCAGGTTGCTCAAAGCCCCATCCAACCTGGCCTTGAACAGGGGATGAGGCATCCACAGTTTCTCTGGGCCACCTGTTCCAGTGCCTCATCACCCTCAGAGGAAAGAATTTCTTCCTAATGTCTAATCTAAACCTCCTCTCTTTTAATTTAAAGCAATTCCTCCCTTATCCATATACAATACCCCCTGACAAAGAGTACTCTCCCCAGTTTTCTTGTAGGCCCCCCCTGTAGGTACTGGAAGGCTGTGGTAAGGTCTCCCTGGAGGCTTCTCTTCTCCAAGTTGAACAACCCCAACTCTCTCAGCCTGTCTCCATAGGAGAGGTGCTCCAGCCTTCTGATCATCCTTATGGCCCTCCTCTGGACTCACTCTAACAGGACCATGTCCTTCTTGTGCTGGGGACCCCAGAGCTGAATGCAGTGCTCCAGATGGGGTCTCACTGGAGCAGAAAGGAGGAGAACCACCTCCCTCACCATGCTAGCCACGCTGCTTTAGATGCAGCCCAGGATATGGTTGACTTTCTGGGCTGCAAGCACACATTGCCAGCTCTTGTTGAGCTTTTCGACAACCAACACCCCCAGGTCCTTTTCCTCAGGGCTGCTTTCAATCTATTCTTTACCCAGCCTGAATTTGTGCTTGATCATATTGATAAACCATTTGAGATTAGTACATAATTTTGTTTTACAGTCAGACTTGATCATATATTAGCCAAATACTCACAACCAGAATAAATCAGTTATGTCCTGAATTAAAACTGTATTAATAAAAGTGTCAGTTATTTGTTCAACCATTGTAGGTGGAAGAATTATTATATTTATTGCAGAGATGCAACAAATTGATTAAAAAAAAAAGTAAATTTTTACTTCGTCTAAATATATATATCATATGTGTATAAATATATATATATAAATGTTTTTCACATGTCTGCAACTGGTTTTACAGTAAAACTATTCTACAATATCATTTTTGAAAGCACTGCAATAGGAATTATTATATATATGCAAATATATATTTTATGTTTAAACTTCTCCAGCTTAGGTTTGAGTGGATCGAAGTAAAAAATGAATGTAGGAATAGTTTTAAATGAAGAAAGTATAATGAGAAACAAAAGCATTTATCTGTTAGAGTGATCTGATCTGATCATCTTTAAAGGCCAAGGTTCAAACTGGGTGATGATCTTCTCTCACCTACTCTTTCCTTACGTAGAGGAGAAGAGAGTAGTGGAAGCAGATTCTGAAATTTCTATGAAAGAACTAGTAAGAGGATTTACAGTTATTTTAAGTGTTTCAGTGACATGCAACCAAATTAAACACACAGAAAAATATGGAAAGCAAGCCCTGGATTTGTGATAGAAAATGGGTACCTGTGGAATTGAGACAAGTTGAAACTACTATAGGAGCAAATAGAGGCTGAAGTCTTAATTCTACCATGCTTGGTTTTATGCCACAATAATAATAAAAGAGATGTCAGTTGAAATACAGCAAACTAGGCTCAATCAGGGCCATATCCAAGCAATTGGTAGTGGCCATAGAACAGCAGACTACACGGGGTGGGAGGAAAATAAAGGCAGCAAAGTTGTTTTGGTCCTGGTATTTACCTTAGAGCCCTAGAAAATGAGTTTCTGCTGATAATCCTTTTGAAGAAGTCAGAATATATGAACTGGGATTTATTGCTGGAAGGAAAACAATGGTCATAAACCTCCTGCTTTTATGTGTTGCCACAAGTTGTTAGTGCCTGCTTATCATCCAGTGTTAGTCAGAAAAACATCAGCAAGCTTAGTATTCCCTCTCAGTAGTATTCCCCCCTTAACTTCTTGCAGCAGGACCTTTTGGATTCTCATCTTTGGGGCATCAAAAGTAAGTTGCCATTACTGTTAAGAAGAATTGAAAGCACTCTCAGAGCAGAATCAAGCCTCTACTCTGAAATGCCCATTGACTTCACAGGCTTGAAGATTTGTGTAGTTTCCAAATTACCTTTAAGATTAAGTACTTAATAAATGTTGTGTACATACTACTTCAGTGAAAATCCATTAAATCTTCTAGTTAATCCCTTTGCTACTATGTTAACAGATGTAACATTTCAGAAGGGCATTATTTATAAAGCTTTGAGATGATCTTGAGTGAAAATTCCATGGAAATGTCCAGTATTATAGATCTGTTCCTTTCTCTCTAACACAGGACGACAGCAAACAGGCTCAGTTCTTAGCTTTGGCAGTAGTCTACTTTATTTCAGTTCTGATGGTCTCCAAATACCGTGATATTCTAGAACCACAACGAGAAACTGCAAGATCTGGGAACCAGGCAGGTAGAAATATCAGACAAGAAATAAATTCACCAACAAGTACAGGTACATTTGTTTTCTTTAAATGTTATTTTTCATTTTCATATGTAGATTTTTTAGAACTGTAATTATCTCAGTACAAAGTACTTCTAGTGAGTAGTTTAAAATTCTAATAGGAAATTACATGGTACTTTCTTTCTCTAAAATCATTTTAATGTACATTGGCAGATTTCCCTTATTCTGTGCATTTGCTTATAGGGTATAATTCTCATTTTTGTATTGCTTTTTATGCTTTTGTTTCTTTCATTTCAATATAATTGAAAAGAAACAGTGTGTCTGATGGGGCGAAAGCTGTAAAGTACAAGACAGTTGATCAGCACAACTTTCTTAGTCTATTATTTGTTAGTAAGAGCAGAAATCTTTATACAATGAAACATATAAACAGCAAACACAGCTCTTTGCCCATGTAAACTCTTTTAGTTTAAATTAGGAGGTTTGTGGAAAGGTGGTAGTAGAGGACTCCTTTTTGGAGTCCTGCTGCGTTGGTGCCTACATTTGAAAGCCTAAGGAAAGATTATAAGAAAAAGGAAGCATTTCCATTACCTTCTTTGAACTGCTTGTGATTTTTTTTTTTTAATAGTAGTAGTTTTTTTTCACTGGCATGTGTTCTTCAGCCTGAGAGGGAGGGAGTCTGTTAGCTGTCAGAGCCCATCAGAAATTAGGAATCCAAACTTTACCCCACTTTGTTTCAAATTCTTTATACTGTCAATTCAGTAGGTTTTTCAAGTCCCACTGGATTGTTTACAACCGTACCTTCTGTGTTAAAAGAGCTGAAAACAGTAACTGAACTTGTCCATGAAGCTCTTCATGTATGTTTTTTGTCTTGTATTGAATTTTAATTACTTCATTTATGGAGTTTCTGATTTTCATTCTTCATAGAATGTATGTTCCAATTTGTGTCACATTTGCATTTAGTCATTATCTTCTAATTCATCATTATGCTTTAATTTATCATTTATATATCACTTCTGAAGTTCATGTGCTTAGGGGCTTCCCATTTCAAATATAATACATGAACACGGTCAATTATGAGAAATCATATTTTTTGTGCCTTTCTGGTTATATGTTATTGTCCTGCACTAAAAAGCTGCTAGTTTCAGTGAACTATTTCACTCATGATTATCGTGTGTGTGCATATATATATGTGTCTTTTTTTCCCACGATTGTTGCTCTTGAAGTGCCCAAATAGGTGCGCTGTTTCCTATCTCTTGATACAGAACTTGTTTTCTTCCTTTAGAAATGCACTTTATGTTGATAATACCATATTTGCATGTTTCAATGAGATAGGACTTCTGTCATGGATCCACAGTGGACCAGGCCACACATGAATACTAGCTGGCTCACATTTGATTCCATGATTTTCTCCACAGTTGTGGTCATACCATCTATCCCTCACCCAAGTTTGAACCATGGATTCCTTGCCAAGTTAATTCCTGAGCAGAGCTTTGCCCACTCATTTTACAAAGGTAATATTAACATCATCTCCTAACCTGTTTGGGTGTTCTTATTTAATGTAATGTAATACAAGAACTAACTGTGATGTAATTGTTGATAAATAAGTATACGCCTCAGGTTACATGGAGATCAGACCTGATGACACCTTTAAAACTTTAACTTCCTGCCTACATTTCTCTAGGAAATCTCTTTCCCAATTTTACTATCACTTCTTTACTTACTATGAAATAAATTTTATAAAAGATCAGTCAGGAGGAGGGAATGGATGTCGAAAATTCTAAATGCTTTTGGTTTGTGGTTATTCTACTACAATATTAGGCCCATAAAGTCAGGCCTATTTTTAAAAAATATTGCATACCACAGAAAGTATGTAGTATTTTTGTAGTGTTCCCTTTCCCCATATATTTTCCTGTTATTTTTCCTTCCTTTCTTGCTTTTTTTTTTTCCTGCCTTCTTGATGGTATGTAAACCTTTGATATTGTATGTACTGTGAATTATTTTATGCATGTTAGTTAATGTGCTGTGCTGTGCTTTTCTTGAAGGAGACCACTTTTGTGACCAGAGCAGCTATTACATGTTTTGGGCCTGCTTTTGTTTGTTTGTTTGTTTGTTTTAATAGTTATAATATAATGTAGAGAAAATGTTTTTCAGATGCCATTATTTGAAAAAATAGGGTTACCCAAGTGTAATTTTAGCCAAATTTGCATGTACATTTCCCCATTTATTTGCATGTACTATAATGTGAATACAGAAATATAGGTTAAAAAACATGATGAAAATGTCATTGGTATAATTTTGCAAAATCTCAATGAGTAAAAAGTTCGATTTATGGAAAGCTGAAGAGATTAAAAACTGCTTTCTGTATATAAATAATAGAAATAGTTAACTTCTTTCTTTGCTAATAATGTAACGTTATATTTATCAAATCCTGTTCTGGGAATATTATGTTAAAATTTTTATTAGATCAACTTAAAAAATCACTATGTTTATCTTACATTTCTTAAATTTCCATGTGTGCATGTAAGTATATTATAAAGTGTTTTAAATTCTAACAACTAGCAATCAAGGGTTTATGATTTTAATTAAAAAGTCTATTGTCTGCCATCTGAAGAAAAGAAATAAAATAAAAATATGTATTTTCCATCATTGATTTTGCTGATATAATATTCTTTGTTGTTACACTGTTGTGTTCAGTCCATCATTGATTTTAATGAAAAGCGGGGCAGGGGGAGGGATCATTTGCTCTTAGTTCAGAAGAGTACTACGGTGTTATATAGTGCTAGAGAATAAAACCCTGGAACAATTAGATCTTCCTTTCTCAACTCCTTTTGCCTTTAGAGCACATTTTTGTGTAGCAGGCATAGATATTTTCTTTTTAAACACCTTTTGCTTGAAAAATTGGAAATGGTTAGACTGCCTCAAAACTTACATTTAATTAAAAATATTTTTAAATTTAATACAATAAAAGAAATTATGCAAAATAAGTGAGATTATGTTGCTATTTGTATATTGCTTGACATTTGAAATAATGGATGTCAAAAGGAGTGGAAAAACAAATACTTTTTCTTATCCATACAAAATAAAATGTACATAACAAAACCAGAAAAAAAAAAAAGCCTAAAAAGAAGTCTTTTAAAAATGGAGCCAGATGTACAAAATCACCAAAATATTTCAGATAAAGATTTTTATTTTTTTTTAAGAGAAGTGTCCTCTATACTATTGTCCGTAGTATTTGCTTTACCTCAAGTTCAAGTACAATATAGTTTTATTTTGATTTGTTCTTTTAATAGTTCAGTAGAGCTACAGTAATAGTGTAAGTGAGATACAGAAGAAACTGTAAGGAAGAAATTGGCTTTAGAAACAAATTAGTCAATACAGGAAATTTTATCTGTAGCTATTTAAATTTATTTCTTGATATTTTCTCTTATACCTAACTGCATCTACATCTCTAATCTGCATATTCATACATTAGAGAAGAGCGTTTCTGCTTTTTAAATTCTGAAGTCAGTTACTCAGTTTTGAAGGACATGAGCAGGAACTGAAAATAAAAAAAAAATGCCAACACTGTCAGAAGAGGCTTAAAGTCAAAACCTGTTTTGTCATTTCAAGAATTTTTCATTCCAGTGACTTAGCCAATCAGTTTCTTTTTAGTGATCTGACATGCTTCCAGATTTTGGCAGAAAACATATAACATGTTAATAATATTTTATATTTTAAGATATTTTAACATATTATAGCATGATTAAATTTAACATTTAAAAGTCAATATAAGTTTTTAAAGCACAATCCTATTTATTATAAAATGGATAAAATTTCAGTTGTCACATGGAAATAAAGCCTCTATATTTTATTCATTCTGCATGACATTAATTGGATGTAAAGGGTGTGTTCTTTGACAGTCCAATTCAGTACAGCAAATTGTGTCATCATTGCATTATTGTTAGAATGGTACAAGAGTTCTTTGGAACAGATCTCTGTGAATTTAGGGAGAATGATTGGCTGCTTAAAATAAATTTTTTAGTAGATGTGCTTCACAGGGAAATATATTATACCTTTACTAATAATTGCTTGTAGTCAGTAAAATAAATTTTAATTTTTTTTAAATTTTTTTTTTGCTGTGAACCAAGTATTGTTCACAAGCTATATGTTATCTTACGGTGTTTAAAGGAGAAAGAACACACCAAGGAAGAGGAAGAAAAAGGTAAACCAATGGTGTCCATTATACCATTGTGTCATTGTATTAAATGGTGTCCATTTAGCAATAAAAATGTTTTTTTCTTTATTCTGCTGTATTTTTTTCTTTCTAAGCTCACCATGGGAAGGACAAACTTGTCTCTATCTGTAGATTTACTTTTTGCCATATATTGGTCGCAAGTGCTTTCATATCTCCTACTAGTTTCTGATAAATATGAAGGGTCTGCAGTATTTCTAAAATAATCTGTGCTTAGTCTGACAAAGCAGAACTTGTAAAATCAAAAGAAATCTCACTCTTTTCTATTTAGATCATATACAGGATTCATAAAGAGGCAAAAGAAACCCTCCTTAGCTCATATTATTTAACTTCATAACTTTAGAGTTTTAAAAGGGGAGAAAATATGATAGTTTTCTATGACATCAAAAATCTTAAATAGAACTAAATTCAGCTCCAGAGCTTTAAAAAGCACCTTGACGTGTAGTATCGATCTTCATAAAGGTATCATGGCATAGCTCAGGAAGTTTTATGAACCAGCTTGTAAGTCTGCTACATCAAGGCTTATTCCACTTGCTGCTTCAAGTGTCAGATACTGAGAAATTCCTTCGGGTACATCAACAAAGAAAAAGACATAAAATATACACACACACTACTGTTGGCTTATTTATTCTCTGCAACATCTTCATACCTCATGTTATTCATGGCTGGATGCCAATCACATAAGTGAAGAGCTCATCTGATTCAAATGCTGACAGTTTGGCAAGATTTCAGTCAAAGACAAATGCTTGTAAGGATACTCTGGAGAAAACTTAGTCTTGCTCATCTTTTCAAAGATACACTGCTTGTTTACTACTCCTCCTTGAAGTTCAGAAACAGTTAAGAGAAATCTTGGGCAACAGAATGTCTCCTGAAAGACAGAAGTTGACTTATTGGCAAACCTTTCTTCCTTTGTGCTCTACAGCTTCCTAATATTGTGAAGTCAGGTGAATCTGGTTAGAGAATCCTGAATGTGCAGTACAATTCAAGCATCTATTCTACAATAATTTATTATCACAGTCTCAGATAAAAAAGTAGATTAGTATTCTTTTGCCTCTGAAGAGTATCTGAGCAACACAGTCCAATAAAAGTAAATGTTGTCAGACTTCTTTCTGTTCACAATACCAAAGAATTAGAATAAATTAGGCTTTTGGAATGTCAGATAGATCAGTTTTTCTGAAATTGTGAAGATTTCAAAATGGAGTCTTTGGATCGAGAATTATTGAAATGCAAGAGTGTGTAGAGTGACCTAAAATATTTCTTGGCCTAGAGACTTTTCGGTTCATCAGATTTCTTCAATTGACTGGGATGAAGATAAACTCCATAATTAAAATATGGAGTTAGAAAAAAATTGATATAGCATTAAAGTATCTTTGCCAGAAAGGGAGAGTTATTTTCACCTGACTATTCAAAGATGATAGAAAACTTACTTTATCATTCTCAGTATGTCAAGTGGCTGTGGGTATTGTAGTATGACTAAAAGCTCTGTACTAGATTTTCAATTTGTATTTAGGAATCATCAGTCATATAATTTGTACTTTCTGGAAAATGTTTCTCTTTTTCCATTATTATTATTTTTGTCTCCCCTCAAGCAGTCCTAAGTGAATTGTCCTGTGGTTGTTTCTCTGGTTGAAAGTCTGGGAGACCTTGTCTGATTGTAGAAACTTAATCTGTTGAACAATTATCTAATATAGTACCTATTTTATCATGTGAAGCTTCTTCATGTATTGGTGTTTTGAGAGGGGAAAAAGAGCTAATGGAAATCTGCCACACTTAGCCAGCAGACCACAAACACTGTGGTCAGGTACATAACTGAGATCCCACATATAACAAGGCAACTATGATCTAAATGTTGCAATAACATTTTACAAATTTTCTTTACTGGAGTGGTGTAGCCAGTGAATTCTGTAACCCGCTTATTTATATCTGAAAAGAATCTGTTCATGCCTGTGCACTTGAGTAGTATATTAAGTACAGAAGTTCTGTTTTTTTTAATTAAATTTCTCACATGGGAGGACTTAAAAGACAGTTGGCTGGTGCTTTTGCTCAGGTGATCAGCATTTGTTACCAAAGCTCTCACTAGGGAGAGCTGAACATAATACATTTCTTGTAGAAGCATTTACTTAGGTTGTCCATGTTTGAAGAAATTGCTCTGCTCAATTTATTATAAATTTGCACTATTTTAAAAGCTATAAAATACACATTGAGGTAAAACATTTATTTGTTTTTAGGTATTCCAGTCTCCTTTTTTGCCTACTAAGTGCTTATGATCCTTGAAGGACACTATTCATTGCAGTCCGATGCTCTAACAAACTCACTTTCAAAAATCTTTGGCTTTCATCTTTAGTGATAATTTCATGTGTTGTATTTACTAGAGAAACAGTGTTAGAGCTTAATCTTTACTCTTGCTACTGCTGAGGAATGATTTCAAGTTCCTTGAAAAGTTTCCTTTCAAACTCAGTAGGTTGAAGGTAGTCCCAGTATGCAAAGCTACTTCCTGTGGAAGGCAGACAAGCTCCTTCTGTTTTATTTCACAAGCAAGTACACTAAGTTAACTTTAATGTCAGAGGAGGTTCAGGTCTGTGTAGGAGGGTTATCAAGACTCTGACTTCTGACTTAATGGCACAGTGGAACTTGCCAGTTCCTGGAGCCATTTTAAAATAAAATTGTAGTGGTTGAGACATCCTTAGTAGTCTTTACCTCTGTCCCTTTAGTCAACAAGAGCTACCAAATTCTACTCTTCCACAAGTAGTGAATTTAGTGTAAAATGCTAAAATCTGTATTTCTGGAATAGTAGCAACTTAAATAGCTTAGAAGACATTGTTTTCTTCTCGGTTAGTTTATCTGATTTTTCCCAAAATTGTTATGAAAATATCTCTGTTATGTCTGGAAGGTGTGGAAGTCAAGACTGAAACACTGGGAGTAGCCCTTTCTTTTACTAGATAGAGGGTAATCGGTGTATATTTCGAGAGCAGAAATATCATATTGGTGGAATAAGCCTATGAAAAAATAGATGAGCATTGTGTCTTCTGTTAAAAGCAGCTAAACAGCCTTATATAAAACCAAATAACCTCTTTAAGGTATGGCTATGAATTTGAAGTAGTTTTCGTTATGGTGGGCAGGAACAGTAGGATGAGTTTTCTCAATTCTGGTCATTATTAAAGCTATACTTGCTTACACTGAAGGGTTATTATATTGTTTCAACAGTACTTCCATCTCCACATCTCCAGCAGTGGAAAGGTGTGAATGATCTTTTTTTTGCACATTAACTGGGAGCCTATAAATTCCTAAACACACAATTAATACTACACAAATAATGGAAAGATATTTTCAGTCAAAAAAATGACGTTACCACTTAACATTCAGGAGTGTTTTGGAAATGAAAGTGTTGCAACAGTTCAAATTGCCTTATATCATATTGTGCAGAGAACATTGGTGTGTCACTTATCACAACACTTTATCAAAAATGGATTGGCTTTTCATCTCCTTTGATATTGCTGTCTGTATTTTTCCCAAACACTGTAAATGAACAGATTTTTAAAGGTATGTGCTGTGGATGGACTGAAAGCTATTGATTTTTTTCTTGATAGAAGTAAATATATTAAGAAGTTGCAGAAATTGCTTTTTCTTCTGAGGCAAGTAAAGCATCTTTTTTCTGATTGCTGAGTATTGTCCATTGCTATACCATTATTTGTATTCCTAGTGTAGTAGCATTCAGATTTACAGCCTATTTTTATAATACCTCTTTTGCAAAAGGACAGCAGTCTAACTTCACAAACTGGGCTAAGGGACTAATTTATATTGCTTCTCCAAATATCCTTTGCCTCCACAAAGCCCTGATAAAATCTGTGGCTCCATCTTCCTCAGAATATAGTTGTCCATATGCTTTCAAGAAGTTGAGTTAAATGTTATAAGGGAAATGAATGATAATCATGTGAATGATAAAAAATTGATTTTCTGCATGCTGCTCCAGATTACTATATTGCTTTCCTGATTATATAAAATATATGCCACCTATTCTGACTGCCTCTGAGAGGAAGTATATTTTAAGATCTTGGTGTAATAATAAATACATTTTGATCAAATATTTATTACCCTTCACCCTCTACTTAAGGGATCAGAAGATACATATAGTTCATCATTAATTAATCAATCATTACATGCCCATGAAGCAATTGTAATTTATATTGGTTTTGGTCAAATAACATTAACACTTTGATTTGTTTGTACAAATTACAGATGTTTTAAAAGTTCTTTTATTTTTTTCCTAAGTTTTTCTATATTTCTTATGTAATGCTTTTAGTATGTTTCATCATGTCTATGGAATATTTTATTCTTCACTTATTTTTTGTGACTGGATTTTGTAACCTATGTGACAGATTTTTTGTTGTTGTTCTTAGTTTTACAATAAATGTCTAAACAAAATTATCAGCTTTCCCATAGTGAGTCAGAAATACAGATATTATCATAGATAACTACTGGCTCATCTATTTTTTCGTTTTAAAATTGTAAGAAAGGAGGGTAGAAACCTGTAATATCCAACAGAGTGAGAATCACAATTTTCTTCTTTCTGTCCACCATTCTGCCATGTTCACTTAGTGTCTGTTCCTCTGATCCTTTTTTCCCCTAATTTCTTCACAGATAGTCTTTCATTATGTGTATACTTTTTGAGTTTACACAAGACAAAAATAAAACAGAATCTGACAAAAACTAGGGAAATTCACCTACAAAAATTCAAACATGCTATCATACTGTTCCTGATCTGCATTTGTTTTTTCTTTCAAATGCAAACAACTTATTTACTCTAAAATTTATATATCTTTATTACAGCTTTACATTTTCTTAAATTTATTTTTTCTTATGACTTTTTTATTTAATTGCCTTAGTTAGCTGTGGCCTGAATAGTTGTGGGATCATTGAAATTTTGTTTGGTAACCAGGTAATCAGTCAGACTGATGTACACGTTTATTGAGCACTGAGTGAAGGAGGTTTGGTTAGTAAGGAAAGTGATAGTAAGACAGAATCAAGACTTTGATTAAAGACATTGCCTAAACAGATCAAGAGTTATAAGTCTTAAGTGACTCTTTTAATACTTTTTATTTGATCAAGGTAGAAGGAGCTGCTCTATATGCCTGCCTGAGTCCAGGATTGATTGGGGGGTGGAGGGTGGAGTGGAAATTAAGACTTCTGAGGAATTTAAGCAAACAGAATTAATTTCTAGTGAGCAAAAAGAGAAGACATGGACTTACAAGTGTCCATTTGAGAAGCTGGCTGATGACAACTCTGTTCTCTTCCATACAGGCTCTTCATCACTTACCGACCTTGAATCCCCCACCCTGTCACTTCTCCATTTCTCTCCCATTTCAGAGCCTTTTTGTTCTGGAAATGAACGCTGCAAAATACAAGTCGCTGTTAGTCAGATAACCTTGCATCAGAAATAACAGAATTCCATGAAGTACATTAGTGGGACATGGCCAAATTTGCCCATTAATGTGTAGTAGTTACATGAAGAGTAATACTGTCTAGGCTGCTGAAAGGAGTGCACATTATGTGGTTAGGCCAGGACCAGGAGGACAGGGAACTTTTTCTGTACTCTGTGATTACTTCCACGTAGAAATAGAAATGTCAATAGGACCAAAGTTACTGAGCAGATATAGAACAGCTTGGCATGCTAATGTTCTTTTTAGTGTGATCTTTACTGTTGTGCCTCAGCCTCTGAGTACATTTCCATTGCAATTCCATTTTTGGTTATTCCTTTCATTGTAATTTTAAATCAGACCCTTATTACTCTTTGATTCCATCCTCATATTTATTTTTTAATTTCTGTATAACTGTGCTGCTTCTCATAAGTGAAAACTAGTAGATCAATATTGCTAGGAAGAACTTTTTCACCATCTCTTTATAGCCTAGAGCTTAGCCATTGAAGAGTTGACCCTACCACCTATGGGGGAAACTGTAATATCACTGCCTTGTTGGCTTGAAAGCTTTTGAGCCTGGGATGTATGCTCTCTTTAAAAATGTAGAATACTACAGAGGGGTCTGTAAAATACAGGTAATAAGGTTATAACTAGTGTCTTAGAATATCTGTACAGAAAACAACACATACATTTTCCAGTGCATGTGCAGACTGAAAAGTGGCAGCAACTCATGCTAATATTGATCCCGAAGCTTCCATTACCAAATCTTGCTATATTGCAAAAAATTGACAATGATTAGGATAATGCAACTTTCAAATGGATTTCTTCAGGAGGTGGAAACTAATATATTCAGACATATTGTAAGTGGTTAAAAATAATGATTTTCTTTTTTTTTTATTTGGAAAATTTTCAGCTAATTTTTGTGTAGGTGTGTTTTTTAATCAAATGAAGAGAAAAAAAGACCATAGGAATATATGCACATTTTCTCCATTCTTTAAAGTAATAAAGATTTAAAACAGACTATTTTGTGATGTCATTTTTTTTATAATGGCAAAATCTTATGTTTGCTACAAACATGAAGTGTCTCATTATTTAGGTAATAAACATGGGGGGGGGGGTTGCATTTTTTTTAGGTATTTAGAAGCAGTACAAGAACTATTTAGGTAAATCAAAAAGTTAAAACAATTACAGTACACTTCATAAATCACAAGCAAACAAGATATTTTAGGGAAAGAGTGTGATGGGTGAGGTTACCAGATATACAACATGTCATTTAGTTACCTTAAGCCCATATTTTTCCCATAATGTCGTAGACGAACTCATTAGTTACAATGAAAAACAGTAAAGAGGAGGCATCTGGCTTCCAACTGCCTGTTTCTGACAGGGTTAAGATCACTAGATCTAGTAATGTTTCTGCTTTGTCTACTGACATAGCCTAGTGCTGTGGAAACTGATGAGGTTTGCTGAAAATTTACAAGCTTACTGTCAGAATGTTATAACATAGACAGATGTAATCAGTTATATTTTTGCTTCTGTTCATGTTTAAAACTATCATTTTGCTAAGTTGAGTATTTAGAATTTTTATGAAAGCGTACATTACAGGTTTAAGATTTTTACAGAATAACAATGTGAAGCGTTGTTCAGTACTGATTCTTTATTCCTGAAGTGTGTAGGCTACAGAAGTGCTTTGACACAGAACAAATGAGGAATAAAACTTGTGGATATGCACTGTTGCAACTAAAATTGGTTGTTTTCTGTGACCCATTCTCAGGAGCTTAAAATTTACCTATAATAGTACCAATAATAATGCTGATGCAGAAGGTTTTTATAATATCTTTTCAGACATATTTTTTCTGAATTTCACAAAAACCAACTCACTAGTATTCTTATTTGAAAGACAATTAATAATCAGTTTTATCTGTTCTGAATTTATTTTGTTTTGATTTACAAAAAATAAATTTGACAAATTTTTGTTCATTTGGCTTGGTTTATGTTTTGAAAAATAAGAGTTAATGCTTTGGATATCAGCAGTTTTTAGAAGATTACCATTTGTGGTGATACATCAGACTAAGCTTAATTGACTTAGTGCAGTATATTAATATATACTGCAGTTATTAATATACATTAATATTCACTGCAGTTCTTAATACACACTGGAGACACAATAAGAAAAGTGCAAATACAAGTCTGGTTTCTGCGGAAATGAAGTATCGTTGCACTTATCTTCATGTAGACTAACTTCTCTTGTTATTTGTATTCTTAAATCATTTTAATTAGTTGTTATGGATTGTATGGAATGTCATATCTAAATTCTATATCCACAAATTTAATTTTCCTTCCACTTTTGACTTCAAATGGTGCAATTCTCTTGGGTCTTTTGTAATCCCTTGTTCCCAAATGAGAATAAGAAACCTGCTGAGTAATTAAGGTAACTCCTATTTATACCATATGGAAATTAGTTCTGTTTTTTGAACTTGCTACTCTGACTGGAAGGATATTCTAGAACCTTAATTCCATACTGATGGCTGTCACTTCCAAAACAAAATTTATTCATAGTGGATTTGCATTCAGTTTATCTCATGCCAACTCTTCCATTTAACTTAAATCCTTTTTCCAGATTTTGTATCCTAAAAATATATGTATAATAGCTGTTGTATACCCTCTCAGTAGTAATTTGGCCAGACTATATCAGCCAAACTCCTTTTTTTTTCTGCAAGAATGCATCACTTTTTTATGTGAGAATGTGTCTCTATGGTGGCATTTCATCTTCCTCAAATACAGCTATGTATACAGTATTCCACAATGAAACTACCAAAGCCTTTTCTAATGCCTTTAATACTGAACTGTTTCAGGACTTTTTTTTTTTTTTTTGGTTCTTTTCTATTTTTTTATAAAAGTTTGGAATCATGTTTGCCTTTTCCATCACATCATTGTATTGGTCACTGGTTACCCAGGGGTTGATGTGTCCAGGTCCTTCTTTTTGGTCATTTCCAGTTGCTGAATTCCAGTTGTTACAGGAACCTTTGTGTTAGTCACTGAATGCATAGCTTTGAACTATTTAATTTACTTTGCCCTTCTACCTTAATTCGTTCTGTTCATGAGTTTTACCTTACAACTTTGTCATCAGTAAGTTGCACTAGAGTGTACCTACTTTTCTTCCTGAAATTGTGATTAAAGTTTTAAACAAGATAGCTTCCATGGTAGTTTCCCTCTGATACTTTTTCTTTGAAACTACTTGATGGCTCCTTCCCAGTTTCTTTTTTCACCTTCTATTAATTTTCAGTTTCTCCACACTAAAGTAAAATCATTTGTGACACCCAAGGTTTGCTGAATTTGACTATTTGGGCCATATTTTCTATGACCAATAATTATTAAGAAAGCTCTTAGCTTAGTCTTTCAGCAAAGCCATTTTGTAATCTGTCTCATTCCACACCATTACTATTCTTTACTCCAAAATAAATTCTGAAATCTTGCTTCCTGTTGAAGTCTTGTAGTTGTCCAGATCTTTCTTTTTCCCTTTCTTAAAAGGAAAAACTACATTTGATATTCTCCAGTCATATGTCGCTGTCTCCACTTACATCTGGGAAAAATACTTTCTATTAGACCAGTAATTTCATAGATTGCTTCTTTCCAAATTGGCTTGGAGTCAGTCAATTCCCATGATTTCAATACATTTAAATAATTCTGGTTTAGTTAGAACATTTGAATTTTGTCATGGTTTAGCCTTGGCAGGCAGATAACTGCCACCCAGCTGTTTGCTCACTCTCCCCAGGTGGGATAAGGGAGAGAATTGGAAAGGTAAAAAGTTGAGATAGGGACAGTTTACTAAGTAAAGCAAAAACCATGCACGCAAGCAAAGCAAAACAAGGAATTCATTTACTACTTCCCATCAGCAGGCAGACCGCATCCAGGAAAGCAGGGTTCATCACGCATAATGGTTTCTTGGGAAGACAAATGCCATCACTCTGAAAATATTGCCCTTCTTCCTTCTTTACACCAACTTTTATTTCTGAGCATGACATCGTATGGTGTGGAATATCCTTTTTGGTCAGTATGGGTCAGCTGTCATGCCTGTGTCCCCTCCCAGCTCTTCATGCTCCCCCAGCCTCCCCACTGGCAGGTCAGCACAAGGAGCAGAACAGTCCTTGGCTCCGTGTGAGCACTGCTCTGCAACAAAAAACATCAGTGTGTTATCTCCACTATTTTCATCAAAAATCCAAAACACAGCATCATGTGAGCCTCTACAAAGCAAATTAACTCTGTAGCTGCAAAATCACAACAAATTTCCAGAACCACACTTGCATTAGTTTTACTGCCTTTAGCTTTGTGTTCAACATTGTTGACCTTAATGAAAATTGACGTTGTGTACCCTACCTTCACCATGTAATCTACTGTCTTCTTCATTCGTATCATAGTGGACCCTCATATTACTTTATTTAGCACAGATTTCAATAAGTACCTTCATTTCACTTTCAGTAGTTCTCACTTGCTGTCCACTACTGGACTTATAATACAGCTTTCTTTGATGGCTATTCCTTTTTTCCTTCCTTGCATGTTGTTTTTTAGGCTCAAACTATATGTTTATTTTATTTCCTTTTCAGCTGTGCTTTAAATAACTGTAATAGCAATAACTGAAAGAATATTTGCTTTAGTGTTTTTATAATATGAGTCTTTTTCTCAAGGAGCAAGGATCACAGTATTTAGTTCCCTAAAGATGCAATTTTTACATTGTTTATTAGCAAGTAAGAATTAAATTACCACTCGTCTCTTCAAGCTATTCAAATCTTAATTTGAATAATCATAAAGTAGTCACAACTTCTAGTCACAATTCCTGCAACTATCACTGAACTTTTGTTGGCTGTGAATTTCTGTTCTGGTCTCTCTGCATTTTATATTGCTGCCTCGCCAAGCAGGTAGGGTGTTCAGCACAGAGATGCAAATCCTTAAAATCCCTGTTTAAACAGGGGAGCAATCTGCTTGACCGCTTGTCCAGTCCTGCTCTTTCCTTCATTTCGCTGTTGTCTTTGGATGGATAAACTTAAGAAAGACAAACAAGCAGAAAATTCATTAGGCTTATTCTGTGGATCAGATGTCCTTCTGTGCCAAATATAGGCAGTACTAAGTAGATACGGATTTTTTTACTTCCTGAAACAGCAGATGCTAAGTGCATCGTATGCAGCTCATAAATCTGGTTTCTACTTCCTGCTTCACAAAACAGGGCTCATGTCCATTTGGTAAGAAGTCTTTCAAGCAATTAAGAGAAAGAGAAGGAGGAAATGGTTTCAACATTTATGGCTGTTAAAAAAAGAAAACACTATTCAGTATAATGGGCCATTCAGCTTTGTGTTTTTAAAAACCTATTCTATCTATATGTTTGTCAACACTTGCAGATATGATTAGCTTTACACTAGCATATTTCAAATAAATAATCTTATATGGATTTTTTTTTTCTGTGCATGTGCATACACACACTTATGCCTCTGTGGTAAATGCATAGATATTTTACAGCTGTTTATATTACAAAATTAGTAATAAAGTATGTACGTGTTATTCAAGTCAAATTGTTGAAGGATATTTTGTTTGAAATAGCTAGATGGGCAAAGCTTTATCTACGTTCTAAAATGTTTTCCAAAATATCAAGACTTAGTTCTATATCAGAACCGTAAAAAAACCAACCAAACAAAAAAAAAACCACCTGTCTATTTCATACACAGGCCGGCTAAATTTTATAGTAATGCAAACGACCAAATGAAACTAAGGTAGTACGAAAATAAATTAAAAAATCACTTTGAGTGCAAGCTTTTTCTCATTAAAAATAGCCACAATCTATTGCTCTAAAAGATGTAACCAAAAAGATGAATATGCAGGTTATTCACAACTTTAGCTAACTTTCCACTAAACATATCAAATTATTCTTATCAGAATTCTTATCAACAGAAAGTGTTGTCTGTTCACTGCAATAATTAATAGACGGACACTTCCTCGGTTACAATATGTTGTAGAGCCCGTTTCAATCTGGAAATGTTCCAAACTCAACAGATTTCACTTTCCCATCTCTATAAAGCTCTGTTTATTTTGTTCTGAATGTTTGCCAGAAAGAAGTACAGAATTTTACCTTTTGTGAAGGAGGGGTTATTTAAAGAATAAATAACACCTTTTTTATTTGTATATAAATAAATTTGTATTCAATATAATCACCATGTGTGTAAAATGTGTATAATGTACATTTTAAACAAAAGGATTAAGAAAACAAAAGGTGTAGCACTTTTCTTTTGAATGCAAGCTTAATATTTGCTGACAGCAATAAAAATCCTAAAGTTTACAGTAATCCTAAAGCATAAATGGGGTTACCTTTTTTTTTTTCCAATAGCCTTACAGATGATGTTGATATGCAGTCTATATAGGTTATGATTTTTAATGTTGTTGCTGGCAGTATTATTCTATTTGATTACTGTGTGAGTAGTGGGCTGTAATTTCTAAATGTCACTGAGCTTGCATAATGCAGCTTTGGGCTCCCTCTTACAAGCCTTTATATATGCCAAACAGCTGTTTAAACCAAAATGTTTTGTATGTAGAATGCATTTTTGCTGTAAACTGCTAAGATTTGTGGGCTTTCTAAAACTTATGTTTCTGTCTTACAAAATCTACTGATTATATTTGTGGGAAAAAAAATCAAAGTAAATTATAAATATTGTTCCAAATTTCTATTTCACTACAGAGACTCCAACTGTGTTTCCAGAAAATATCAAAGATAAAGAAACACCAACACCAGTTGAAGATATTCAGCTGGAAAGCTCTATTCCTCATACGGATTCAGGAATTGGAGAAGAACAGATGCCCAGTATTTTGAATGGGACAGACCTGGAGACCAGCACAGGCCCTGATGCTATGAGCGAGCTGTTGTCTACTTTGTCTTCAGAAGTGAAGAAATCTCAGGAGAGCTTAACTGAAAGCCCAAGTGAAATCTTGAAACCCTCATCATCAATATCCAGTATCAGCCAAAGTAAAGGCATCAATGTCAAGGAAATACTGAAAAGTCTCGTGGCAGCCCCTGTTGAAATAGCAGAATGTGGTCCAGATCCAATCCCTTATCCTGATCCTGCTCTGAAGAGAGAAGCTCAGGCTATTCTCCCCATGCAGTTTCACTCATTTGACAGGTATATGGCTGGATTCATTGTTTTATATTGATTTAATTCAGAAGTTTGAAGATAGTTTTTTTTTTTTGTGTTGTTATTCTTCTATTGTGATATATTAGGCTGTCCTAAAAAAAACAGCTTCATTTTTTTTTCTGTTTTACTGAAGCAGACCACATATATAAAAGTGATTCACCTTGGTTTTCTCCATCAGTAGTGAATAAAACTCTGTGACGTACTTCGGAAACAAGCCTATTTTAAATAAATACATTAACAGTCAATTTTTTTTCCTTTAAAACAACCTTTTAGTGAGGAAGAGGAGTAATATCTGCTGATACAGAACAGATTGGCTGTGTAGAAATTCAGCTGAATATTCTTTCAAAGACTTAAATCTTAATTGGATCCATCACTGCACTTGTTTCCTAGTACTGAAATGCTTCAAATATGGCAAGCGGTTTGTATGGTTATAGTGGAAAACAGTTTTCTTTTAGGTTTTTAAAAAGCAAATATGTTCAAATTTTAGTGTTTAAAAATAAACTGTTGAAGATTTACACAAGGAAACCTTTGTTTCTCTTGTTGGGCTGTAGTTTCCAAGCTTCTAATGAATATAATTTTCATTAAATGTCCAGCCTATCTTAGTTACACTAAACATAGAAATTGTGATAAAATGTGCAACTGTCAACATCCTTTGGGGAGAAGGGAAACCTGTTTTATTGCAGGCTCAAACTGCAATGTGTAAAGAGCTAACACTCATGTGTGTTGATGTGATTAAATTTTCCAGTATGACAAGATCCCTGTAGTTTCTTCATAAAACTGTTAAAAAAATAATAATAATAAAAAAAAGTAAATGTGAGGAATCAAGTTTTAACTCAAAGATATGCTAAATCATGTTTCAAATCTTTAAGCAGTTGTAAAAAATTAGTTCATAATTTAGTTGCATCTACAAGAACTAAAATTCTGAAGGAAAATAAAAAATAAAAAAACAGGTATGTTACGATTTTTAAGAAAAAAATCTGAATTTACAGAAAACCTGCAAAAATGTCAGAAATGTCTTAAAGTCGTAAGAAAAAACAATATGCAGTCAATGTTTCCAACATAATGTAAACAGTAAAGTGCAAGAAAATACATGAAAAGTTTAGCATAAAAGTGAAGCACTTTTTCATCATGAATTGCATAGAAAAGCTGATGGCTTTTGTCTGTATGCATAGCTTAGTACTGAGGCTGCTTTTCTGAAATAATTCAATAAACAATCAGCATCTGTTGTAACAGAGAAGATTGGAATGAGATAAGCAAAATTAAATGTGCCTTAGTAGCAAAGAATTTCTAACATTATTTTCTAACATTATTTTATATATACTTACATATATAAATATATATAAATATAAATGTATATAAATGTATATATATATATTTATACTTTTATATATACTTTTTATATTTTTATAATAATATTATTTTGGGTCTTAGAACCATATTAGAGAAGGCTTATTTAGCAAGTGCTTCATTAAGAGAATATTTTTTGTTCATCTGTCTGCATGGGTTTGATTTTAGACTGATTTCAGTGTGAAATGAAAAATACTTTTTCCTATCTGATTAGGAGTTTTTCCTTCATCCTGTGTGAGGAGCCCTCATATTTCAGAATTTGAGAAATGCATTCTCATACATAGAGTACAGAAATTTATGCTGACTGTAGCATTAATATCATATAACTGTAGCCACCAAAAGGTTACTTTACTGGAACCTATTCAGTTAAATTTCTACCTTGGTCATTTTAGAAAAATACTTCATTCAGAAGGTTATTAGTAATTCATAAAATGCTAAACACTTCAATTAACATGGGGGCATATCACCTCATCAGTTGTCCCTGTCACCTTTAGAGGGAACTTAACATTAAAATGATTGGAGAGATGAGTCTTATTCTGTATTTCTGAAGTATATCTTTATTAAAAAAGCATTAAAAAACATTACAAGGCTGCAGTAGGTTGACCACAACTTCTATTTTGTGTGAGCACCCACCTTAGATTCTTCTTGAAACAAGGTGACTGCTCATACATTTTGAATACTGTTATTGGTAGCTGTTAATATCAAATTATGGAATCATTTGAGAGCTGCTGCACACCTAGAGTTTACAAATTTTTATAGGCATTCCATACTTGGATAGTGGTTGGGTTTTAAGGAATAGTTGGGGTTTAAGCAAAAGAACACCCATTGGATCAACTTTGTTAGGATATTTTTTTTCTCTTTAATAGGTCATTCTGCTATCAGATTTTGTTTTGTGAGGTAGAGCACGCTTATTATTATAACCAACAACTGTGAAGGGAAAATTGGCAAGTTCAGGCAGGTCCCACCAGATCAGGAAGTGTTATATTCTTATTGTCAATTAAATGGATATTATTGAACAGTTGGCATTGTCATAAGTATGTTAGTGTTCTTAGCCCAAATGACCTCAAATGGCTGGTTGCACCTCATGGCTGTATCACTGAATACTACCATTGTTCAGGCACTCTTATCTGTGCACTCCGCTCATGTTTTCAAAGTATTTTTTTGACCATTGTGGTAATCTTTGGAGTTAAAAGGTGGATGCCTTTATTGCTTTTCTATTTCAAATTGCAAAGGAGAAGCAGATTGAGATACCGTGAAACTTTTTTTTGGAGGGGGGAGGAGGAACAGCTTGCGTAGTATATTGAAATTTATTACTTAGAATTAATTAAAATATGAATTGAGAAAGAATCATGGATTTTAGCCTGTGATGATTTATTAACGTTTTCTGTTGCCTATAGTATCCTAATTATCATTGGAAAAATGAAAAAAAGTTACAGCTTGGTTGTTTGTCAATGCTTACTTACGCAAATATACTTGTGTTTACTGATATAAACTAAAAATCAAATAATATATATTGCATATTTTTTAGAAGCCAACACTATGCCAGTGAACCATATTTTTGTAGGTTCTTACATTGCTGTAGTTTATGCAGCTTTTGGTACTTCACTAAGCAATGTGGCTGTTGGTCATGTTTATTCTGTCTAGGGAAAATCATAAACAACGGAGTGTATTGTTTTTGCCAGCTTTTATTTGTTTCAGTTCTTTTTTTGTTAACTTTTATAAAATATACACAGTGATTCTGTGTTTATAAGCAAATCAGGATTAGAGAAATGTATTTTTCATTTCAATCAGAAGGTAATCTTAGTCCTTGTGAGGCTATAGTGATTTTTATTTTTAATTTTAATTTTCTATTTGGTTGGCTGAGTGTCTTATAAAAAAAGTTATGGTAATAAATAATTACTAGAAAAATAAGAATATCTTTGTTGTTTTAAAGGCATTTCATTAGCTATAATCTCTCATTGTATATGCAGGTAAATGGCATATGAAGCAAACTCCAATAAATAGAATTGAAGTCAGGAATTCTGTTTATCATTAAATATCATGTGTTTTGCTCTGCACATTCTTTTAATTGTACATTGCTAATATGTTCATAAAAGTCATTGCCTAATATGCTGCAGTGCATTCTTAGAATTCATGCAGTTATAAATGAAATATAAAAGCAGAAAATGTGTCCAACGTATTTTATCAAACTGGACTTCTGTGCAGTTAATGTATGCAGCGGTTCAAGCACAATCGAATGTAAATGATGAGGTGATATTGATGAAAGGAGGGGATTGAGGTCTCGGGGGGCGCTGATGACGGATTGAACAGAAGCGGCCTTGCACCGCACGTAACTCAAGTCTGTCGTCTTCACTGCTCAAAGCCATAATGGGAGGTGGCAGTCTGAAATGAGTTGCCACGGCAAAGAGTATTATTTTTGAAATGCTTTCACACAAATCACTAGGCTCTGCATACAACTTAGTTTCATGCTTTAATGTCATCAGGAGGCACAAATTGGTGTGTCTAATTGTTTGCCACCTGCCAGCAAAATGAGCTGCCAGCCAGCCAGACGGGTTTGATTGTCTGTCAGCTATTCAATAGATTGAGAGTGACATCAAAAATTTCACTTCAAACTCTGAAGCTTTGAGCAGCTTTTCAGAGACCTCTTCCCCACAAGTGCTTCTGGACAACTGCATTTTTCAATTAGTTTTCAATATATTGCTGCCTTCTGCCTCATCTGTCTTAAGGTAGCTGTAATTACATTATGAGCTATATAAACAGATTTCTGGGACACAGGAGTCTGGATTCTCAAAGTTATGACATATCTTCTAACGTCAGACTGAATTCCTTGAAAATGGCATCCAGGATGACATTTTTAGAAGCAAACACAAAAGGGTTATTTCACCTAGGTTTGCAACTAATGGAGTGTAACTCACCAATAATTTCTTTTTGCATTCTCATCTTCTGTCTGACAAAAATCAGTATCTGTTATTGATTTTAGGGTTTGAGGCTTTCCTTGGTTTTTAGTCAATTTACATTCGTCCCACTAGACAACCTAGACAGTTAACATTTGTGAATTTATTTGTCCCTACCGAGTACTACACTCTAAGGTTTGCATTTGTTCCATTCTACTATTTTTCTAGTAGAGAGATTTTAGAGTGAAGCTATTTTTGAAACTGAGAGTGCTCTTGGTTTTGTATATGGTTGTTTAATTTTTTTTTCAAAATGAGATTTTTATATATTTATATATTTTTTTCTACATGTATCAAAATTATTTCAATAGGAGGCATTTTTTCATAAGCAGAAAATCTTGAGTTCCTGGAAGTTAGATCAATTATTTTTACTAAGTTAAATATGTTACTCACTTTTAATGCATTATCATTTCATAAATTGGAACATTATGGGTTATCATAGTTCAATAAAGTCTTTACAAACATAATTTGAAATATTTTGAAGCACATACGTTTGAAGAATTTTAGGCTTTGTTTTGTTGTTGGTTGTTTGCTTGGTTTTTGTTTTCCCATGGAAGGTCCTTGGGGGCCAATCTTAAAGGTATTTATATGCTAGAGAAGATGGACATTTTGTGGAATCTGGTCAGGGATGGTATGTGTCCTGTCAGTTAGTATGGAGAAAAGAGGTGTTTTTAAAATACATTTAGATGCATAGCTATGTTTTGTATACATAGACTATATTTGAAAGTAATTCTCATTATCTACCTGTGTTTTAGTAGAATGAATATATATATATGTATATATAAAACATACATATATATATATGTATATATAAAACTGATGAACAGGAAGGGAAAAGGACAAGAACTGTGAGAAAAGGTGCTCTGAAGGCTCAGATGGAGAAGTTCGGTAATGATCTGTTGTATTATTGCACATCTTTGGGAGATCACTGCTGTACACTGGTCTACCTCAGTCATTTAAATAAAATATCTAAATTCATACACTACACTCCTGTTATAGTCATTACATTCTCCAAAAAATTTAAAACAGATTTGCAGAAAACTAGATTTGGTTTTCTTGAAAATTTAATACAATAAAAATGAGCTATGACTAAATATGTTTTAGTCTTCTCCCAGTTTTTAAAAAAAAAAAAAAAGATTACTTTTTAAAGCTCGTAAAGAAAAATAATTGGATAAATCAAAATGCCTTTCTTATGAATCGAGTGGGGACAGTTAGAGGTGCTGCCTTAGACATTGCATTCCACACTACTTTGGATATCACAGAAGTTTTTTTTAAACAATGAAAAACTAATCATCAATGTGAAGATTCAGGGCTTCAACTGGGGTTCTAGTCCACTCTCAGTAGTTTTCATGATTTTTATGCAGTGGATATTGGAGTAAAAGGAAAGACTTGAGAGCTCCTCTCTCTAGAATATATTTCCTAATGTAGTAGATAAAATATACTCCAAAGAATGAGAGGTGTGGTTTTAGATCCCGTTAGACAGAGGAGGGAGATGAAGTTGCATTGCCTGTATTCCTGGATGGTGTCTTAGTCACTGATTTTCTAAACAAAACAGAGGAAAATGTGGAAGAGCATCTCTCCCTCAGCTCTTCATTTAGAACAAATTTATACTAAATTTATTAATAGGTTCAAGTCAACCAAATCTTTTCTTTTCTTTTCTTTTCTTTTCTTTTCTTTTCTTTTCTTTTCTTTTCTTTTCTTTTCTTTTCTTTTCTTTTCTTTTCTTTTCTTTTCTTATCAAGCTGTTTTCATGTTCCTCTTGTTTGTTATTTAGCAATCTGTACACAGGTAGCTCTCTCAAAACTCTTATAACCTATGTAATGTTCATCTTTTCATACTCAGTGCATTGAACTTGTTATATTTTATAAATTAAATGTATGTATGTTTTATGGGGAGAAACTAGCATCTTTTTACTCTTTAGTATGATTCATTGGACATACAGCTGAAAATTATACTGGATTTCTGTCTTAATTTTTTTTTAACAAAATAAGCCTCTGTAAAAACAGTATTAAAGCCTTATTGACTTTTACAGAACTGCTGCTTTTTAGCTTTTGATTTGGGGGGATTTTTATTTTTTTTTTACATCACAGATAGGTTAGTTTCCTTCCCCATTTCCAGTCTACATCTCATACTATTCATTCCTTTATGATTTTTTCTTTATTCAGTGATGTTTCTTTTACTTAATACATGACATTTTAGCTTATATTCTATTCAGATTCTTCAAACTCACTAAATTTCTGCTATTTCCAATTTCTCTATTCAGTCATGACCATTTGTCTTTCTTGATAGTAAGCTTTTTATCTCTTGCAGTATTTTCTTGTTTCTTGACAATTTTTAGATCATTTTAGATGCTTCAGCTAATTCATCATGAATGCCAGGGAGATTCTAGTGACTGTGAATTGCACTGGAAGTAAACCCTGAAACTCACTCTCCCACTTGATCTGAGCATGAAGATCAAAGACCTTCATGTCCTTGTCCTAAAAGCACACCTAAGACAATTCACTTCCTTTATTTAGAAACAATAATCATAATCATAATTATTTAGTAGATTAGGAGCACATTATATACTTTAAAATTTTGATATTTTGATGAATATATGCTATCAAATGACTTAAAGAACCAATAAGTGGACATTCAGTGCTAACACTTCATTTGCATGAGCCTCAAAGATTATATATTTCTGTGAGACTTCCAGAGTTACGTCTTTACTCCTTGATTTCAGCTGAATCTTATCTTAATGCAGTAAGCCTAATAGAAGGTTGTCTTAAATAGGATTCAAAAAGTGCTATTAATACATGCTAACAAACACTTTTAAAAGATTTTAACCATGATCTGGGACTGAAATCAGGAAGAATAGTGAGTAATAAATATGCATGTTTCATAATGGATCAAACGTATATAGGCATAGAGAATACACAAAACTTTCAGAGAAGAAATGCTAAACTTTCTTTTCAAGACTGAGTTAATCTAACAGCAGGAACAAGGTAAGATGCAATATAGCAGACAAATTGTCCCCCATTTTCTACTGCGATTTCCTCTGAAACATCTGGCAGAAGTTGCTGTTTGACACAGAATACTCTTGTGAAAAAATTTTACTGAGGTATGTGCTTCTTGAAAATTCACAGAATCATAGAATAGTTTGGGTTGCAAGAGACCTTAAACACCACCTAGTTCCAACATGCTGCCATGAGCAGGGATACCTCCCACCAGACCACGTTGCTCAGAGCCCCATCCAACCTGGTCTTGAACACTTCCAGGGATGGGCCATCCACATCTTCTCTGGGCAGCCTGTTCCAGTGCCTCATCAACCTCACAGTAAAAAATTTCTTCCTAATGTCTAATCTAAATTTACCCTTTTTTAGTTTAAAACCATCACTACACTCCCTTTAAGGATTCCTTTCCACCTTTCTTGTAGGCCCCCTGTAGGTTTCTCCAGAGCCTTCTCTTCTCCTGGCTGAATTCAACTTTCTCAACCTGACAATCCCAATTCTCAGCCTGAGAGAAATTCTTCTGCTTTCTACTGTTGGGGAAGGAAAACAGGGGCAAGAATATTAATTCAGCCTTATTTAGTTTCAAGTATTCCAGAAGAGTGTACAGAGATTTTAATTTAGTTGCCAGTGCTCAGATAGGTAGTACTAGACATCCAGTACTGGAGGCTTATCTCTAACCTCTTGATTGAACAGAATGATTAAGCTTGAGGGCCTTTGGATTTTAAGAAGGAGAAGAGGTTCAAAACATGGATTAGACTGAGAGAGAAAATATACCACTGTACAAACTGACTTGTCTGTCACCAGCACTGAGTAGCTGAAATTTTGAGGAAAGTTAACTTGAGAATGTATTTTTTTTTATTTCAATTTTCTCTTTTTGCATTTCAACATATTAATGGTGTTATTTTCTATCTAAATATTTAATGTGAATTGCTAAACTGCAGATGAATTCTGTGGCCCTTTGCTGAGGTTATTTAATGAACCAGCAATGCATGAGTGGTATGCAGGTAGAACCAACACTCACGTTAAACACGATGTGAATTACGATTACTTCAGGCTTAGGTTTAGAATTTAAAAAGGACACTCAGAGCAGCAGAATAATGATTAGTAGTCACATTTATGTTTAAAATTGTAAAATACCTGATGAACTGAATCAGTTTCTGCAGTCAATTACTACTAAGCCTTTGTTGACTAAATCACTGAGGAACATTTGGGACCATGATGATGTGATTCAGGAAAATGTGCACCAGTTTGGAATCCTGAAATATGTTGTATAATATGTTGTATAAAACATGGCCTAAAAAAGAAATGACAGAATTATATATGACCTTTTCTTCTAGTCTGTAGATTTTTGTTCCTTCATGACAAGAATATCTGAATGCTTGGCAGAGATACATATCAGGCATCTATCACATTAAATTCTTTCTTTCATTCATATTATCTTTAGGTAGATAACTATGCATCTTTCATAAATCTGTTTTGGTTTGGCTTGGCTGTTGTTTTCACTGTTCGTGCTATTGGAGTGGTTTGGCTAAAAGATGGTGTGTGTTTTTTTTAACTTGAAAGCTGTCAGTCTTTCACTTTTCTTGTTCTGCTACTGATTTGATTGTTTTGCACATTTCTGTCCAGTCTATTGTGTTGTTCATAGAGTTTCTTAGTCTTCTTCATCTGAATGTCATTCTCTATATTCACTCATTGTATATTGTTTTATCAGGAGAATGAGACATTTTGACAAGATCACCATGTATGATATGTCAGAAAACGGCATTTTCTTTCAAACTAGGATGATAATGTCTCACTGATTTTGCATCCTCTTATGTTTCTTGTGATTATTTTTAATTTAATAACACCTTACCTGTCTTCATGTCCTGAATCATACCTAAAAAGAACATCAACCAGATGTAGAGCATTAGTACTTGTGGAATATGGGGAGGATTGTCCTTTCTTCCAAAAGGAATTAATTTTCAGACTTAAACTACACTCTTAAGAAAACAGTCTTCTAAAGAAGATTTCTTCTTGTGTTTTTATGACATTGTAGGGACTCTGCTCTTGTCAGTACCTACTCAATATTCCTTAACTCAAGTATTCCAGAACTCAAGTATTTGGTTGAAACATTAATTGAGCTAGAGATCTTTTGTGTGGATAGGAGCTAATTTTATGAATTTTCATACTTTTATGGTGCAGATTAATCTACCAGTGTAGACTCAAGTTTTATTCACCTGTAGCAGCTACTATGTAAACACTTTATATCACCAAGGACTGAAAGAGATTATTAACTACAGATGAAAGCAATTATTTTAGGGTCACATATCTTAATCAATAGTTATTGCATTGTGCAAACTCATCTTCTCCTAATGTGAATGGAAAGAGACAGAAAACCATCAATATGCCTAGAGCTACCTTTCTGAAATACATGCTTTAGGGTAGTGGTAAAACTGTTGTTGAGAATGCAGAGATATTAACTGGGACTGCGATCCCCTCTAAAAAGAGTTTAAAAATTATTATTATTATTGTTATTGTTATTGTTGTTGTTGTTATTATTATTATTTTATGCTTGAGGAACCTTTTGTACACTGTCATCAAATAAAAGATCATAAAAAATAAGTTGTATGTTATTTTCACAATGGCATCACCAATACAATTTCCATCACCAGGCTTTGAATGAAAATCGAGAGAAATTGAGGACTTAGACATATATTAACTACATTCACAAAAAACAAAAACAAAACTCTGCACGTTTTGATCCATTATGTGCCATCATGTTTACATGAAAGTGTAACAAAATAATTACCAAAGGAACTTCTAGAGCAAAATGTGGCCTTATTGCCCTAAATAGTTACATTTTCTTCCTACTTTATTTGGTTACAATAAATATTTTTAATTATAAAGGAAAATGTATCTGCTCAAGTAGGAAATGTGTATGATGATGAAAATACATTGTCTTAATATTTACAAATATCATTTGTTTCAGGTTTAGTTTTTCACCCAGTTTTTCTATTGGCATAGACTTTTATTGGAATCATTTTTTTAAATAAAGAAATTGAAAAATTAAGTAGAAAAATTTTAATTTACCTGTCTGCACTATAACAGCTGTCCAGTGTTGAAAAAGTGTTAATTAAATGTCTATCTTTTCCTTCTTCTTCCCTTTTAGCACGTGCAATGTGTTTACAAATTCTCAAGACTACATTTAAACATTATTTTTTTAAAGGGCATAATACCAATATTGTGCAAGTAAATCTTTACTACTAGTATTCTGGCATAGTTTTGAATGCTTGATATTTTCTTTGCAAATCTAGAACACAGGCGCACATAGTGGTGTCAACAACATATCAATGAAGTGATGTGATGTTTCAGTTTTGGGGACACTGAAAGAGAAATTGGGTTTCTCAGAGTGACAAGCAACTGCAGAAAATTAGAGTAAATCTTTCTATTAAATAGGAGTATGTTTTCATATATATGAAACTATATATGTATATATGAAACTATATATATATATGGTTTGACTATAAGTTGACTTTGAAACCATATATATATATATGGTTTCATATATAGTTCACATAGTCAACCTATTTCAGAAAGATTAAGGAAATTGCCATTATTATGTGTTCTTTATCAATAGCATTATAACAGAGTGTAATCCTGTAATAAGCAAAAACTCTTGCTAACTCTGCTGCAGAGTTTTAGTAATCTGCCATTTCTTTTCCTACAGGAGCGTGGTTGTACCAGTGAAGAAGCCCCCACCAGGTAGTCTGGCCGTGACCACAGTTGGAACTGCCACAGCGGGGAGTGGGCTGCCACCGGGTAGTACACCTAATATATTTGCTGCAACAGGAGCTACACCAAAAAGTATGATTAATACAACAGGTATCGTCCTTAAATATTTTTGTGACGCTCATTTTTCCTTTTTTTTTTTTTCTTCTTTTTTGGTTTGTTTTTGTTATTTTTAGTGGTGTTTTGTTTTGTTATTTTAGTGGTGTTTTGTTTTGTTTTGTTTTCAACCATCTTTTCAGTTATTGTTTTTGCACTGTTCAAAAAAACCTGGAAAGACTAAATCTTGTCCTTTGTTAGAGACAGTATTCTCACTTGGTGTATGTTTACAGTCTTTGATAGTACATGTTGGACTTGCACAACCTTTAAATAAGTTTAATATTGTTTTATAGTCATAGTTCAGAATAAAAATGAGCTAGCTTCTCCAGTGCTCTGCAGTAGAGGATGTTTGTATGATATATACCAATTAATACCACCCTGCACACCGAAGAAATTAAAGACTACAGGATATTTATGCATATATCATAGATTGTGAAGGTTAATAGTTTTGGCAATCATTATTTATCATACAAGTATTTTGTGGTTTTTGGAAGGTTTTTTGGTAAGAACTTACCTAATTTAACTCTAGTCATGTCTTATCAGTAGTTATTTATTGTGACCTATAGAAGAAGGATAAGAGGTTTTTTAATTATTTAAACTAGTAAAAATGGGATTGTCTATCATGAAAGAATCTGTTGACTACAGAGACTGTGGTTTCCTATCAGAAATGAATCCTTACTGTGAGAGCAACTGATGTTTACTTAAACTCCTGTGAAATGTCTGACTATGGTCTGTTTTCTTTCTAAACTAAGCAAAAGCACTTGAGAGAAGAGCTCTCTTCAAGGATATCACAACTGCAGTCAAGGGTTGAGAAAATTAAAGTCTCCCTGGGGTTGCAGAAAATGGAGGGGGAAGCTTTTAGCATCCTTCTACTTCATGGAATAATATGAAGACACACTCATTATTTTTTCTTTCTTTTTGCAGATTACCTTTAATACCTGGTAATAGAACTTTGATTTTTCTAATGAAAAAAAAAAAAAAAAAAAGCTAAGTTAATTATCCTGAGGCAGATGGGAGGGAAGAATGCTCTGAATATGTTTTTGCTTCTGTGAACGGTTTCATTTTGTGTAGCCAATTCTGTTAATCTTGAATGGATTTCCTTTTAGGTACTCTTGTATCATTCAAAAAATAACCTACATTGGAAACCTTGTTTTCCAAATGATATTGAGTAGTGTGAGCTTTTCAGACTACTCACTGATTAAAGATCTGGCGTATTTTGGCTGGAATGTAGTAGCTCTTCTTTGTAAGTAATAGCATTTAAAAATCAGTCGTCTCCCTGATACCACCCTTAGTAGAGGAAAGTATTGCAGGTACCATGGTACAGTCATATTTTTGTAGATTTTATAGCTTTTTCTGGTTTTTGTTTGTTTGTTTGTTGTGGTTTTTTTTGTTTGTTTGTTTGTTTTACATTTTGTATTTGTCTCCTAGCTTGATTTATGGAAAGTATTAATTAGATGAAATTTCAAGTGTCAGATTTAATTAGTCAGAACTAAATGTGTACTGAACTTCTTGTGATCTTATTTGGTAAAGCCTTTTATGCCTGAATTCATCTGAATGAACTTTATTGATTAATTCTATCAAGAGAGTTTTCAAAATGATTCCTTTCCAACAAATTTAATATCAACATTTTAGAAACAGTAAATGCATTAATGGCAGTAAGAATTAGCGTAACACTGAAAACATATATATGTTAAATTAAAATGCTTGTTTTGCAACTTTTAATTTAGCTATGCCTACAGTAGTTAAAACAGTGATTGTATATGTCAGTTTTTGAAGTGTGTGCATCAAGTATCCAGATGCTTTCAGGTTGCAGAGTTTGTGAAATTACCTGTTATTAATGATTTTAGGGTAGTAAAGAGAACTTCATTAAACCACAGAGATTTTTACTATGATAAAAAAAGGAACAGTTTACAATTTTATTAGAAACACTAGATGTCCCCCCAAACCTATTTACAGCTGTTTTTACAGTATGTCACAGATAGTGTGCCAATGCAATTTTATCTTTGAGGTGTATTCTGTGCTGGAATTCTGAAGAAGGTGGTGTGTGGGTTTTGTTTGTTTGTTTGTTTGTTTGTTTGTTTAAGTTATTCGTAGATTGGAGTCAGTGTTTACATTTCATCTGCCATCGCTGTCATAGTCGATGTCACTGTCACAATGCAATGAAATGTATGTTACTGATGCCCTTCTAGTGCTTTGAATATTTCTTTTGGGTGACAGGTTTTCTTCCTTCATTCCTGTAAGAATCTGTTTCTGTAGTTTTTAGAGTTGATTTCTGTAATTCCTATCCTGATTCTCAACTCTGTGTTAAATCAGTAGTTCTTAGTCTGTTTAGCCTTCTCTTCTGGGATCCTCACTGGTTAAACAACTTAGCAACTACTTTTTTAAACAAAAGCCATAATGAAAAAAAAAATGGAAGGAAAAGGGGAACAGCAATGCGTGTTACCTAAGTATATATAACCCACCTCTCATTCACACTGTAATAAAACTCTAGTAATTAGAGTAAATCAGTTCCTACTCTAAATCTTGAACCAACTACTATAGTAGCCCAACAAAACCTACTTCATTTTGATATTGTTTTGAAAGTGTTTTTTTTAAATGAGACAGTCAAAAATCCAATTTTTACCTTAATTCATTTCAAAAAACAAAATACTTAAAGGCAAAAAAAAAAAAAAAATTGTACCTGCTGCCAGAAAATGTTCGCCCATTACCAGCCTTTTATCTCTACTTCATTTTCAGCTGGCTGCTTAAGCAGTTAAGAAATCATACTGGCTTTGTAAAGATTATATTTATTATTTGTAGGAAACTAAAATATATATATTAATATGCCTATATATCAGTTACTAACACTGACCAGCAATGGGGAGTTACTAGTTATGATTTAAAAGAAATTGGTAGAGTAATGTAGTTGATCCCTAAACTTCATTTTCTGGGGTCTTCCACCTCTTGTTGCTAACTTGGCTAAACCTTCCTCATTGCTTGACACCCTCATCTCTGGTAACATTGCAGTCCCCCTAACTCCACAACAGTTAGTTGATACCTCTGTTGCTGTGATGTGTTACATGGCATGGTGACCATGCAGCAGAATACTGACAGCATTTATCACGATGCTTTTCACTACTGCTCATGGCCACTGTATGCCTTTTCTGTTTTGCTTCAGAGAGTCTGAACTCACAGTGCTGTTTCAGCAAACATGATAGATTGGCATTTAGAGTCTAAGTGTAGCCCTTAGCTCTGACCCACATCACATAAAATATAAATGTACACTCTGTTGCATCTTTTTTCTGTGCAGCTGTTCACAACCCATTGAAATGATACCCCCACTGCCCTCCTTACTCTTCAGGTCTTAAAATTCTCCTTGACTTGAAGAAGGAAACTGAAAAACTAAAATCAGAGTCTTGTTAGAGTATTAATATTCTTCAGACGCTAGATTCCACCATTACTTGCCGAAGGAATGAGCATTTTCTATTTTCTGAGTCATTTTTTTAATTTCTATTTAAAAGAAAAAAATTCTATTTGTCTGTAGTTGCAACTGGGCAGCCAAGACATATGTACATATAGAAAAAAAAAAAACAGTTTAACTCCTATTCTTCTCAAGCTCACCTTAAATATACCTGTATTTTAGAAAGTTCTTGATTTACAGGATGATGTAAAATGTTCTCATCTTTGGAATATAATTTGAGAATAATGAAAATTGCCTGACTTTCAGTAGCTATTTAAGCTTATTATTTTAATACCAGCAAAATAAGGTATTAATTTATATGGTATTCACATTGAATGTTTTTAATTGTTTTAGAATAAGTAACATTATTTCCTTACTTAAAAGTAAATGAATAAGACAAGGACTATATTAAAAGTTTCTAAAAGTTACATTTTTTCAGATTGAATTAAGACCTGTATTTTTTGGGGGACAGGTGCAGTAGACTCAGGATCTTCTTCTTCCTCTTCGTCATCCAGCTTTGTGAATGGTGCTACCAGCAAAAATCTCCCAGCTGTCCAAACTGTTGCTCCAATGCCAGAGGATTCAGCTGAAAATATGAGGTACACAAGTTCTATCTTTTAATATAAATTATCATTTCTCTTCCCACAACAACCTCATACATACAAAACACTATAAAAAGGAAAATATATATATGAGAATGTATTTTAGCTTCCTCATTATGCCTTTCTGTATTTATTCATATAATTCAATATATATTTATAAACTTGTTTAGTACTAAGTATGTACAGGCTAAAATAACACTTCACTGAAAAGCCTGATTTCTTAGGACTATGCTGGTCACTAAAACTTCGTTAAAAGTTATTTTTCAGTTTACCAGCTTTTACAACACTCAGTAATGAAAGTAAAAATCAGAATGCAAGCACAACTTGGCAATAGGGCATTAGTAAGTGGAGAGACACAAACTCTTCTGAGCAAACAAAAGCCCTATTTAAACTAGAGAGGGTGAAAACGGACATGCATTTGTGCAGCTAACTAAATGGTGGACTAGATCTAGCTATAGCAAGAGGAACATATCATGGAATAGTCCCCTAAAATTGCCCTCTAAAATTCCTATTGCATATCTTTATGTGATAATTTATTTTGTAAAGGTATTCATTTGTGCCACAGCACATGTCAAAGATGAATTTTCAACCTTTTCAATGTGCACACCTATTTGCCCTAAAAAGCTGCAACTGGATATAGTAAAGAGCTGACAAGTCTCCCTTAGTTGGCTAGCTAATTCAAGATGTGGTTTTAAGATTGGAATGAAAACAACAACCATGAATTGTTCATGAGCTTAAAAGTTGCCAGGTCTTGTCCTATAGGAGAATTTAATTCCTTAATGCAATCCAGTGCATAAAACTATTTTTGTCTCATATGTTAGGACAGTATATTTCTGAGGACAAAGTCTTTTATAAAATTCAGATACTGAAGTATGTTAAAATTAACTTGAATCTTTAATAAATTTATTGTTAAACAATTTTAACCAATGCAATGTTCATATATTTTTTCAAAAGCATTTTGAAAGTTTTTGTCCTGGAGTCAAGGAACAACTTCAGTTGCAAAATCTGGCATTCAAATTTTGAATTCTGAGTTTGAACTCAAAAGTAGTTGTACTCCAAGTACTAACTATAATTAGTCACTGGAAAAATTTATATGGAGCACTACATCAAAAATGTAGATAAATTAATCAACCTGAGAAATGTCTTTGGGGCTTTTTTTCTTTTCTTCACTTCCCTTTTCTACTAAAACTTTATTTTGATAATAGACCATTTTTGTTTTTCTCATTTTAAAATTATTGTGCTCCTAAAAATCAGAGCTGTTTGTGGGAATGGAAAGCATGAAGTGACAGCTAACTTGTCTAAGCCCTCCCTTACAGTAACTGCACAGGAAAAAAATAACTCCTTATTGCTGTAGACCAAGCAGAAGAGAGCGAGCAGGAGGATGATCTTGGACTCTTAGGCATTTAATAGTCTTGATTTGTAAGTGGAGGTTTGGTCCAGCATGAGGTTGCGAAGGTAGCATACTTGGGACTGGGACAGTGTGTGCCGCTACCTCAGAATCTTGTTACAGCTCTGCTGTGGTGATTATATATATCCAAGACTATAGATCATGTTGCTTTTTCTATTTGATTTCACATAACATTACAGAAATTGCAAAACATTGTACAGACTAGACTTTATCATGAACATAAAAAGTGTTTACTCTTTCTAAATATTTTCAATTGTCATCTAAAGTATTTCACTTCTACCTTCTGTTTCTTTTTACTCTAAAAGATATGTTTTTAATGCTTTGTCACAGAATGTGACAGCTGTGATTCTCATAATATAATTTTTGATTAAGTTTATAAAATTTAAAGAGTTTTCTGCTGTCCTCACAAAGTAATGCATCCATCCATTCTGCCAGGTCCATGTGAGAATTGTGTTTGTGCTGTCCTGGATGTCTATCTTCCTTACACATTCTATGATATTATATCATGTTTATATCATGTTTCATTTCAAGTCTTACAAGAATCTTTAGCTATCTAAAAAAAAAAAAAAAAAGTAGGCACACAGAAATTTGGCTTAATAACCAGGGACTCATGCTGGATTGGTGGGCAAAGAATGAATTGATTCTCCTGTAATTTCATATTCATCATTCATAGACACACTGCTTTTGATAAGAGAAAGGTAAACGTGTAACATGCAATAACATGGTACTAGTTCTGTTGAGTGTAAAATCCTAGTAAGGAAGTAAATTAAATGGTTCAAATAACGGTTAGTTTTTACAGTAGGGAATTTAATAATTTCCAGAATCTCTTGTCTGTAGCTTGTATAAGCTTTGCGTTTCAGAAAATTTTTGTAAGAAGTGAGGCTTTTAGTGGAATTTTATCAGTTCCTTTGAGATAAAATACTGGTCTTTAGATTTTTTTTTTAGATTTTTATTTAGATCTAACAGTAATACATCAAGAACTATTTCAAAAGATCCGCTTGGGATCCCTGCAATTGAAACTGTATATAACAGTACATTTAATAAAAGTTGTTCTTGACATTCTTGTAGGTTTTATGTAAACCTTTATTTCCACAGGCTGAAGTAAAAAAATTGCATACCTAATTCTCTCACTAGATTGAAGTAAATCCCTTACATTCCTTCTTTGTGAGCAACTCAAGCACTAGCTACTAAGAACTTTTCACAGGGTTACTTGCTTTTTTTCCCTTGCAGTTTAAAAAGTATTTTTTTAATCTGCTGCTGCTGCTGTGCTCCTTAAGTATTCCTTGTCCCAGTTTATCACCTTTGTGCTCTTGCTGTCTCCCCTGTCCCATCATATGTAATTATATATAGTATATATTATTTATTTTCTTAGATGTGTTGCCTTTCATCTGCAAAATAAATAGTCTTGAATTTGGATACTATTAAAATGCATTTAAGAATATGTACAACTGGAGAGGAAAAAATATTTTGTTTATTGATCACAAAATATCCTTAAAAACTCTTAGCTCAGTCATGAAAACTAGTTACATGAATCCCCATAGGGAGTTCCCTAATGATTGCAGGATGCATTATAAGGTATAATAGATGTGAGAAGCAGCTGTAGTATCAGATCAGTCTGTCTGTCCTCTTTTGCTTCTCTCTGTGCATGTGGGTGGACCAGAAATTCAGTAGATGGGCCACCTGCTTCCCTGAATCTTTTTGGGGTCTCTGTTTATGCTTTTTTCTGAATTCTGTTTCTTCTGTTTTGAAACTGAAGGAGCAGAACTTCAGTCAGTTTTCAACACATAAATGCACCAAGGATTTATATAAAGGCAAGAGGATTTTTTTTTCTTTTTTTTTTCTCTATTTAAATATTAATTATATGAATTTTTAAAGAGTGCTAAACTTTGATCTCACACTTTCACAGAATACTATCCCAAATTCCCTCTGAATAGATCCATAAGGTACAAGATCAATCAACTATCCATTTGATAGCAAGATGCTCAAATACTTTGAGGTATTAATCATAGGATGTTTAATCCAAAGTGTTGATTAACAGTACAACCATACCTCCCATGTCATTGGATCTTTAAATAAAAATTTGTCTTCATTTTAAAACTTTTGAACTTCAGTTTTTTTTTCAATTGTACATGAAGTTTTCAGAGTTAAATGAACTCTAAAATTAGAACCTTTAAGTAAATTTATAGTGAAAGCCTATTTTAAAACATGGTTTAGAGAAGTCTAGATTTGTCTAGTAGTTTTTTCTCTAGCAGCAAAAGCTTGCTTTGCTCTATATTGCAAATGAAAAACTCAAAGCTAGTCATCAGTGTTTCAAGTACAGTCAATAGAAGCTCTAGCACAATGAAATTCACTCCAGCTAATCATTTAAAACAATGGCTGGTGATATGAAACTGCTTTAGAATACTAAAAAATCAATATCTGAATTTGAAATAGAGAAGCAGCAACTTGAAAGAAAATAAGCTATAAGAATTCACTTTAAGCTATTGAAGGAAAACTTCCAATGTGTTTATAATGTGATATTTGTTTTTAAATGTAGGAATCTTCATGCGACCTGAATCAAAAGGTCCACATTTATTTAGCATTTATATATAGTAGATACCATTGAAAAATTAATTGTTACTGTTCATTCTCTAAGGTTCTGTCAATACATGTAACTTCTTCCCATACTATGCTTTTCAATGCCAATAGTATTTTGTTGCTGCAGTTTCAGGACAAAGAAAATGTTCTGCTACAGGCTCTCTGGGGAAAAAAATGAATGAAAGAAAGAAACAAAGTAAAAGAAAGAAAGGAAATGAAAGAAATAAAAATGAAAGAAAATAAATAAATAAATAAATAAATATTGGTAGACCAGAATATGTACGTAATATCATTTACTTTTTTCAGTAATACATCATTTTCTGAGGTTACGTAGAAAGTGTGTAATCTTGGCACAAGAGTTTCAGAGGGCACAGGTGTTGTGCTCTGTCAGGTTTTAAAAGGGACCGAATAAAGAAGGAATCTAAGGAGACAGTCCTTCAGATAGTACACAAACCTTGGAAGTCCTATGCAGTTCTATTGCTAGCTATGGATACTCAGAAAAAGGTATATTATTTCAGAAGCAAACAGAAGTCACAACACTCCTTCCCATTGTACAAGTAGAAATTTAGGAATACTCCATGCCTCAAAAAGTCTCAGCAGGCAGAAAGGTAGAAATACAGTAGCAAAGTGATTTACCTGTGATCATTTTCCCCCAAAGCTGAAGAAAATAACATTGATTTTTCTTGATTCCTGTTCTAGAACACTTCCTCATGCATTTCCTTGTCTACCATTTCAATGACAGATATTGTTATGTGAAAGCTTGAAGAAAAAATCAAGTTATTTGTGATTGCATTATGTGAATAAAAACTACTCTCTTCAAGTTTTCAAATATATATAAAATATAAGGTGAGATAGGTGCAATATCTGACATTCTTCTTCCATGTTTAAAAATGAGAAAAAAAGTTTGTTTGTTTTGGAACTCTGTCAGTGCTGTAGAATTTAAGAGGCTGCCACGCTGCTGAATCTGAAATGGCATGTTCATTTACATAAAACCATTTAAACACATTTAAATCATTTAAATTATGATCGCTCTCTTCTCTAAAGAATCTTACAGAAACTTTTAAAAACAGGTGTGGTTTGACATCATTTAATTTCAAGTTTTAAGTCTTCTTCCAATCATGGTCTCTGTTTTTCCGCAGTATCACGGCAAAGCTTGAAAGAGCCTTAGAAAAGGTGGCCCCTCTTCTGAGAGAAATTTTTGTTGATTTTGCCCCTTTCCTATCTCGCACCTTGTTGGGCAGTCATGGACAAGAGCTGTTGATTGAAGGTACTGTTTCTAAGATTATATTATTTTAGCTGTTAGTAGTTTGATATGAATACTGTTTCTTTTCAACTATTTTCGATAAATGAATGAATCAGTTGTTAATGCCTTGTGATTTCACTTACTCTCATTTAACTTTATTTAAAGTAATTAAAAATGTCACCCTGAGATACATCTTGTCACCTTGGAGTGCAAAAATCTCTCTGTAATTTGCTTTTGCTCCTCAGAATAATAATGTGTCTTTCATACTGACTTTGAGAAACTTGAAAAAATATAATAAAAAAGTATAATCAATTCTCATGGAAGAAAATAAATTGAAGAACGTGGTCCAATATTATTGATATGTGCATCTAGATTTGGTAGGGACACTGTTTCCTCAGGTGGGTCAGTTGGATTCACATGGGCAGATAAAGAGCTGTCCCTAGAGGAGAATAAAAAGCATTTATGTATGTATGTATGCATTTATTTTAAGAGAAGTATCTTTGAAGGATATTTTTATGCATTGTCTTTACTACTAAGTAGTTATAAAATTTGAGAAAATAATGAAAACTCATAAGTGAGCCAGTAAGTAATCCTGAAGTTATGTAGAAAGTAATGAATCACTACTAGCACAGCTAAAATAGTGATGGGGGAATTGACATGAGCATGCACTTTTCCTGTGTCATATATCCAGAGGAACATATTCAGTCAAGGAAATTTTTTCCTTCCATTTCTTATTGTCAATTAACTGTCAATATTTTTTACTGAGAGGCAAGAGTCATTAATGCAAAACTCATGCTGTGTGAAGATGTCTGCAGGAAAAACAAAACAAAGCAAAACAGTTTGTCTTCCTACTGCTGTATATACATTTTCTCTAAACACTTGTGTAGAGTCTTTTTCTATGCACTTAGTTATTATTCCCCATGTTGGCCTCCTTTTATTCTTAATTCTAGAATAATTTCACCTTGTGACTCAAATCTTTTAAATAGCCTTTTCCTTTTTTTGATATTTTTTTTTATACAAGGAGTGGTAAAGTAGCTTAGTAACTCTCAGAAACTTCCTTTTTTTTTTTTTAATACTGTTTATTTCATAGCTGTGAGTAAGTTGCTGTTCTCACTTAATGACACCTGAAGCTGAGCTATTCAGTGAGAACATTGGGATAACTGTAAAATATTTGATGTATTTCATTGTCTTTCATTTCAGTAAAGTTGATTTCAAAATTTGCAGCAGTATTATGCTTTTCTGTTTGACAATTGTTTAATTGCATTATAGTATTTATAGAATACAAATACAGTTGTCTTAGTTTCACCTCAGCTCTTTTATAGATTAAAAGTTTCTGCTCCAGTGCTGTTCTGACTTCATCTTTTGGTCGAATTTGTAGTGTGGACAGGGCTCCAACGTTTTCCAGCGTATGACAAGACTGAAAAGCTACAGGCCACAGGAACCCCACAGTACATGGCAGTATGAGTCTATCTCATTGCTGTCCAGACAGAGATCTGGTCTTGTTGGCAGTAGCATTATTCCAATACCCGCTTTGACTGCCTTTCCAAATTTTGTCTCTTCTATGATTCAGCCATACAATTCATTCTCAGGAATAATTGTTTATGAACCAAACACTGAGTTCCAAATTACTGTTCTTTCCATCACTCTTTCCTTAGTGTTGTATCTACTTTTTTCTTCAATTGCTCTCATTTCTAATTCCTAATCACAGGTTAGATTTCTGCACTGCATGCCTCAGGACTTGTATTTCTGTTCACTCTTTCTAAAGCAGTAGGACTTTTTTCTTCTTAACAAGGAACTCACAGAGTAACTTTTACAGTCACCGCGTACTTCTTCTCATCTTTGTTTTCTTCATTGCAGACTTGATTTCAACTAAACTGGTATTACCTAGCTGAGTTCCATTTAAAAGAGAATTCTAAATTCTCTCCTAATCCTTTACCTGATTTACTTCGATAAATTTCCTGTCATTGTTTACCAATAACTAAAGGTGGTGACTAAAGGTGATAACTAAAGGTCCCTTGAAAGTGCTCTCTATATAATGACTCTGCAAAACAGAGATTATTAGTAGAGTAATTCAAGATATTTGAGTATGTAGAATTCCTTTTGGGCTTGGATAATTTAAACTTGATTTTTTACTGGAAAGTAGCAATTAGCTTGACAGTTTTATATGAAATAGTTTAATCTGTTGCTTTGTATGTAAAGGTTTTATTTACAGCAATTAAAAAAGAACAAATAAACTTCATTTAATCAAATCTGAAGGTGCTGTTTTTCAAACTGATCACCATAAATATATCTGTTCCATTCTATAAAGTGTGTCCTTTTCTTTTGAATTTTCATGCTTGAAACACAAACATACCTTCCCACCTCTTACTGTCTTTCAGAACCTCCATATGGTATAAAACTTCTCTCTATCAGATTTTGTTAAAATCTAAAAACTTTCAGACATCCTTGATGGCAAAAGAAGGATGTGCATTTTTTTGCTGTTTCTCCCTAGTACTTTTGTGCTTGTGGGTGCAAAAAATACTAAGTAATTTGAGAATTTATAAGAGGATGCAGTTTTATAGCTTAGGTTTTACATACTGAAAAGAGAGCACAAAAGAAAAGGGAACAGAAAAAATAATCTGATACTGCTAAAGCAGGTTAATTATGCAAACTTTCTGGAATATTTGATGCTGGGAGATAGGCATTATTAATATAGGTATTTGGAGAAGCGTATACAATTGAGTTATGTTTTCTCCTTTTTGTAGTAGCTGATCTGTTTCAAACTTCTGGCAAAAAAAATCTTGCAGCTATACTGTGCCACTTCATTTTCCTTTAACATGTATCATGGAAGACTTTGGCTGATTTATTTTTAGTGGAAATGATATTCGATATCTAAGCAGTGACTTCTTAACTTTTGTGTTGAGTTGAAGTGGCCTGGCTCCAAGGATCTGGTCAATTCTAGACAAAATACTAAAGCTACTCTTACTCAAAATCATTGATTCATGTTTGTTCATGTAAATTCACAAATGTAACTGATAGAAGAGGAACCCTATCAAGTAGTAATCTGACACTGCATTGCCATTGGTAAAACTCTTCACCCATTTACTCACTGAAATAGGTCTCATCTTTACCCCTTCTCCTCAAACCAGTTCTTTTTTCAAAGGTATCGTACACTTCACTGTTCTTCAAATGTTTCATCTACTTTCCAGAATATTATATAAGTGGAAGGTGTCCTTACTGATAAGTTAAAAATGACTGATTTGCAGTTGACTGCAAATAGCTTTAAACAAAATATGCCCAAAACAGTCCAGTATTACTGTGGTTCATCAACTGAGGTTCTTCAATGCCTCAGAGAACAGAAGCTGCAAAGGTTAAAATTGTCAGTATAGAATCTAATTGGAAACAAACATGCAATATGTGTAGGTCATATATTTAAACTTAGCCATACTCATTATGGAGTTCCATTTAACACTTGCACAGATATGTTTTCACTAACTCTAGTTTCCATATGGTCTGCAAATACCTTCCATGCAAAGTGCATTACAACATTCTAGCTTTTAGGTGAAAATGTTACAGGCAACTGTAATATGATGCGTATTCATAAGAAAAGTTATATCCTCTCTCTGTCGAGTGCAGATAAGTAGAAACATTTTTAGTACAGCTGTACTTGGAGTATCCTAAACTGCAAGAATAAGTCTAAGATTGAAACATAGTCACACATGATCCTTTCTCTTCTCTTTGGTGAGATACCAAACAAACATTACTTTTTTTTTTTTTTAATTTTATTTTCCTGTGTAATTACTTAGGTAGAATGCCAGCCAGATACCCCTTCTCCAAAAGAGCTCTTACAAATTCTTTGACATACATTTGATATGTTTCTGATACATACACAATTCAAATCAGATGAAACAGAAAATGTTTAAATGCTGATAGGAGTTTCTCCTCATTAACTCACCACATGGCCCTACGAAAATATTCAATAGAAGTAAGTGGTGATGGACTAGCTTTGTATACTATTTGACAGGAGACTTCTTGAAACAATTGAAAAATTGCCCAAAACATTCCTTTGGAAACCACAGATAGAACTTGAGTGCTAAATGGCACTACTTTAAAAGCTCCCAAAGACCACAAGTGCAGCATCACTGTGGCATCTACGAATAGTGGCACAACTTGTTTCTGAGTTCCTTGAACAATACTGAGTTTTGTATTAGGAGAAACAGGATAATCATTTTCCTGAAATACTGTAGTAATCTGAAAGTCCTTTATAGTTTCTGGAGGGGGGGAAAAAAAGAAAAAAAAAAAGTCCTATTTGGTGCTTAACGTGGCCCTTGGTTTTCTCTTAGAAAACTTTTCAGCACCTTTGTATTATTGTTGTGCTCAAGAGCACAGATGCTAGAAAGTGGAGTGATGGCATGCAGTTGCACAACTTTCCTTTCCTGTTCATTCTGTTTTGTTCTCTCACTCTTTTATCTCACTCTGCCACATACCAAATATTTTTGTTTGTGTTTATATGTGTTTTCTTTCAACTAATCAGACTTCTTGTATTTGCGTCCCAGTCTGTAGCAAAGAAAGTAACTGACATTCTGAACAAAATAAATAAATAGATAAACATTAACAAGTGAGAGAGAAAGGGAATATAAACATAGTGTTATGATTTTAAAATTTGCTTTAAATAGAATTAACTGCACCTAAGTAAAACTGAAGCTATTCATAATGTTGAAATTTCTGTAAGCCACTTTTTGATCCACTTTTTGATACTTTTAATAAGTCTTAACTACACCATGGAATTATTTCTGGCAAAGCTAACTGATTAGACAATGATATAAAAAAAATCAGAAGAAAGGCATTTTGCTGAAGAGAGATATTGAATCATTTTGTGGAATAACTGCAACTCAAGAAATAGGCACATTTCAACACAGCCAAATGCTGAGTTGGATATCTAGGAACAAAGAGCAGACTATATCTAGACAGATATATCTAGGAGGTGAGGGAAGAATCCACACAAGAATGTAGGGCTTGTTATATTAATTAGCATACTCTGAGCTCTTTTAGCTTCATGCTGAGGCAGCAAAGACTTGTCCAATCCATGGAAGCTTAGAAAGAGTAGATTCATTTCTGTGCACAACTTCAGTAAAACTGCTACCATTTGTTTCTATAGTGAGTATTTCAGGAATGATATGCACATACTGCAGAGGGAAAAAAAGAGCATGGTACAAGAGTGATTGATGAATGGGAGATAAACTCCATGAACTACAACATAAGCATCTGGATTTATCCAGTGTACCAAAGATAAGAGAGAACCTCATGCCACATGTGCAAAAGAAGTTAGATACTACCAGGTATCTTAATCTTTCTACTAACAGAACGCATAATGAGGGTAAATAAGATGGAAAACTTTACTAGGACTTATCATCAAGTATTGAGATCAATGTTACTTGTAGTCTTTAAGTGGTTTAAATTTTCATTCTAAATATAAATCTTCCGTGCAGCTTCTCAAGAGGAAAAATATGATGTATCTGCTGAATGGTTTTGGTGTTTTATTGTGGCCTCAGAACCCATGAATCCCCATTTCCTCTGTGCCGTACCCTGCACATAATGGTAGTCTGTATTGACCTTAATTTTCTCTGATGTTGCCATCACTGTGTTTGTTTACATGGTCATAGACAGACAGTCTTCAGTGTCAGCTAGCTACCTGCAGCAATGTGTAAGAAAAGGTGTTTTTCTTCTTGTTCCGCAGTTGGCCAGATACAGTTGAGAATATATCATGCCTTTAAGGCATTGAAGATGGTCACTGTTCAAGCCACCATGAAATAAGACTCTCTCCTGATTTATATATATATATATATATATATATATATAAAACTGATTTTTATTTTTCAGTGAAATTCTTTAATTATCACGTTGAAGCTCATTTTAGTATGGTCTATGAGACAATTTTGACTTTCTCTGCATGAAGAAGCCTGTCTAGTCAGACAACCCACATATAAGGCTCATGACAGCTATAGTTTGGTCCTCATATTTCAGTGTATGAATGCATAGCCATACATATACTTCCATGTGTGGTTTTTAGTGGATATAAGACTTTTTCTCTTTCACTGGAAATAATTGCAAAAAGATCCCAGTGAAATCACACTAATATCTGAAAACTTTTAGTAAGCATTGTTTATATAACTAGGTCAGAATGATGAGTTACAGATAACACTTTTCTTCAGAAAGGTTAAAAAGCATTCACTATTACTAACAATAATTACTAAGTACTAACAATAATTACTACCAACATTGGACAAGTTTTTATTGTTAAAAGTTTGGAGTGTTGATTTGCACTGTGAGAATGCTTTTTGTGTATTTTCATTTTCAGGCTAGTTTTTAAACAGAACAGGAAAACCCTTGAAATCCTCCAATGCATGATTAAAACTATTACTGATGATTGAAATCCTACCTGTACATGTTGTAATCTCTTCATAAACAGAAAAATAATAAAGAATTTCAAACTCCTATTTATAGGCTGTTGGAATTTGATGTATTCGTTGTAATAAATGCTCTATCTGTGATTAACTCTTAGTGTCTTACTGGAAGGCTCCACACATTATTCTTGCTTATCCAAATGCTTTGGGACTGAAGGTGATTTTGTCTAAAGAATATTGCTGAGCCCAATATTCGTGGAGACAGAAAATAACACCAGTTTTCTAGATGTCTTTATGGTAGGAACAACAAAATGATGAAAGGTTAAGTAGATTTTCAGATCTACCTATTTTTTTACATGCACTCCAGCAGAGTCAAGTTTCAAAGTTTTACATCTTTCACATTGTTTTTCAGAATACATTACTATTGTAATGTAAGATCCCCAATTTTGTTTTCAGATGAAAAATTGAAGAGCAAGTAGCACAGCAGAAGTATTCGTTATTTATCCACAGTGAAATCTTCAAATTGTAAAGACCCCCACACCAATTACAGAGCATTTTTCTTTCATATAATATTCCTTTTTGATGCTTTTAAAAGGACATCATTATAAATACCAGAAAGTGAAGAGGATGCACATTGATCTGATTTGGAGATTTAACTCTTGAATTACTGAAATTCCTGTGCTGTTCAGAAGTGTGTTCTGAACAGATGTTTAACATGGCAGGAAACATTATAGATGAGAGATCCAGATAGCAACTAGAAAATGCATAGCATCTGTCACCTTCTTGAACATAAACCTGCCAATAATTAATTACACATATGAGCCACTGTCTAATGAATTGGACACTTACTAAGATGTATTAGACTATGTAACAGAGGTTAACTGCTTATGCCCTCTCCTTTGTCTTTGGCTTGTGTGGTCCCAGTGTAACTTAAGGGTAGAAATAGTTGTTGGCACCTTGATTATATGCCCTTGATTATATTATCATTGTTACACTAATTAATGATCAGGGCATCTTTAAAATCCAAAATGTGTGTAGACCCCATTAGGTAGAATTTCCCTAGGTTCTATTGCTTTTTCAATAGAGAAAAGAGAAAAAAAAAAAAAAGAGAAAAAAAGACTGAAAATGTGATTAATTGTAAAATTTAGAATCAACTACATACATTAAACAAAATCCAGAAGTATAAATAAATAAATAAATAAATGCCCTCAGGAAAACAAATGCTGGTAGTTAAGTAAAGTTCTGAAAGTTGTCCTTGTAAACACAGAAGCCACTAAATGTTGGAAATTATTAAATTACTATTGAAAGTGCTACTATACAAATAACATGATTAGAAAACAAACCATACCAATTGCTGTTCTTTGAAAGCACATGAAGAAAAGCACAGAATACTGGAGCCTGTATATATGGAGCCAGTGGAACCTAAGACAAGAAGCTGTTTGTGGTCCCCAGATCCTACTTATCTTCAGCATTATTCCACAAGTCTATTTTTCAAGTTTTTGAACTTTTGAACTAGTAGCCTTTGACTACTAGCCAGTTGCAAGCCATTTAGGGCTAGAAAGGACTAGCCTTCTACTCTAATAGAATATCCTCCCTGATGACTTCATATTCCTCATATGTCTTTATACAATCAAGGTCAGATGTCCCTTTTTCTTCCTTCTTGTCCTAACTTTCCACTTTCATGGAAGATAATTTTCCTTTTTTTTTTTTCGTTTTTAAAGTTTGTCTCCTACTAGAAAAAAAAAAAAAATATATATATATATCAAGAGATCTATTTAATGTTATTTCATGGAAATAGTTTTTAAATGATTCTTATTCTTGAGAAAATTGTTAACATGTTTGAGCACTGCTGTAACATCACCTGTAGGTGGACTCACCATATCAGGTATACAACAGTAGTGCATGATAACAGTGGACTAAGTACAATTTTTTTAAGAACAGCAACCTTTTTTTTCATTATTTTCTCCTCCACTGTCCAGGTCCAAAGAAAAACGAGGTGGTATGCCAAAAAGGTATTCACTATCTACAGGATGTTCATGCTGTGACTGAAGCTCCCCACAGGCAGAGGTTCTCCGGTTCTTATTCCACTTAATTCATCATTCAGAACTCAGCAGGGGACTCTGCCTGATTTTGGACTTGAAACAGTTAGGCTGGTATTTGCCCCACCCTTTATCCTCTACAGGCTTAAAAATGGAATCAATCTACTTTATTATCCCAGCAATATTTTCCGGAGAACTACCTAACCGATAAACTATAGGGTGCAAATAACATCTCTGTATCCGATTTTGCCCTGAAAGATGTATTTCTCATGAGGTATAGTTTAATAATCCTTTTCCCTGTAGCCTGATCTCTACATCCCGTTTCTTTACAAAACTAATCTCATTAGGGCTGGTCACAGTTTCTTGTTCTATATTCCTTCACTTTCTGTCTACTTATCACCCAGATTGAAACCTTTTTATTGGTAACCAAGCTTAACAAAACTCCCTTACTTGACCTGATGATTTAAAGGCACTTCTGTGGTTCATCCTATTGGATATGGATGTGCTTGTTTCTGTACCTTCAAGGCACAAACAAATAATATTCTGCCAAAACTCTTGAATTAACTTGAGAAACCCCTGCATTTGAAGAACTTTAAAAGTAGGTATACTTCCAAGATTCATTTTTTGATAGAAAAAGGCTTTACAAAAGCATAAGCATTAATTAACCATCAAGCTTTATTCATCTAGGTGTTAACAAACTCCCTACAGAAATTGAATTATTTTTTGCAAGGACTAAGAGAGTTAAAATAAAGATGTCTTTACTGTGTTCAGTCTAGCTTTATCAACATTTACTGCCACAGAAAAACAAAACCAGAAACTGCTGAACTTATACATTGTCTTATATCATCTTATTTTTGTCTGTTGTCTGTTGGTGTGTGGAATTTTATGATCAAATCTTTTTATACTAATAGTGATGTTTGTCTGTGGAGATTTTCTTGCAATGGGAGACCCTCATGCTGAAAGAACTTGTCAGACAGTAGAGACAGTTGTGATATGTCAAATTAAGATGGCAAAGTGATGTCAAAGCAGGTCTAGGGAGAGCCTGTAACAATGTTACTGTCAAGTAAATAAAGGAAACTGAAACACAAGAAATGCAAGTTATTTCAAGACATCTGTAGCTGCAGTATGGTTCTGTGTTTTGAGAGATGCTGTTTTAGAATGATTACCATTTGTCAGTTGGGCTTCAGAATAGGAGCAAGATCTGATGGCTGCCAACCAAGGTCAGCAAAGTCCTTTGTGGAAATGAAGCTTTTTTCCCCCACCCCTCCACCCATGTCCCCCCGTTATCAAATTCTTGGGTAGCAATGACCATCTAAACAAAATACTGCTTCACTCAGCTAGATATAGAATGTATCTGTTGGGATTCAGTGCCTTATGCTACTCAGGAGATCAGACCTGATTAAAATAATAGTCATTTTGGCCTTAGAAATTTATGAAGCTGCATGAGTTCTGGGCATTTATGTTGTAATTCCTGTAGTTGCAGTGGTTCACTTGCTGATGTGCTTTTGTGGCCTGTGTATGGCCAAAGGTTGCCAAACAGAAGAAATACAAGAAGTAAGGAGGACCAATAAAGAGTTTTACTGCTGTACAGCCCATTTCAGTTGTACGAAGCCATGATGAGATGATAACAATATTCCACCTTTAATAAGAAATAATGTGACAGAAAGAAGTAGAGGGTAAAGAACTTGGGGGTGGGGGGAAGGAAGCAATTCCTGTCTTTAATAAAAGAGAAGTAAAAAAACAAGAAAACAATTTAGCAGGGATAATATGGCAATAAATAGGAATAAGTTACAGGCTGAGGCTAAGGAAAAAGCTGATAAATTTCCAAAGGAAAGAAAATAATAAAAGAAAAACAAAAACCTTCTAAGCTAAGGAAAATATAATATTCAATGCATTTGAAATATATTCTTTTGTTGGATTTTCAAGGAAAGCATGGTATTTTAGAAACTGTCATTTTGGATCATGCTTATGTTACACCTTGTTCAAGATGTCCCTTTTGACAGCTTCAGAAAGAACTCAAAAAGGTTCCTGAGATGAAGAGAGAGCATCACAGGTCTAGTGAAGCTCTAATGTATACATATTTGATTGTGTTAGTGAATGGGATTCAAGTCCAGATTTCTGCTTGTAAACTTCGAGGGTAATTCACTGTTGAGGTAATTTTTTTTGAAAAATATTTCCTGTAACTCAGATTTGAGAGGAGGTGATAGAACGAGGGAAAAAAAAAAAAAAAAAGAGAGAGAGAAAAGAGAGGTAGAAGTTTCTTCATTTAAAAAAAGAAAATGGGAAGAGACAAGTACGACATAGAATAGCTTTTTGGTTGGTTTTTTTTTGGTTGGTTGGTTGGTTTTGTTTTGCACAGATGTGTTGAACATATGGCAACTTCTTCACTATCAGTTGTTTTAATTTAGTAAATTTTGTTCACACTTATTCCTAAAAATAACAGCATGATCAAGAAAGTAAGTCTTGAGAGACTTTCATATGACAGAACTTGGAAAATCTTTTTAACTTTTAACTTTATGGTTTGAATTAATTTTTAAATGACATTTTCCATTCTTTTTTTCTTATTCCATCTATTGAAATTAAATATCCAGGGCAGTAGCTGTGGCAGAAATTTAGCCACAGGTTTAAGTGCAGTCAACAACAAAATCATTGGATAAACAGGAGAATCAGAAGACTTTCAAGATCATATTTTCATTTGCCTATGGGGCTGTTAGGTGTTTCAAAATAATAATAGTAATAATAATAGTAATAATTGAAATAGTCTCCATTGAGGTTCCTCCTAGATAAATAAGAAGTTTGGATTTTCCAGAACCTCTGTCTGAATGCAGTTTATTTTTAAGTTCTTCCAGGCTTCCACCAAAATAAAAAATTGTGTAAGTTACTCATCTACCTGAAACTGAAGTAGACTTCAACATAAAAACAATAGTTCAATTTTATAGAGACTTTCAAGGTTAGAGGTGTTTTAATCTGATCAGATGCAGTGAAGTGTGATCAATGGTTTTGCTGTTTTGACCCACTGTCTAGAATAGGACTTTAGAGAAGGAAACACATTGGTTTTCTAAATTAAATTCTAGTATATGGTAAGTTTCATATTATTCAAAAAAAAATGTTGCACTGAAATTTAACAGGGAATTGGTTTCTTATAATTAACATTTGTGTCATTTTTTTATATTAAGAGAATAATTTTTTGTCATTTTGCTAAATAGAGCAATTTCTCAATTGATACATGATAGGTTTATATAAATTTAAAATCAGTTATAGTATAGCAATTAAAAAAGCATATTAGTTCACTACATCAGAATAGATACTTTAAGAGATCCATCCAAAGCGATCCTGTTTTTAAGAGGACAGAGAAACACAAATGCGTGTATTGAGTCATTCTGAATGGACCATTGGGCAACAAAAGAATTACCACAGGTGCTTAATGAAAAATAGGATCCGTTTTGAAAATCTTCACTGAGATATTAAACTGAATAGTGGTGGTGGATTTTATTGTATAGATTAAATGATATCATTTGATGAATGAGAATTTATTTGTACATCCCATTAACGCTAATGGAAATTTGAAAAAAATTCCTCACATCAGTGTAAGGCTAGACTCTTCAGAGTAATGTGGCACCAGAATCAGTTTTGTCAATATCATATGGGATCAGAGTACAAAAATGTGTAATTTTAAAATGTCAATCATATACATTGTAATAAATCCTCTTTCTTTAGATGTGCTCTCAAGAGTTGTTGCCACTCTGTGATTCTGTCCGGATATTTTATAGTCCCCATTTAGATTCCTTTTAGTAACTGCAGTCATGAAGAAGTATAGGTTTTCTTCCTTCAGGAATACAATTCCAGAAACTATTACATAGCATTGTTAAAATTTTACATTTTATCCAAGCATTAAATCTGATTTATTTCACAAATTTGACTAAAAGGACTGAAAAGTTTGATTTGGGTTTCAACAGATTAAAATCTATTGTTTAGATTGACCTATCAGTGTTCATTTGAGGTATTTATCTTAAGATATGAGTTCCAGAGATTTCTGATAGTATTTCTAAGGTATTTTATTTGATAACTTGTAGGAAATATAACACTCTTGATCAGCTCTAAAAGCACTGAGTCAAATTCACATTCATCGTGTTTTTCTGTGTCATCTTTTGTTCTGTAAAGGAGATCTACCCACACAAAGGATAGGCTGGAGTACTAATGCAGTCATCCTTCGTTGTCCCTAAAGTTGGTGATAATGTTGTGTTCTGCTAGTCAAGGCTACTGAAGGGAATTGTTAAAACCATTAGCCTAACTTTGTTGTTTTAGTGAGTATATTTTCTTTGGAATATTATTTTCTTTTATCCAGTAAAAGTGGAGCTATTATTATTATGCAATGTGGCTGTGATTTCCATCTGCAGATTTTCTGCAATTCCTGAATATTTGCCAACTTTTTCTTTTCATAAGCTAAGATGATTATTAGTGTAATTTAAACATCTACAAAGTATGATACATATATAAGTAAAAAACAATTTTGAGTGTAATCTTGCAAAACATTATATTCTGTATACACATCTTGCTTTGGAGGACTAATTGCTGTCTTCCTACATTCATACTCTTGTTTTCTCCTTCCTTGAGAAGAATAGTCTACCAAATACAAAGTTTGACCACTTTGCAGTCCTTTGTACTGTAAGTCATTTAAAACTGAAAAAAAATAAAAAAAAATGTGCCCATTCATCACCTGTAGCTACTAAATTAGTTCTTTTTCTTCTGGCAAATTGGATGTCTCTCACTGTTTGGTGCAGTTTTGATGCCTCTATTTTTTCCTAGGCAAAGGTTGGCACCTCTATTTTCTAATAATCACTTTGCTTGGAGGAAGAAAATCTTTCATTTCAGTTTATATTTTCACATGCTCACAGTTATCTTTATATTTTCCCCCTATACTTTTCAGATCTTTAATGCACTTGCCAGCAACTTGATAGTTGACTAAAACCATGAATCTGAATGACAACATATGGCAGAGAAAGAATAATGGAGATTTAAAATATCCAAATAATTTTAATTAATGGTCAAAAAAAAAAATACTAAGCTTATTTCTCTGATTCCAGTTTGGATTTAGAAAAAATATTTCAAGAAAATATTTGTCATGATTCTGGTGGCAGGATAAAGAGATTCTGCAAAAACAAACTTGCATTTCCAACCAAAATATCGATCACTTTTTTTCTTTGTTGTCAAAGCCATAACATGCTTTAGTGTTTGTCACCAGCATGAATTGTCATCGAAGTTTTTTGTACCATTGCTAACAAAATTTGAAAGGAGTAAAAGGTAATAGTCTTATCAAAAATGGAGACGTAAATTCATCAATTAACTAGGGAAAATTCCTATTCTGTGTCTTGGCATATAGTGAGGATTATGGGAACAGATACAGTACTAATTACCAGTACTAATTACTAATGAGCAATATTAACAACATACATTTTTGTTTAAGGTACATGAAAAACTCTATCAGTAGGAAGTATAAAGTAGTTGACCTTATGAAAATATAAGTAAAAAATAGAATTCTGGTACTTTCTGAATCTTTTTGTTTAATTTTAGGACCTTATGCTCATTTCTAAGTACATTTTATGCACATTTCATATGCTAGTAAAATAATGCATACAATAGAATGTCTTTATTTTATCATAAGCTTTATTTTCTATACCAAGCTACTGTAGTTTTGATGACATGGTATAATGTTTTCTCTGTGAGGCCAACTTTTCTCTGTGAACTAGGCTTAACAGAGTAAACTTTTTCAAGCTTTATTGTAACCATACCCGAGACTTTTCAGTTAAGTCACATCTATAAGTGAGTGAAAGATTTTTGCAGCTTCTGCAGGCTCTAAAGTTTGGTTAATCACATCTTTTTTCTACGTTCAACATAAGATTTAAAATATTTAACTTTTTGTTTTTCCTAATATTACAATTGATTCTAGTTCCAATAAGAGTTTAAGTTGACAAAGTAAAATCACTGAAAGAAAATGCAGGCTTTATCTTTTTTATCTTTTTTATCTTTTATCTTCATCTTTTTGATAAAGACCAGATGAAATTGTCGTGGTATTCAGTTAGACTTATACACACATTGTATTAATAATAATAAAAAGAAGTTTAAAAATGTGATCTTATTTCATAATGATTTTTTAAAATAAATTATTTTATCAGCCTACATTATATTTATTCAAAATAGAAATTCACACTGACTTGTTCAGCATGGTGACTTATGGTGACTTCAAGGTTTTGAACCCGTGATTTCATCAATGCCGTAGGCATGACTAAAATAGTAATGTTGAAATTAATCTTTTTTTTAGACATTAATAAGTCATACTGAAAAGAAATAATTAGCATATCTTTGGGGCACCAGAAGAACACTGAAAAAGAAGTCATGTAAACCAGAGCATTTCAAGATAATTGCCAGGCATACATCATTTATTCCAGATTAGCTAAGGTCATGCACTTGATTCTCCCAGTTTTTACATCCATATATGTGGTCATTGTTGCCATCAAATTGCTGAATTTTGATGGCTATATTTAATGGACTGAGAATAGACCATGAAGAAAAGTACTAAGAACAGCAAATATAAAGAGCAAGTACTCCATTCAGTTAAACAGTGACCTTTTTAACCTCGCTGTATGCAGGAAATATCCACTTGTATTTTGGTAATTACATTAACTTCCTTAATGGCATTTGATACAGATGGTATAGGAAGAACTTATATGCAGTTCAAGAATGCAGGCAACAGTTTTAGTTTGAATTGCAAATACTTCACATTGGAGTTAAATGGGGGATAGTAGGGGAGAAAACAGAAAATTGATCTGTATGCTTTCCTCAGTCAGAGAAGTCATTATTTTTCTTTCTCATGATTCTATTTTTGATTTTTGATTTTGTGAAGATATCTCAACCAGTTTCTGCCTTTCTGCCTGTACAGTGACAGTAGAACATTTTCATTCTCCTTTGTTTTTTGTCTGTTAGAATATCTACTGTCTGAAGAAATAAATTATTTTAGTGTCTGTACCAAGCCTAAAGCAGTGAGGCACTCAATACAAGCTGGACTTCCTAGAACAGAGGATTGCACAAACTTGAAAACAAAAGATTGTTAAAACGACCTTTTGTCCCATGTATGTATGTTAGTTCAATAGAAGAGGTATGGTGGTTCCTCCTTAACTTACTCCTACGCTTTCGATTATGTGGGATTTTCATAAACCAGAGATTACATTGTCAGTTTTTCTGAATAATCACAAATGGATCTGTCCTGTTTTTATCATCCTCTCCTATTGACTCTACAACACCTTTGACAGGTGAATATTAATTGTGCTTTGTGTAACAGAGGAGGAAAAAAAAAAAAGTATTACAAACCTTTCCTGCTTAATCAGTAATAAGCAAAAATGGGAAGAAGCACAAGGACACAAAATAGAGCCCTTGGCAGCTAGGAATGAGGAAGTGGAGCATACAAGGGAGGGCACACAGTTTCCCTCATATGTTTTGAGTAGATGTTTTGAACATCTACTCTAATGAAGTGTGAGTAGAAAGCTGATAAGCAAGAGACTTATGATGTGAAATGGTGCCCCTGCTCTTTTTCACATTTCCATACTCTATTTTACTTCAAGCAATATACAGTATAAAAGCTTAAAGAAAAAAGGTGAATATAAAGTAATTCTGCTTCTACCCTTCTTCCTACTCATAGAGATGTGTATGATTCCCCATTTTCTGTTATGACTTGTCCTATCTTTGCTTATTTCTAACTAGAGAATCACACACTTCAAGCTGTTCCTTCTGCTTTAGGCTGAGCTCTCTGTAAAGGGTATTACTGGCATCCATCTTTTTCACAATGAACCTCTTTTGTGAGGCTTTCCTATTTCCTTCTCTACTTTCAAAAGTGAAAAGTGCCACAATTCCTAAGTTAGTTGTTTATTTTTTACTTGAAAATCTTCACACAAACGTCTAATTTCAAATGCTATTGGTTATGAGAGGTGTTAATGTCTATTATTAGTGGTTTATTTCATCAGCAGGCAAATACAGAGCTGGTTACAACTAATGGATGTGCTGATGTGCTAAGCAGATGTCAGTTCTGTATCCTCTTCTTCTGAATTTTACCAAAATCAATTCAGTCCTCCCTCTGATGGTAGAAGTCTACATCCAAGCTCACAATTGATTAGCTCTGGTATACAAAAAGTTATCAACTGATGTTCAGACAAACAGACAAAAGTCATTGATTTTAAGATCAGACAAACATTTTACTCAAGCCCATATAATCATTAGGCTTTTACAAAGTTTAGTATTAACATTCTTGCTACTGTAAATAGAAGACTTTGTGTTAAAGTAATTCTCATTGCCTTCAAAGAGAGAGTCCTGTTTTATTAATTATACAGCATGTATGTTATTAAGACTAGATCATCATCATTATTTGTATGATAATAACAAGTATTTGTCCTGGTTTTCTACCATTTTAGGCATACTTATTTTGTTCTATGCTCCAAGTTTATTTATTTATTTATTTATTTTTAATTTTGTTTGAAGCTGGTGGTACAAGTATTACCAACTGTCTTTGAAAGATAAAAACTTCTAATTTAATGAATTAATCCAGGAAGTATTCATTATATGTATCTCTATAAGTGTAGTTTTTACAGCGAATTTTTTATTTAAGAAAACGTGGTCAAGATGCAACAAAATTGCTGCAGTTATATAACCGTTATTATGTAATTTGATTGGTTTATTTTTCATAAGTGTGTATCATGCTTATTCTAGAGCCATTTGCTCTTTTGATATGAAATCAGAAGGTAAAGATAGATAAGCATTTAGAAGACTGTAGCATGGGAATTCTGTAGCTTGGGAATTAAGTAGCATGGAAGAAGAGCATTATTCTGTCTAGATCGTGTTCTAATACATATGAGGTCTGGTTTTGAAAGAAGTTAATTACGTGACAGGAAAGGTGTTTGTTAATGTTATAGAATATGAGGTGGATTCACAATAAAACAGTGAACATTCTCTGATAAAATATTTAATGTATCTGTGATACCTGCGTTGGCTTAACTGTGGAGTTTGCTCTCCTGTTTGGATTTTCTTTGTCAGCTTTCAAACAGTGGAGGTAGCCTGCAGGTGATAAGTATCCCATTAATCTTTCTGATCCTCTAGCACTTGAGCATGAGAATAGCTGATCAATTACAGCAATTGTCTTCCTAAATGAGCTTTTCACATCTGCCTCTTATTTCATTAGTTAACTGTCTGCTCGTTTATCTGATAGAATGGAATCCTAGTGGCTTCTTACAGCGTGTTCTGTGTTACTGTACAATGAGGATGGGGTTGTTAGCAAAACGGGCACAAAAGGGTATTTATCCGCTACCCACAATAAATATCCGCGCTATTGTGTAGGAGTGCTTTTGTCTCTAATCGCTGTTTGTTGAAACCTACTTAAAGCACATCAGCTTGCTTTTCAGCTTCCTGTTTGGTCCTTAGTTGTAAGCCTTATTATTTGTGTATTTATCATTTTTATGACACGAACAAAGTGTTTCCGTGCCCTAAGCCATGATATCAATGTGTTGCCCATGTGATTTTAGAACCCAGACGCTACCAAAGTTAAAAGTAGAAGTGTAATTTCCTCCTCATCTTTTCACAATGTATCTTTTAAATACCTAGACATGGTATCCTTTTCTCCGAAAGTAAATTAGTATTCCAACGTTGCAAAAAAAAAAAAAAAAAAAAAAGTATTGCAAAATGTTAATGTGATTACGTAATGATTACTCAAATTAAGTATAAAATTGTGAACACTGATTACGCTGCATAATTCAGGATTTTCAAGAAAAACAAACTACAAAGTATGGATTCTAAATGATAAGAATTAGATTTCACATGCGTGCACCTTTCATTATTCCTCAAACTTTCAGTTACAGGAAAAACAGCTGCCAGATGAGAATTAAAATAATTTCTGTGCAGAGGCCTTATAATCTCCCAGTTAATATCTGATCAGGTTAAACACTTATAGGATTTAATTTTTAAAGATTGCTTTCTTATGCTCATCATATATTGAATTGCTTTGGATGATATAGGTAGGTAGGTAGATTTTATTTATTTATTTTGCTAAATAATGAACTGAGCTAAATGCCAAAAAGAAGTAATTATATATATATATATATATATATATATATATATATCCTGATTCCGGTGTATGTTTTTCTAGGTGATGTTTTGATGGTTTCTGAACATTTAAATATGTTTGAACCTGAAGTTATCAGATATCTGTGCTTGAAATACATTTCAGTGGATTTAAGTGATTTTAAAAAATACAATACAGAGATTTTAAGGATTTTCTAAAAACATTTAGCTATAATTACTAAATATCAGCAATATTTTAAATTCACTTTTGACTATCTATTGCAGGTCTGGTTTGTATGAAGTCGAGTACTTCAGTGGTTGAACTTGTTATGCTACTTTGTTCGCAGGTAAGACATTCTCTGGTTTTAATTGTAGTAGTTAGCACAGTGCTGGATTACTGCCAGCCCAGGAATTCTGTATTGCTGCTTGTTTCATTCTTCCATTTCAGTATAGGAAAATACAAATTAATCTCTTCTGGTAGCATAAAGGTTGTAGATTTATAATTTTATATATATATATGTATATATGTGTATATATATATACACACATTCTGCATACTGTCCCTATAGTCAAAGGGTTTGCAAAGTATACTTGCGTTTGGCTTTTAAAAGTGTATGGATGTATTTTATGAACTTTTCCTGCATATTAATTCTCTTTCAAGCCAGTTCTTATTTGAATATACATGAATATAATATTGTTTTCCTAATTTTATGTTAAAATCTGTCCTTGAATTAATGGTTTCATTAAACCATACTTCACGGTGGCTTTTGGTATATGTGGCATAAAATACTGCATATTTTATATAGCTATCAGTATATAAAAAGCAGAGGAACATGACGTATTGAAGTATTCCTCAAGACCTGTCAGAAGCAGAATGTTTCTATTTTAAAAAAATGCTGTGGTTATATATATTTTTTTTTTTTACCATTGCAGTAATTGGTTCCTCAGAAATCTGAATCAATTAACATTTTGAATTGCTCTCACAAGTAGAATATTTAAAACTAAAATAATTCCTCATGGTGTTTGGATTGTTTACATCTCAATTTTGATTTTATTTGTTTCTACAGAGTGTTACTGGCTAATTTCTTATATAAAGCCTTTTACTTTAAACTGCCAGTAATAAGCTATCAACAAACATTTTAGAATTCTTCTCATTTTACGTAAGACAAGGCAAATACAATGGCAAATACGGGTCCCAATATCTTCACCATTTTTTTAGTTCTAAAGACTTATTAACAGCATACCTTTTATCAAATTCCCCACAGATTTAAGATACAATTTAAACGCATTGCAAGTTGTTATGCAAAATGCCTAGGGTAACTTTTAACATTATTACAAAAAACAAACAAACAAACAAAAAAAAAACTTGTTTGTAGTTTTCCTTGAGCATTCACAGCTACACTTTGAGAACATGCACCAAAACTGTACTAAAAACAAATGAGTTTCTAGGAGTAATTGAAATTCAGATCTTCTTTTGATGAAAATAATTAACATTTACAACTGATTCTGGGGGGAGGCGTTCCAACTTACCTGCTGTTTGCCAGTCCGTAGGTTGCATTTCTTCAAGCTTGTGTCATAAGGAAATCATTAAATCTTGTTTTCCTTTTTTTTTTTTTTTTTTTCCCTCTTAGCCAGGATGGATATTGGTTAAGGAAAAGTGAAAGAAAAATACATCTCTGGCAGGAATCCTCAGTAGGGTTTGAAGTTCAAACCCTCTCCAGCAGGGTACTTGAAAAATTTGTTACCTAATGGTTAAATCCTGACTTCCAGGAAAATTCCAAAAGATCCATTAAAGCTTTTGAGCCTTATGTTCATGTCATGCAACCTTTTTCTTTTTTTTTTCTTTTTTTTTTCTTTTTAACAGCTTTTGAAACCTTTACTTGAGGAAAGGAATAACTTACAGTCCTTTCTTCCCTAGCCTTTGGTTTTACTGCAAGAATAAACTGGAATGTAGCATTAGGGTCTAGTGTCTTTGATGGCCTCATCATCTAATCATAGGTTTAACATTACTCATTTGCTGGCTCCAGGAATTCCTGCCATTAAGGGCCCTAGAGATGAAACTTTGCCTCAAATATTGATTGAAAGGAAGAGAGAGAAATTTAAGCTCTTTCTGCAATGCTTTTTTTTAAGACATCTTTGTAAAGCTATGTAACAAATGCACCTAAATCAATTTGTTGTTTTTGTGACTATTATACAAATTATTTATTATTTCAAAATATTTGACTATGTTAAAAATAAGCCTAATTGTATATCTTATACAATATAAAGAGCCTAATCATTTTGGAATTTTGAATATTTATTGATTTTCTATGTTTGCTTGAGAGCTATTTTCTATCTATCCGATTACTTGGGGAAATAACAGCTTTTAATTCTTATACCCTAGCTGATATTTTAGGGTTGTTTCCTTGTCTTGTATATAAGGACAATTTTCTGTCCTGATGCCTATTCGTTACAATTACTTCAGAAGCTATTGCTCTAAGATTGTTGGTGGAGTGATGCTAAATGTTTCTATAGGCATTTGTCAACAGGGGGCTGTAGTGGTGTAGTGGCTCACCTAAAGCACTGCATCTGCACAGAACATCTCATAGGTGTACTAAACAATCTGCAGTTCTGCTCATCTACATGAAAATATTTCCATAAAATTTTGTATTTAATTTATTTAAAATTATTTGTATAAAGAAAACAAGGGGTAAAAGTTTTAAAATACTAATAGGACATAATTAAGAACATGACTAGAAGAGAATGGCAGATAAAACATATAATGTAATCCAGCCTCTAGCTAACAGAATTTGGAATTAGGAACCTAGGAAATGTTGTCCGCAGCAAAATGAGATTAAATCATCTAATCGTCTCTATATAAAAACAGGTAGCGCTACCTGAGCTTTTCCATATGGGAAATTGAGTAAAGTACTGCTTTTTTTTTTTTTTTTTTTTTAAATAGTGCTAATGTAACTAGGAGTTTTCTTCCTATCACAGGTAAATCCTTCATATTCAAATTGAATGACATTCAACAGATTATTTGGAGAAGTTTGAAATGTGTCATTCAAAAGATAGATGGTAATATCAAAAACCTTTGAAAAGTGCAATTTTGTTTGCACAGAACAGAGTAACTTTAGACATTGAAGAGGAAAGGGAAATACAAAGTTTGTTTTCCTTTCATTTGCTACAGCAAATTAGATGCTTTTATGCTCTTTATGTTGGAAATTCCATGTTAACGACTACAGATTAGCAAGGATGTCAGAGTTTTTTTTCTTATCTGAGCTCCTGAATAAAATCAACATTGCCAGCGGCTCACGTCCAAGGTATGGTCTAAATTTACATGAAATATCACATTACAAATGTCTGAAGGTACATGTCATGGATAATTCAGTTCATATGGGCAGCCTTTTAGACTCTGAGGGATATGCAATCAAGTCTTTCCCCCCAAAGGAATTTAGAGTTTCTGTGAAAAATACATTTTAAATTTTAAAGGAACTCCTGTAGGGATGGTGCATCATTTTGGGGTTTAGGGAAGAATAAAAAGTGCTATTCTTAATATTTTCAGAATATCTCTTTTACTGTAGCTTGCTTCCCTGCACCCGTATTTTTTTTTGTTTGTTTTGTTTTGCTTTTTCCTAGTGTCACCTACTTCTAGATTAAAATTTAGGTTACTTTGAAAGTTTCATTTTCTTTCTTATATAATCCAAACACATACATTCAAATACTTGCACTTTTTTTTTTTTGTGGGGGGGGGGGTGGTGGGGGCAGCGATGATTGATAATAAACGTCATTATTTTCACTTTTCATAAAAATAGGCATATTCATTAGAATTTTGGCTATTTTAAAATAAAACGAATGAAGATGTGGTATGTATGACAAGATGTGTGCTTGATTAGCTGGCCTTTGTTCCCTCAGCCTAGTTGAGTATGTCACTGCTGTGTTGTTATTGGAGTGGCAGATTTCTTCAATAAACCATACAATTAAATATATATATATATATATATTATTTTTATTTTTTTTCAGTGTAGTTCTGTGTTGCATCAGATTTAGATTTCATTGATTTTAATTTTTTTTTTTATTTTATCCCAAATGCTACAATAGTTCCTAATTACTTCCAGATCTCTTGCAAGTGTTTCTGTTTGGTGATGCAGCTTCTGCAGAAACTGAGTGGTGTTGTCCCAGAGGAGTCTTATCTCATGCCACTTGTATTTTTCTGGATCTTACCTATTAACAGAGGAAATTTATCTTCTTAAACAGAAAATATTCTTAGTATTTAAGACACATTTTGACTTTACCATTTTAAAAACATAGTGTTATAGTATAAACGGTTCTCTAGGAAAAAATGTTGTCACTTGCAGTTCTAGAATACATGTAGAATATCTGACTAATTTCAGGATTTAGTAGTTTTCAAAACATCATTCATTCTATTGATTTCCCCTCCCCCTATGTTAGAAATTTGATCAAGATAATAATTCAGGAGCCTCCAAAGGAAATATCAAGGCTAAAATGAAAATAATCTGCTTCTAAATCCCTATGTTGAGGAATTTTTTTTCTTTTAGATGCTATCCATTGTAAATTGGATTTTACTAGAAAATCTGGGAGTGGGGAGGGAAAAGACATACATAACCAATAAATGCTTTTAATTAAAACCTTTTATGAGATTCTCAAATAGTTGATAACACATAGTTCTTCTTATAATTAAGCTGTAGGTAAATTCTGTAAATAGTTTGCTTTTATGAAAAATTATACAACTGAAAGTGTCTTAAAGAAAGCAAACTATATCAAGAGTATATCAATTTGACAAACCCCAGTACATAATTATTGGATAAACTGGGCTTCAGCTAAGCCTTTCAAACTTTGTTTAACAGTGTGAGCCTCGTAAATGAGTTGTTTGTCTACATTGTCTAGTCTATTAACCTGGAAAGTCAGAAGCTGCTTGGATAGATTCCAGTCTGTCTCTCCATATCACAGGAAGACAGTCAGTACATACTTAATAAAAAAAAATATCTGTGAAGGATCTTCTCCCGTGCAGCACAGTCCATAAAACGCTCTCCAGAGATTTGATACATGTAAAACATAGTGGTTGTATACTACTATATACATTACAGCAATCACATCTATAAAGTGGCAAAAAGGGGTGGGGGGAAAAGAATGCATTATCCATTATCCTAAGTGGCAAGAAAATATTTGAAGCAATATTAAGAAATTAATCCCTCTCCAAGGAGAAGGGAGGAAAAAAAAAAAAAAAAAAGCAAGATCTATAAACCAGGCTCTGGAGAGATTCAGTACTAAATGCCCTAGGAGATCCAAACGTGCATCCTGTCTCAAGGGATGGTATATGTCCTAGGCTTCAGAGACTGGCAGCTGCCCAACACAGAAACTCAGAAGTTGAGCAAAACCAGAAATCCTTTCCTGGTCCCTATAGCTGACCAGAAGAAGCCTTGAAGTGTGGGATTCATATAAAAGAAGCACAACGCATGCTTCCTGATACTAAACATATTCTATTCAATTCTTTCTAGAAAAGTAGGAATTCTACAGCTCTGTGGTATAGTTCCTTCTTACCAAATACCACTCTAACAGGTACCTTATCATGTGTCCATCTTAAGACAGTTAACCTTTCTTTCTGTACTACAATATTTGAATGTCTATTTTTTACATTTTATACATTATTACAAACATTTTAATTTTCATTATGATTTCATTTATTTAATTTTTTATCTATTTAATCTTCTTGCCAATGTTAGATTATTTATGCCTATTATTCCTCATTTTTTCCTTCCTAAGGTATCTCTACATATCTCATGCTCCTTAATTTTTGTTTGATAACTCTTTAAGAGTACCTTTGACAGTAGCACAAGTGTTTGCTATTCATGTTTTTCACACCAGCATTAGTAGGAAGGCTGAAGAGAAGTTAAATAATGCTTCCTTCTCTTAAATCTAAAGAACGATGAACCTAGAACTTAATTTACTTAGGTTATGTGCAACACAATTTGAATGGTGAAATTAAGGCTGATTATGAAAATTCCTACAGAGGTGTATTTTTCTAACTTTTTTATTTTTTTCCTAACCATGAAACAAGTTGACTGTTCCACCTCTGGCCATGTTTACCCATTCATCCTGTTAGAATATTCATTGTCTCTGTATCAAAAAAATTTGATTTCCTTTTATGATAAGATCACCCATCTAGTCGATCAAGGGAAACCAGCCGATGTGATCTTTTTGGACTTCAGCAAAGCTTTTGACACGGTTTCCCATAGGATCTTACTGGACAAAATGTCCAGCATAAAACTTAACAAAAACATTATACGATGGGTGAGCAATTGGCTGATGGGCAGGGCTCAAAGGGTTGTGGTAAATGGGGCCACATCTGGTTGGCGCATGGTCACTAGTGGGGTCCCTCACGGCTCCATTTTAGGGCCAGTCCTCTTCAATGTTTTTATAAATGATTTGGATGTAGGACTAGAAGGTGTTTTGAGCAAATTTGCCGACGATACCAAACTTGGAGGAGTTGTGGACTCGGATGAGAGTGGAAAGGCCTTGCAGAGAGATCTGGACAGATTGGAGAGCTGGGCGATCACCAACCACATGAAGTTTAACAAAAGCAAGTGCCGGGTCCTGCACCTGGGACGGGGCAACCCTGGCTATACGTACAGACTGGGCGATGAGATGCTGGAAAGCAGCCCTGCAGAGAGGGATCTGGGGGTTGTGGTTGACAGCAAGTTGAATATGAGCCAGCAGTGTGCCCTGGCAGCCAGGAGGGCCAACCATATCCTGGGGTGCATCAAGCACGGCATCGCTAGTCGGTCGAGGGAAGTGATTGTCCCGCCCTACTCTGCGCTGGTGCGGCCTCACCTTGAGTACTGTGTGCAGTTCTGGGCACCACAGTACTAGAAGGACATTAAACTGTTGGAGAGTGTCCAGAGGAGGGCGACAAAGATGGTGAAGGGCCTGGAGGGGAAGACATATGAGGAGCGGCTGAGGTCACTTGGCCTGTTCAGCCTGGAAAAGAGGAGGCTGAGGAGAGACCTCATCACAGTCTACAACTTCCTTGCGAGGGGGAGTGGAGAGGCAGGTGACCTATTCTCCGTAATCACCAGTGATAGGACCCGCGGGAACGGTGTTAAACTGGGGCAGGGGAAGTTTAGGCTGGACATCAGGAAGAGGTTCTTCACTGAGAGGGTGGTCGCACACTGGAGCAGGCTCCCCAGTGCAGTAGTCACTGCACCAAGCCTGTCTGAATTTAAGAAGCGATTGGACTGTGCACTTAGTCACATGGTCTAAACTTTTGGGTAGACCTGTGCGGTGCCAGGAGTTGGACTTGATGATCCTTATGGGTCCCTTCCAACTCGGGATATTCTATGATTCTATGATTTGTACCCATGCAACTAGGAGAAGACAGATGCTGCATATCATATCACTGCAAAAGTCTGAATTAAAATTTGCTGAAGGGAAGGGTGTCTATGTATATCTCTATACACAGGTTCCACAAGTTAAGTGATTTAATTTTTTTTTCTCTTGGAGTTTCTCACTTGCTTCATAGATTTCCGGAAGTTGTCCAAAAGTTTATCCTTTTGTGTTGTCTTTTTAAGCTAAAGGAGTGTCAGGGAATTTACTCCCATTAATTCCTTGTCCATGTGGGGAATGTCTTTCAACCCAATCTCAGTCTTCATCTCTTGGCCATCTGCTTCTGATAATCTAACTTTCAAATGGAAATCATCAAAGTATTCTTTCCAAGTAGTAGGGAAATCTTATTTTCTTGATTATTCTGTGAGGTGTCTTTCCAGATACCTGTACACTCAGAAAGCTAATTCAGTGTTTTTCCATCAGTAACAAGCAGGATCTCTTCCATATCTCATTTACACCTGACTCATTATGAAAACTCTGGTGATTTCTCTCTCCTGTTCATATGAGAATATTTTTTGTCAGGGAAAAAAAAAAAAAAGAAATAGAAGTCAAGAAGTACATTTATTAGACATGAGTAAGATGCTGATCTGAACTTTTTCTAGATCCATGGCAAAACAGGATGGATCAGAAAACTGTATGAATTATTTTCCTCATATCCCAGTATGTTAAGGTGTCTTCCCTTGACTTCTCTATTAATTTATCTACAATTGAGAAGGACCTTGGGTAGGTCAGAGGAAAACACCTAGAGGGTCAGAAAGAGCCATCTGGTATTTCTTTAAGGGCTGAGAACGGGTGCAAGACCTCATTATTGGAGCCCATCATTATTGATACATAGTTAGTTAGCTTTCATTTTATGTATGATGGAGAGAAAGTAAGGAGCAGTTTTCTGTACATTAGAAAGTCTTCACTTTACTGCTGTGTTTTGCAAAACTTCAAATTAGTTACCTTCAACATCAAAGAATAGTAACTGGACTGGCTTTTAACATGATTATCCATAGCAACACAAGTTGCTAATAATAATTTTAAAATGTCTTAAAAAAACTATTTTTCCAGTCAAGATGTAAACTCTAGAAATTCTGGAGATGTGTGCATCTTCTAATGTATATATCTTCTGTCTGTTTTAGAGATATGTAGGATTTCTACAAGGCAATTAAGGTTACTACTGTAACATCTGAATAAATTTGGCCATTTCTCTAATGCTGTTTGGATAATGTAACTGTTTTTACAGTTGGGGATTTTTTTTTTCTCTTTTTTCTAAGATACCAATGAAATGTTCCTCTGGGAATGTTTGACTTCATTTTCAAGATAAATTGGGCAATTACCACAGGTGATCTGAAGGGCGCAATGGGTCTGTGTGCTTCCAAGAGAAAAAAAAAAAAAAAAAAAGGGAGTTAACATACATTACTCTAAGTCAAGAATATAAAAGGAAAATGAGTCTTTTGAAAGTGAAATCTAAAACTTTCTATTACCTTTGCTGCATTGTTAAAGTCATATTCACATAAATTGTGTTGTGAAAGCTTCACATTCTTTTCTTTTCTGAGATTTGGCAAGAAGCCTAATGGATTCCAATACTTGCAGATTTGCCTTCAGGAAGAATGTTGTCTGTCATTATGCAGCATCTTTTTTGTGGGAAATAAATAGTCACTTTTAAAAATGATGACCTGTATAAAATTATAAAATTATTTCCAAATTTACTTGAAAGAGTAGACCAAAATACATTTTATTTATAATCTATTAACAGTATATATGTTAGTATGGCAGAAGAATAAAAGCAATAAAATTCTTAGATCTGATTCTCATTCCAAACAGTAATGGACGTCTTTTGGCCTCTGATCTCTATAGCTCAATTCTTCTAAGAATGGAAGGAAGGATCCTATGTTATTAAAAACTACACAATGTGCTCAAAAATTTATGCGGCTATATCTTTAAATCATTTTCTGCTCATACCTACTTTTAATGGGCATGTTTTTCTGTAATAAAGAAACATTTCCTTCAATCTTATAATGCTTCCTTTGAATATTTCTACTTAAATGACGTAAAGCAAGTTATCAGTGATCTTAAGAGGAAACATCAAAACATGGAGTTCAAACCCAAGGTAAATTACATGCATGTTGTGAATTGCAAACACATTTTTATAAGCTTTCCAGTTCCATATCCTTATAAAAGGTAGCACTTGTACAGCTCCATGCAAGACTTTTGTCCAGACATATAAAAGTGTCCAGAAAGAAGAGAATTGATATAACAAAATTGCATCTGTCAAGAAGTAATGATTAAAATACAGTAATTGAAGAACTGAGATATCAAGTGGGTTATTAATATCTTAGACTAGAAAATTCAATAAATATTCAATATGACAAAAAAAAAAAAACAACAAACCTTCTGATTAATTCAGTACGTGGAGAAGAGAGAAGTCCAGAGAAACTGAAATTGAGATTGTGGCTCCTGTAGTGGAAGGAGTTGTTGAATGATTATTAGACAGGGTGTCTGTCTAGTCAGTAAGTGCAATTTGTTGAGACAATTCTGAAGGAATTTGTGGTGGTTTTACTCAGGTGGGCGGCCGAGCTCCACCACAACCGCTCTCTCACTCCCCCTCCTCAAAGAGGAACGGGGAGAAAATACAATGAAAAGGGCTCAAGGGTTGAGATAAGGATGAGGAGATCGCACAGTAATTATCATGACAGGCAAAACAGATTCAGCATAGGGAGATAGTGAGATTTATTACCTATTACTAACAAGCTAGAGAAGTGAGAAACAAAGGAAAGAAACCAGAAGCACCTTCCCCCCCATCTGCCCTCTTCCACCTCCTCCCCCCGAGCAGCACAGGGGAACAGGGGTTATGTTCAGTCTATAGTGCTTCTTCTCCGCTGCTCCTTCTCGGTCACTCTTGTCCCCTGTGCTGTGGGGTCCCTCCCACGGGATGCAGTCCTTGCTGAACTGATGCGGCGTGGGCTGCCCACAGGCAGCAGCTCTTCAAGAACTGCTCCAGATATGGGTCCGTACCACGGGGTCCATCCCTCAGGAGCAAACTGCTCCAACCTGGATCCCCCACGGGCAGCAGCTCCTGCCAGGTCACCTGCTCCTGTGTGGTCTCCTCTCCACGGGCTACAGGTCCGGCCCGGAATCTGCTCCAGCAGGGGTCTTCCACAGGCCGCGGCCTCTGTTGATGCAGGTTCACTTGCTCCACTGTGGTCTCCTCCACGGGCTGCAGGGTGGAACCCTGCTCCACCGTGGTACTCCATGGGCTGCAGGGGGACAGCCTGCTTTACCATGGTCCTCACCACAGGCTGCAGGGGACTTCTGCTCCGGCGCCTGGAGCACCTCTCCCCCTCCTTCTTCACTGACCTTGGCGCCTGCAAGGCTGTTCCTCACTCCTCACTCTCCCAGCTGCTGTATGTGGCACAGCATTTTTTTTCCCCTGTCTTAAATATGCTCTAACAGAGGCGCAAAACAACATCACCTATTGGCTCAGCTCTGGTCAGCAGTGGGGGGCCCTTACCAAACATGGGGCGGCTTCTAGATCCCAAAATCTAGATCACAAAAGCCACCCCTATGGCCCCCTGCTACCAAAACCTTGCCATGTAAACCCACTAAAAAATTGGAAATGGTCAGAATTGTCACATAGATTATGAAAACTCTTAAAATCACTATTCCTTTTTTATGAAAATAGAGTGCATCAGATTTATTATTTAATTTATTAATATATAATTAACAATAAATTAATATAATACATAATTAACATAATTATACGCAATATAATATATTTTATAATAGTATATAATTAATATAATTAATGATTAATTAAATAATTATTTTATTAATTTTAAATATTATCACAATAGTTTTTTGTAAAATAAATTTTCTAGTTGTCATGAGTAAAAATCAAAAAAATTGATTGTAAGCAGAGGCTGATTTGGAAAGAATATAAACTGAAAAAAAAATAAATTCTTTTTTTTTTCAATTTTTTATTGGAGCCAAATTTCAAAAATTCAATTTTGTAGTTGTTGTTATCCTTTCATATTTTTTATTATTATTATTGTTTGTTGTACTAGAGATTGTAGGAGATTGTAGAAATGTGTAATAGAGATCTGTAGAAGGAGCAGGTTGAGGAAAATGCACTCAAAAGTTAAAAAAAAAAAGTAACAATATCAGAAAATAATAAAATATACATCCTATTTTGAAAGAAAAAAAAAGGCCTGAATTTCATGTAGTATCTATACTGTGATATGGTTCATTATCTAGAAATTTTCACCTTTTACCATCATCTCAGCTGTTTTTTGTTTTGTTTTGTTTTGTTTTTCATTTCCTCTCAACTTGTGCACAAAATACTTTTTCCTAACTGTATTCACTGTGAACCATCTGTTAGGGAATGTGTACTGGCACTTTCTGGATGCAGAAAATTATTGCTTTTCAAGCAACAATATCAGAAGAGAGGAGAAGGACAAGTTAGGTCTGATGGGAGAAAGGTGCCAGTATCCTAATCATGTAGTGCATTTTTGATGTCTTCAATATAAGTTTACATAATATAAAATATTTAGAATGCAGAGAGATTGGACAGTAATTTAATTGAATGTGATAAGTTACATTGTTTAGTTATTGTGAATGAAGACAAGTTTTGAATTTTTGTGGGTTTTTTTTCAACAGCAATAATGTTAAAAAAAGAAATTTCATATCCTCTTTCTGTTTTTATTATGTAGAAGTGCTGTCATCCTAGAATACTGAGTCTGTTAGTCTCTAAACATGCCTCTATCACTGAGTCTTCTATACAATGCCCATGATCAAGAGGAATACCTTGTTTGGGGAGTGGTGCAATGTTGGCAGTATTTTAGTCATAGAATGGCTTGGGTTGAAAGGGACCTTAAAGATCTAGTTTCAACTCCCCTGCCATAGGCAGGGATGCCACCCTGGCAGGTTGCTTAGGGCCTCATCCTGCCTGGTCTTGAACACCTCCAGGGATGGGGCATCCACAACCTCTCTGGGCAACCTGTTCCAGTGCCTCACCACTCTGTGAGTGAAGAATTACCTCTTAACCTCTAATCTAAATCTCACCTCTTTTAGTTTAAAACCACTCCCCCTTGTCCTGTCATTATCTGACTGAGCAAAGAGTCACTCTCCAACTTTTTTATAAGTCTCCTTTAAGTACTGCAAAGCCACAATGAGGTCACCCCAGAGCTAGCTCTTCTTTAGGCTCAGCAGCCCCAGCTATCTTAGCCTTTCTTCGTAGGAGAGGTGCTCCAGTCATCTGCACTGCCCTATGAAGCAAGACCCTTTTTCCAATGGAAAGGAATTCTTCTTGTATAGAAAAAATTATCTGGTAAAAGATTTTGGCAGTCTTCATCATGTAGTTAGTATCAGCAGTTGTGATGCACAGAAAAGTCTCCCAGCTCTTGTTTGAAGGCCCAGAAGATTCATGATATGAACTACACCTGAGATGTAGTGTAGTTATTTAAGCACTAAGTTGCTAATAACCAAATGTGTATGCTATGCCTCTATTTGCCTGTAGCATAAAAATTGTCCAGTGGTCACTGCATCCATTACATTTGGTGTATGCATGTCTTTCTGCTTCTTGCATCTCGAGGGTGAGAAAGATTTTCTGTGGAAACTCAGATAATATAAAAAAAACTTTTTCACATTCTTTGAGCAAATAGTTCGAAGTCTTAATTTCAGTTCTTAAAATATCTTTTAGTTTTGTTATTTCTTATTGGTGGATTAATGAAGGCTTGGACTATATGGCAAATTTACAGTGAAGCAATGCATGAACTACAAATCCTGGTTTCTTTGTATTTCTGCATTGTTACGTTTCCATTAGTTTTTGATAGATATGCGGGTAGGCTTCATACACTTTCATCATGAACCAATGAGATTTTCCATCGATGAAGATGTAGGGAGAGATTTGTTTGCTAGATCTGGTGGCATTTTAAGTACCTTGAGACATCTCACCAATGAACAAGTTAGGTGGTTTAAATTTCGTGCAGTATTAAGACATTGAGCAGGAATATCTGACAAAAGACTTGCAAATATGTCTTAGCCTTTTGCGGACACAGGTAGACAGGATAAACAAATGTACTTAAAATATCACTAGGTGCCTATATTAAAGCAATTGAATCCTTTCCCTATTAGTTTCTCAGATAGACTTTGTACTATACCAAGGACTTAATTTCTTTCAAAAACTAGATCAATAGACTTGCTTCAGTCACTGATTTTGGAAAAGAACAAAATGAACTCCACTGAAAAAAGGATCTTTTACAATGGTTTTCCAGCCCAAAAGCTAGTGGCTTGAATGTTGATACTCTGTATTCCGTAACTGAAACTTGCTTGCTCAGTAATGGATATACTCATTGGGTATTTTAGCAACTTTCTTCTTACAGAGCCTATCAGGAGCAGAAGAATTGTTTATTATGATTTGTTTTGTTTTTAAAATGCTTAAGTTGGTCAAATAAGTGAATTTTCACAGTAAAAAGCATGATTAGTGGCTCGTTTTCCCAACAGTTCTTTGAGAAAATTTCCTCATTCTGTGCAAAACTGTTTTTCCTGCCCATGTCAGGAGGCAAAACTTGAGAAATTCTGCCTGTTTTTATTCCTGGAAAAAAGGAAAGTAAAGCAGAATAGCTCTGCAAATCTAACTCTCTCTACCTGTTACTGTTTATAATAAGTCTTAGACTAGATGATTTCTCTCTGAACTGTAATCCAGCTGATGTATTTTGATTTTTTCTGTATAATGAAAAGGAAATGTTTAAATAAAAGTTCTAAGGAATTATCCCAAAAGAAAGTTATCTTTACTTTTTGAAGAGGTAGCTTGATATTTATTTTTTTTTTAGTTCAAGAACCAAAAGACAGTTGAGGGGATAGAGGCAGTGTGTTTTATGACATAAATCTGTTTATGTTGCATTAAGAATTTTGTCTTTAGTCAAGTGGTATATGAGGTAAAAATTATTATTATTAATATTCTATTAAATGGTTTAAATTGGTTTCAAAAGTTTATCTTGTAAAACCATGTTAAAAGTAAATAAATAAATAAATAAAATTTAAGTTTCAGATTATTATTATCTACTGATTTTGTTTACAGACATAAGGGGGGAAAAAAAACAGAGACTGAACTCAAGGGTGGCTGGATGGTATATAGATTATTCCCTGCCTTACATGAAATGTACAAGGTGTAACAGTGAAGTGAAGAAGATGATGCTGCCATACTTTGTTGCATCTAATATGTTCATTAGGCAACTGTATGAATGGAAGAAAAAAGATTTGTTTATTTTGTGTGTGTGTGTTTTCAAGACAAGGAAGCTAAATATTGCTTAAGCGTAATACAGAAAATACGATCAGCTAAACTTTATTTGAAAATTAGAATAAATTACAGTTTTTACATGATCAGGTCATCCTTTGTAAGGGAGGGGAAAAAAAAGAGAAGAAGAGAAAGAAAAAAAAAAAAAAAGAGCAGCATTAGATTAAGAAGTCCAGACAAAATTACAAAATTCAAGCTTCTTAGGAGGTCATCAGGGTCAGTTTCAGAAATGTGATTTAAAGTCCTTGGGTTTTGATCATGTTATATTTTATCTTCTTAGGAATGGCAAAATTCTATTCAGAAGAATGCAGGACTTGCATTTATTGAGCTCATCAATGAAGGAAGGTAATTAATTTTAAAGCTTTTGAAAAAGTAGTTATTTTGCATTTATTCCATTGGGTGATAATACTTCCTCACCATCTGTTCCAAAAAAGATTGTGAAAAGGCCATTATAATTAACAGATTTATTGTATAGATACTTTACATTGCAAATATTTAATTTAGAAATATATATAAATTCTATTTTATTTATTTTTTCATTGGCAGAAGGAAATAGAGACCCCATATAGTTGTTTGGGTTTGTTTGAGAATTGAACCACCATTTTCCTGAGCAGCAAGGTTGCTTTACCCAGACAGTCCAGGAAGCCTGATCTGTAAACCCATCTGCTGCTCCATCTGTTTTAGAAGCACAGCATTTATTGTACAAATGCACACCTTTATACTGTCAGTTCACAAGGATTTTATCTAAAATTTTGGGTCCAATTTTAGTCCTGGAAAGCATGTAAGACACCACATTTATAAGAGCTACCTTGCTTTTGCAAGTTGTTATTATCAATCCTCAAGTAATTTTAATGCTGTATCTGTTTATATCTTCTACTCTGTGCAATGTTTGTCAATACTTCCAGTCAGCCAGCTGGGCGGCAATGGGGAAATGGGGACTCTATGGCCTAGCTGGTAATGGAATGCCAAAGACAAATGCAGCCACGTGTGTAATGTGTGTCATTTCTATTGGCCAGTAAATTAAATCCACTTAAATCTAGATGTTTTGATAACTGCACTTGAAAAAAGTATATAGCATTATGCCTGTTGAAGAGGTTTTTTTTTATGTGTGTTTTGTTGTTTTTGTTTTCCCCAAAGACAGCGCATAATTGCCAGTAGTAAAGTATCAAATCTCTGTATTATAGGATACTTTTTGTCTAGCTGATATTTCAGTGGCTAAGCCATGCATTCATTTCAGAGGAAAAGTAGAAAGCATTAGAGAATAGATAGGAACATTACAATCTGGAAATCAGGAACATGTGCCTTTATACCCAGTTTTCGGTTGGTGTAAATTTTCTTAGATTCCATGCAGGTACTGAAGTTACACTACAATTATAACAGTTAGCAGTGTAGTCTGTTCATTGGAAATTTTTTATTGCTATGAAGCACCTATTTGAGTTTACACTGTAATAGGGCTCACCTGAGTGAGTTATGTACTGCACCTTATGCAGTAAATATTATACGTAATAGACTGAACAATTATATTAAGTTTATGTTTTTTTGGATAATAGTGTAGAATGCCATTTTGATCCTTTTTATTTCTCAACCTGACTAGTGAGATCAGACATTATTGCATGCTCACTATTGATAAAATGGTAATTCTGAACAAATCCCATATCTGCATATTTTTAGCAATTAGGTATTAAGATATCAGTGGACCCTTTTCAAAATAAAATAATATTGAAGAACTGCTACTTAAATACAGTCAAAGGAATGTCTAATCAAACTGCCCTTAGACACATGTTCCTCTATATACTTTTGTCATAAGCATGTCTTAGGACAAGTGTGTGCATATTACTAGAATGCTCTTCTTTGCAATCAGCCCATCCATTTTTAATTTATCCTTTTGGGGATAAAGATAACAGTCTTTTAACTGAAAATTGTTATAAATATTTATTCTACTTAATAGCTAAACTTGTGAATGCAATTCATCAATCATAGCTAGGGAATGCAATTGTGCAGTTGTCAACAATTAACAGGACATAAACAGTTGATGAATGTGCAGCTGAATTAAAGTGCTCCCTAGGATAACCTGAAATTATAAACTGGATCATTTAAAAGAATCTAACAAAGGATCTTTATAATTAAAACAAAGCAGGGTTAATGGGATGTAAAATTGCATATAATTACTGTGCAATAATGATTGAATTTTAAATTATTAAAAGCAAAATGAAGACTAAGAATACTTTGAAGGACTTTCTGGGTTAGATTTTGAGAGACCTGGGTAATAAATCAACAGTTTTGAGCAAGCTTTTTCATTTGAGGGTGAAGGAAAAAAAAAAAAAGGTGTGATGCAGGGGATCATAATTTTTAATATCTTCAGATAGATGTCTATCTGTTCAAATATATGCATGGTATCACAAGGTGATTTTCTGAGTACCTAACTTTAGTTTGTGCGGTAAATCATTTGAGTGCCTTTCTGGTCTTTGTCTTTATTAAAAATGTTCTGAAACATAATATTTCGATGTAGCTATAGTAAAAATAATAATAAAAATTAACATCTATTTTCCTGCCACTTTAATAACTTGTGTTTTCAATTTAAATTTATTGTGTTCGTTTCTGGTTTTATTTGTTTTAGATAATGTTTTACTAGGAACGTCTGAATGAAACATATTTGTAGAATTGAGAATATAGACACTCTGATAGAGCTTTCTAGATTAATTCTGAATTTGTTCTTGATTGCCTGTCAAGTTAACAGTTGTTAGTATAACAAGAGTATCTGACTATAGATTTAAATTAATGCTTTCAAAAAATATCTGCAAAGATATTTAATTTCAGAGTGTAGAATAGCACTGTCTGTAATATAGATTTAAAAAAAAGTTTTAGAGACATCCTGCTTATCATCTTTAACTTTATGCTTCTTTTTAATCAGTCTCATGCTATGAACATGTGATGTTGAGGGTATCACACATGTCAAGAGCTTCACTGATAGCAGTTTAATTAGGATTTTAGATTTACATTAGGGTATACACATAAGTAGGTTTCTTAAATTATGAGCTGGATGCATCTGCAATGTCAGCTGTATGAGGGGACTTAGAAACAGTTTGTTTAACGAGGAATGATATGGGAGGGACATTATAGCCCAAGTTTAAGTGGACTGGTGATGGACAAGGTCAAAAGAAAAAGGATGCAGGGGGACAAGAACAAGAGATAAAATAGGAAACACCTCAAATATGTATACAAATGCATACAGCCTAGGAAACAAGAAGGAGGAATTACTCCACATGCAATAACAAAACTATGGCATCACTAGAATGAATGAGATTTGGTGGGATAACCTGGGATAACATTACAGAAGTGCTGTGATGGACAGATATGGGTTCCTCAGGAAGGACAGACAGAAAGCAAGGAAAGAGTGTTTCCTTCTGGGTAGAGGCAGGTAAAATGTATGGAGCTTTTCAATGGGACAGAGGACAGTCTGACTGATAACTTGCAGGACAGGATGAGAGAAGAGGCTAGTAAGGGTGACATCATGGTGTGAGGTTGTTACAGGCCACCCATTCAGTACAAGGGAAATGAAGAAGCATCTTTAAATAATTCAGGAAGTACCTGAATCACAAACCCTAGTTGTTGTGTAGGTCTTTAAGCTTCCAGAGATCTGCTGGAAGTATAACAAGTGGGATGCATAGAGTCAAGAAGATTTCTGGAGGATGTTGGGTATAACTTCTTGATACAAGATGAACCAACTAAAAGTGACACACAGCTGGATCTGCTATTCACTAACAAGCAGGAATTGTGTTTGGATGTAATTAATGTCAGCTTGGGCTATATTGACTGTGAAATAACAGAGTTCAAAATACTGAGGAAAATGAGGATGGAGAGTAGCAGAGTAAAAACTTGATAAGTGCAGATCTTAGCTTATTCAGGAAATGGATAGGATCCTATGGGAGGCAGATCTGGAGATCAAGGGTGTTCCAGAAAGGTCTCAGGATTTTAAGTACAACATTGTCCAAGTGTCCAAGTACAAGAACATCCTAATACTCAAAAAAAAATAATAAAATAAAATAAAAATGTATTGAGACTGATTTGGCTAGCCAAAGAACATGTAATAGAATTCTGATGCAAAAAGAAATTATAGAATCATTAAGGTTGGAAAAGACCTCCAAGATCATCTGGTTCAACCATCCCCCTACCACCAATGTCACCCACTAAACCATGTCCCTAAGCACCACGTCCAACCTTTCCTTGAACACCCCAGGGACAGTGACTCCACCACCTCCCTGAGCAACCCGTTCCAATGCCTAACCACTCTTTCTGAGAGGAAATTTCCCCTAATTTCCAACCTGAACCTCCCCTGGTGCAACTTGAGGCCATTCCCTCCTGTCCTATCACTAGTTACCTGCGAGAAGAGGCCAACCCCCAGCTCCCCACACCTTCCTTTCAGGTAGTTGTAGAGAACAATAAGGTCTCCCCTGAGCCTCCTCTTCTCCAGATTCAACAATCCCAGTTCCCTCAGCCACTCCTCATAGGACTTGTTCCAGACCCTTCACCAGCTTTGTAGCCCTTCTCTGGACACGCTCCAGGGCCTCGATGTCCTTCTTGTAGTGAGGGGCCCAAAACTGAACACAGTATTTGAGGTGTGACCTCACCAGAGCTGAGTACAGGGGGACGATCACCTCCCTGGTCCTGCTGGTTACGCTATTCCTGATATTCAGGATGTAGTTGGCCTTCTTGGCCACCTGGGGAACACTGCTGGCTCAATGTTCAGACAAGCATCGACCAACACCCTCAGATCCTTTTCCTCTGCACAGCTTTCTAGCCACTCTTCTCCAAGCCTGTAGAGTTGCATAGGGTTGTTATGACCAGAGTGTGGGACCCGGCACTTAGCCATGTTGAACCTCATCCCATTGGCCTCTGCCCATCGATCCAACCTGTCTGGGTCCTTCTGCAGGGCCTTCCTACCCTCCAGCAGATGGAAAGTTCCCCACAACCTGGTATAGTCTGCAAACAAGGGTGCACTCAATTCCCTCATACAAATCATCCATAAAGATATTAAAGAGGATGGGCCCCAACACCGGCCCCTGGGGAATATCACTTGTGAACAGTCAACAGCTGAATTTAACTCCATTCAGCACCATGCTCTGGGCCCAGCCATCCAGCCAGTTTTTAACCCAGCAAAGAGCATACCCATCAAAATTATTCAGGAAGTGGAAGTAGGGACAGGCTAGAAAGGAAGAATTTAGAAACATTGCTGGGGCATGTAAGGAATGATGTCAGGAAGGTCAAGGCTCAACTGGAAATGAGACATCTAAAAGGTATTAAGGGCAGTAAGTGATTCTGCCACTTCATTAGTAGTAAAAGGCTGACCAAGGAAAACATGGTCTGTTGTTGAATGGAGTGGATGATTTAGTGACAGATAAGGCTGAGGTGCTCAATGCCTTGCTTGCCTTAGTCTTCACCAAGCCTCTGTGTTTAGTGAAATGGTTCAAGGAGAACTACAAGTAGTGCATGAGGACTGAGTCGAGATTCCTTTAGAGAAGCTGTCCAGGGGTAAAGAGAGTTCTTGCAAGGGATCTCACTATCATCTCTGAAAGGTCAAGGAAATTGGGGAAGATCAGTGATGCCTCGAGAAATGCAAATGTTGCAACCATCTTCAAAATAGTCCAAAAAAGACAAAGAACTGTAAGCTTGTCAGCTTCTCTTCTATCCCTTGGAAAATCATGGAGCACATCCTTTTGGAACATTTCTGACCATACGAAGGAGAAAACGATTGAGAAAAGTCAACTTGGATTTACGAAAGCTAGACCATTCCTGACCCACCTGTTTGTCTTCTATGATGAAAGAACTAGATCTGTGAACATGCAGAGAGCAGTGGACATCATTTATCTTGTCATTAGCTAGGCTTCCATACTGTCTCCCACAGTACTCAGGTATCAGAGTTAGAATGCTACAGTCTGTATGGGTGGACAACTAAATATGTAGAAAACTGGCTATGGGATTGGGTTCCAAGGATTGCGGTTAATTGGTTGTACATTATCTTTATGCCTTTGGCAAATGGAGTATCTCAGGGGTCTAGCCTGTCTCAGAGATAGATGCTACAGATCATTATCAATTAGTCTTCCAGGTATGGATTTCTATCCTCATTCCACTTACATTTTCTTCACCCTTTATATTTTCACAACACTAATCTATTAAGGGATGACCTTGTGCTTTCATCTAAAATCATTTCCTTTCCTTTTTTTCTTTTTCTTCTCAAAATTTCCTCTTTTTTAATAGCAGGAGTAGTCTGATCATAACAGAAATTTGAGGAAACGTGAGACTGTATTTCTTCTCAGATTTAAAATTATAAGCTTTATTTTTGTAATTTCATCTCTACCTAAATCTGATTTCTGCCTGTTGCCATGAAAATACACACTTTTACATATTGACCTACCTGGACCTCAAGACATACTTAAAATTCACAGGAAACCTTTTTCTTTTAAACCCTGTAGTGTTAAGAGTTTTCACCAATTTCCTGGAAAGAGTGGCAGAATGTTTGAAAAGACTGGAAATTTGTGTTTATTTAAATGTAGATGAATTACCAATTAAATCCTGAAAAAAAATTAACAAAGACTTGTACTGCATTCTTTCCATGCCACCTCAATTAGGATTGTTGGGTAACTGCAGAAAACTTTCTTTTGGACATCTTTTGTTGCAGTTTGGCAGTTCTGTTAAGTTTGGTTTGTGGTAATTGAGTTCACTGTCTGCAACTCTTAAACGCTCAAGCCCAGTGTTCAAAGGTATACCTGTGGTGCCATTTGCACCACATCAATCATTTTTGATTTATGACTTGCATTTGCAGCTGGTTACCTAAATACACCTTGAAGAGCTCATTTAGTATTTGAGTCCAAGCTCACAGGCAGAAAAGATGGGGTTCCTGGCTTCTGTCTTGACAGTGGTCTTAATCATGGAAACCTTGAGGTCAGAACAGGGAGCTCATCTGAATCATCTAGAAATGCAAGATAACATGGTCTTCAGGCATCATGGTTACTATATAGCTGAGGGCTAACAGAACAGTTCGCAAAGGAATCCAGTCTCATATGCAAAATCCAATGTATGCAAATCCAGGCAGAAAATAGCACTGAGGTACACTCTGTAAATATGAAAAAAGGTGTTTGATCGTTTTCTCTTTGACAGATGTAGCCAAATTCTGTTGCTGCACTGTTAGCCTCACCAAGAGTAACTTCTGATTGGAGGAATCCTTTATTAACTGTGAATGGCTGTTTTGTGGAACTTCATCGTAAATGTTTTCTTCCATCAGTAGAAGATTCCTGTCATAGATACTTACATAAAATTAGGCACTGAATGTTTGTATTTCTGCGCCAGCTGAGGCATGAGCTTGAGCTCCCTGTTAGATTCACTTTTTATATAATTTCACATTCTTTGCTACAGATGTCCTTGCCCTGCCTCCAGACTAGTAGTCAGTATGTGTTGGACAAACCATACACTGTTATGAATACCATTTATTCACTCATATGTTCAGTATAGTAGGTTCAGTTAGACCTGTTTCAGTTTTTGAAGCAACTTCTAGCCTTCTAGTCTTCCTTGATCAGGTCATATCTCAAAGCTGAGGCTGATTCTGAGTTGCAGGCCATCTCAGTTGTAGCTGTTGTTTTGGGATGTTTACTAAATGATCTCTGTTTTGAAGAGACAGTTTCATCTTGATTTAAAAAATTCTTACGCAAAATAGAAAGTCTTTTTCAGGAGTGGATTAGATTCTTTTTAGTCAACTCTGAGTGACAATGACTCTTACTGGTTCTGTAGAATTTCTGAAACATTAATGGTTACTCTCCATAAAGTTTATCTTGCCAGTGTGTTCATGTTGTAGAGCAGTAGCTGGTCTTTGCATGTTGTACTTTCAAACTTTTCTCTAGTAAATTCTTCATCATTCCCCTTTTGCAAGAATCGGGCCTCTGTGCCAGACATTACCTTCTAAAGTTTATGGAATTTACTTTCAAAGTATTTACAGCAGCACCTCATCTTGTAGAACTTCAAACTGTTCAAGTCAGGCTAGTATATGAATCCTATTACAGGTACCAAGTTCAATGATAGGTTTCATTTCTTATGAATTCCATTAAGAGTAATAATTGTCAAAACAACTGTGTTTGGTGAAAAGTGGCATATTTCCAGGCTGCTTCTTGGAAAAATTAAGCTGTGGGCATCTGATGAAAGTAAGTCAGAGAAACATCTGTTTCCTTGGACATGTGAGTTGGCAGAACTTCAGGAATAAGTAGAGGAAGCAAGACCTTAGCTAAATTATAACAAATGTTCATTTTGTAATCTGTTTTGAAAGTTACTGCTTGGGACTGATCTGCTTTTTTAGTTTATCTCAAATGAAAGAAAGATTGAGTAACATAAGCACAATTGTTTTATCTAGCAGTATAACAGCTAAGAGCCCTCTTTCTCTGTGTGTGAGATTACTACTAGGAATAACTGACTGCAAGATAAGAGTCAGTTTAGAATAACGAAATACAAGTTTTCATCTGGCATTTTTGATGGGTGTAAAAATAGCTCTGTTTGTCACAACGTATCCCAATTAAAATTTAAATCTGCAAGCATGTTACAGTTTCTGCATGTTTCCAAGACAGTTTGGGACAGTTTGGACAGTTGGGTATAGTCTTAGCACAGTCTCTGTTTCCAAAAATCCAAAAGATATTGTCCCAGGCTCTTATTATTTACCTGAGTGACTTCTTAGAATGTGGAACTCCCCAGTCCAGCCTTTTTAAAAGTGTTTAAAGTGTTTAAAGTGTCTGAAACACTGGACATCTAATTGTTTACACATACTTTTTCACAATTTGCTTTAAACTGTAAGTGCTCTAGACTTCTAAAGTAACCTTACTGAGGACACAATTACGGAAAGCAAACTACATGGATTTAAATAACTTCTTGCATACTCCTAAACAACGTTTGCAAATAACTCATGTTTATGAATCAGCATGTCCTGAGATGTTCCCTCACTCAGTGTGCTCTCTGCCATAAATCTGAGATTCTTCAGTTTTTAGGTGAGGGAAAGCCTGCTCGGTACTTACATTCTTACAGATATTGCAGCCCCATCATGCTTATTTTTCAGCATTGGCATATCTAAATTCTAGTTTTTATTTCCATTTTCCATACGTTCAGCTAGAAATTTCACACCCATCTGTACAGAAAACTCACTTCCCTATAGAAGAGTACCAGGATTTGAGTCATAAATGACCTCAGACTACTTTGTTGGTGGATTCTTTACTGGAAATCATTTGGTTCAGTCTAAAAACAAATCAAACCCATTTCCTAATAAGGGAGCTTTAACCGTGGTTCATAAATTTGTTGGCATTAATAGAAATCAAGTTTGTCTTGATAAAAAGAAACCATAAGTTACCAAGTTACTGTTTCATCTTTACCTTATCCTGTAAGAATTGCAGCTCAAAGGATAAAAGTTTTGCTGATTATCAGTTCCTGACTGAGATCAGCTCATCTGAGGAAGGACAGGGCAACATATTTGGCTTCAATTTTGGTAGGAGTTTCAGTGGTACAACTGAATAAATGGATAAAGCCAAAACCTTTTCTAGACCAATTCTGGTTTGGTCAATCGCAAATGACTAGGAAACATTATAAAAAGTACAGCAAGTCTGTGGTGACACTTCTCAGACAGCTCCTTAGCCCCGTGGGAGGACTACTTGTATAGGGATTAATAAGCAAGACTAAAGGGCCAAATTCATCTCTATCTCAACATCAGCATGGACTGATGTCCATCTATTAGCCACTCTCAAAAAACCTTGTATAGGATGAAGATTTACAAGAGTAAATAAGAACATTGGGTATGATTCAGTCACAAGAAATGTTCAATTGTCAGTGATAAGGAAGTGTCACTAAAGAATATGTTTTATTTCCAAAGAAGAGTAAAAGTGGTATTGCTCTCAAATTTAAGATTTTCCCCTCTATTTAGCAAGTGCATATGCACTTTTTGTACCTCAAGCTCCTCATTATGTGGATTGGTCACTCCAGTGTCGTAGGATGGTTTGGGAAAGATGCAGAGAATAGAATTTTATCTGAAAAGGAGTGCTCCATAAAAATCTGTGAATGGGAAACATAGTTGGGCAGATGACTGAAATATATATATATATATATATATTGATATATTTGATGGGTTTCAGACCTGTATTAATAATGATATTGTATAACAGCATTATTATAAGATTTACATATTATATAATGTAACAGTATGAAACATGAAGTTTTTGTTCTTGAGCATATATGCTAGAGAATTGGTTTATCTTTTGGAAATGTCTGAAGAGGTAAAAGACCAGTCTATCATAGAAATTTTCTTGTAGAAAATTGTAGAATATAGGGATAAGCAAAAGGAAAATACTATTCTAGATTTGCATCAGAAAAGATATTACCATTGAGATACTGCAGTATTACTGTTACTATGTAAATAATGCTGAGAATTTGTCTATAATAATGCTGCCAGTCTGGGCTATGCACAGTGAGGAAAGGTGAAATCAGTCTCTGAGATGAGTAAACCCCAAAAGACAATTTTTACTAAATATTCTGGCATAAAAGAAAAGTTAAAGAGAGCTGCATTATTTAGCCTAGTAAAGTAGGGACAGATGGAATATCAGAAGGTCGTAAGAAAGAACAAGAATTAAAACTAAGGCAAACATTTGCATAAACATGAAACAATAAAGACTACTGAAGAATACATTTGGACTGGAAAGTAAAGAAAGAATTTTAACTTTCAGAGGAGTTTCTAAAGCTGTGCTGGAGGCAAGAACCTTGATCACATTTTCACAAATCAAAGATTTATGAGCCAGATTTCATGAAAACACATTTCATAAACTAAAGAAAGTTTATGAAGGAATTTGTGTGATGTAACTGCATTTTGTAGTGAAGGAGTAAATTTTCAGGTCTTTGTCCCTCTCTCTTATTTGCAGTGCTTGAAGGATTTTTTTTTTTTTTTTTTTAATTCATCAGCAGTCTTTGATACTATCAAGTGTGAGATTTTTCCTGGTTTGGGATCCTTTCTGAATCTTTTTTTTTTTTTTCAATGACGATCCACAAGATAGTCATAAGCACTTGTTCTCATGCCAGAAAAGTCTGAGATTTCTTTTATTTTAATCTTGTGCCATGCATGTGATTGAATTAGTAGGATTTACCCAGGCAACTGGGAGACAACTAGGAGATGAACCTGAAGATTACAGGAAAGCAAATGTCACTCCTTCAGGAAGGGCAAGAAGGAGGACATGGGAAACTACAGGTCAGTCAGCATCACCACAGTCTATGGGAAGGTGATTTAACAGCTAATCCTGGAAACTATTTCCAGACACATGAAAGAGAAGAAAATCATCAGGAGTAGTCAGCATGGATTCACTAAGGAAAATTCATGCCTGACTAACTTGATAAGCTTCTATAATAAAATGAACACCCTGATGGATGAGACAAGAGCAGTGGATATTGTATTCCTGGACTTCAGTGAGGCCTTTGACAGTGTACCCCATAAGATTGTCATAGAGAAGCTGTTGAAGTATGAGCTGGATTTGCAGACAGCAAGGTGGATCAAAAAATGGCTGAATAGCTGGGCCCAGATGGTAGTGGTCAGTAGTGTGAACTCTACTCAGAGGCCCATAACAAGAGAAGTACCCCAGGGCTCAATACTGGGTCCAGTCCTGTTTAACATCTTCGTTAACAATCCGGATGATGGAGTAGAGTGCACCCTCAGGAAATGCAGGGATGACATAAAAATGAGTGGAGAAGCTGACTCACCAGAAGACCACGCAGCCATCCACAGTGACCTTGACAGTCTGGAGAGGTGGGCTGACAAAAATTTCATGAAGTTCAACAAGGATAAGTGCAGAGTGCTGGCCCTGGGGAGAAACAACTCCAGGTGTCAGTATGGGCTGCGTGTCATGCAGCTGGAAGGCAGTTCTGAAGAAAAGGACCTGGCATTCCTGGTGGACACCAAGCTGAACATGAACCAAAAATATGCCCTTGCTGCTAAGAAGCCTAATGTTATTCTTGGCTACATTGGGCAAAGTATTGCCAGCAGGTAAAGGGAGGTAATCCTTCCACTCTACTCAGCACTGATAAGGTCACATTTAGAGTGCTGTGTCCCTCTCTAGGTCTCCCAGTACAAGAGAGGCCTGGACATCCTGGAGGGAGTCCAATATAGGGCCACCAAGATGATGAAGGCACTGGAGCATCTCTCCTATAAGGAGAGGCTGGGAGAGCTGGGACTGTTCAGCCTGGAGAAGAGGGGGCTCAGGAAGGATCTTATCAATGTCTATAAATCCCTGAAGGGAGAGGGCAAAGAGGATGGAGCCAGCCTCTTTTTGCTGGTACCCAGTGCCAGGACAAGTGGCAATGGGCACAAACTAGCACATTGAAGGTTCCCTCTGAATATCAGGAAGTGCTTCTGTGCTGTGCAGGTGACATTGCTCTGGCACAAGTTGCCCAGAGAGGTTGTGGAGTTTCCCTCCTTGAAGACCTTCAAACACCACCTGGACATGGTCCTGGACAATGTCCTGATCTATGTATCCCTGCCTGAGCAAGCGGGTTGGACTAGTTGACTCCAGGGGTCTCTGGCTACCTAAACTATTCTGTGATTCCATGATTCTGTGAAAAGCAGCTTGAAAATATGGAATAGCTTCCTGTTAGAAGTAAAAATCAGTAGCAAAAAAGTGGTTTTTTTAAGTAGTGTTTTTCAATTTGAGATGGTAACAAGTTTCCTTGAACAAATACAGCAAATAAATAAGCAAGCTCCTTTGCAAAAGCCTCTGTGAGGCATCACTTCCCTGACTTTGCAGTAGCTGCCTTTCCTTTCAAAAGTAAGATGAAATATTTAAATGTCTTGATGCGTTATGCTTCTGTTTTCTGCCCTACATTCTTGCACTTACAAATCAAAACATCATGACATGCAAAATTTCTTGTCAATGGCCTAGATTTTAACTTTTCTCTTTTTCAAGTCTGTTTTTCTGGTAAAGGATTTTACGACTACAGTAGTTCTTATTAGTCTTCTAGGTGCAAAAGCATAGTTTACCTAGTCTTTGAAGGTCTATCTCCAGTGTTTGTATATAAGTGAATCACTATATGTCTCTTATTAGCACTTATTGGTACAATATTGTTTAATGCTTGTACAGTATTGATAGGTCATGGCCTCACTTTTATTATAATCACAATGTGCTGACTACCATACAAACATTTTTTTGTCTTTTTCTTGAAGAGATTGCCCTCAGTAGTAGGCATGTGAGTACATGAAATAGCAGGCAAGAAACAGTTAAAATAATACTGAGAGATTCCATAGGTAATAGTTTTGTCAACAAACAATAAGGAAGAGAGAAGGTATGTCTATAGTTTTAAATAAAACCAAATAGCCTGGACTAGCCTATGTTCATACGACTTAAGATTAGCACCTGAGAGCAGAGTGTCTACATCTGTCCTACAGACCACTCAGTCTAGGTCTTCCCTGGAGCCTGTATAGTTCCCATTTCACTTCATTTTGCCCATTTAGTTCAGTTTTTTTTGAATGATATAAGGGCTACCCTCTAGAATGATGGTATGTTCTATGTGTGCTGGGGTATGGGATGAAAACACCTGCACAACGTTCCTGGAAAGAATTTGATTTGGTCTTATCTATGCATCCTCAGTGCACAGTACCTTGAACCATGCCCAAAGTGAGTTGGGGGAAATCTAGTACTTTGAGTGCTGTAGGCAGTCAGGACCGTGTGCTCAGGCATACTCATTGGTTCCCTTTTATTTTTCATTTCCTTTACTTTAGAACTGTGGACCCTGAAGATTTGCAGCATTTCCAGGTTACCTGAAATCTGGGTAAATTCGTGGTGTCCAAAAGCTGCGGCAACTCTAAAGTTGTTCCCAAAAGGATCAGAGTTCTCAGACTGTGGAGCAGAATGGTCCATTAGAGGGGTTGGAGATAGAACTTGGGTCACCAGCAGTTTCAGCCATCTGATTTGAATCATCTCTGCATGTCTATAAATTTTTTCATTTTTCTGTAAAGCAGACAGATGCCAGTGTTGACAGATTTTTGTTTGTACATATATATTTTTTCCCTGAATATTGGCAAGAGATTGGTTTATAACTTGCAGAAATTAACATTCTCTGATAATCTATTTGAAGCCCCCTGTAGCTGTTTTAATGTGTAAATGGGCACTCAGAGAGTGTGAATGCTTCTTATGACAGATAAAGACAACTAAGATGAAGGTGGTATGTATTTATCATTGCCCTTTTGGAGACCAGTTCATGAACAGAAGCATCTTAGATTATTTTTTGAGGCATAAAAGCCATGTCCAGATGTCCGAAATAATAAACCCAGCGGATCCAAGCTAGTGTCTATATTTTCTCACCAAATTCCTGGTAGTAGGGAGAAACCTATTGATGTCACCTGAAGCCATCCTGAAATGGAAATCCTGCCTGGACCAAAACTGACTCAGAGATACTGAATTTGCACAGTGCTTGAGTAACTTGCTGATTTATTCCTTCAGGAGGGATGTGCAGTTAGCAGACACTTGAAATCTGTGTGTTCAGTTTTGAAATCCTAGCTAGTTGATCCCTGCTCATTAATGTCGTTAGGAAAAGTTCAAGAAGACCTGTGATGTAAAATTTGACTGGAGATGGTAAACGCTCAGTTCTAGTATTTTCTCATATCAGAGAATCTTGTTAAAGTCATGAATACTCACACATAATCCATTTATCTGAATACTTTATATTAATAAAATACTAAAGCAATAGGGTAGATTTAAAAATACAGCTAAATTTTGAAGAGGACAATGGAAGCAACTTCAGTCTTTCAGCCTATGCTTTGTCAAAAAACGTTTTAATTTGAAGAACAATAGCAAAGAAATATCAAAAAGACTTATTAAAAGGATGAGTATCTGTTGTGAAACCTTGATCCAAGTTTGTTTGTCCTTATCTCTAAACAGCGGTCCCAATATTCATGTCTTTCCATGCCACATATCCATATTAAACATTCAAGGAAAGTGGTTTTCTTCCTTCACAAATGGCAGATCACACTGAAGGAGGCAAAAATAGAGTTCAAGTCTTTCACCTTATGGGTATAACATGCAGTAATCATGGATTCCGTTTCTAATAATTATGACTTTGATTTGTGGTGCTCCCAAGCACCCAACCTTAGGGTGGGATTGACTAGTAACTTCATGTTCTTAATATTGGAATATCTGAATTTGTGTGCTTCTCTGATGCTGCAGAAAGGAAAATCCTAGACCACATGCCCATTTGGCACAAAGAGAAACAGTTCTTCCTGATCCTAAACAGACAGTCCTGTCAGATCTTTGCATCCTGAAAGATATTTCCTCCCTGCTCGTAAGAAGAGCAAAGCAATTTTGAATAGAGTGAGCAATCTTAGGTATGGACAGTAGGGACAAGAAACCAGTTGGTTCCATTCTTCCTGTCCAGTGAGACATCAACATTATTAATAATGCAGTGTTGTTTATGTTGCAATTTTACTATATGTATGTATTTGATGTTTTTTCTGAGTCTTAATTTAACATATCTGATTGAAATCCTCAGTCTCAAGTTAATCTTAATCTTCTTCCCCCCCCCCCCCCTTTTTTTTTTAAGTAAAATTTGTCTACTCCTGATATTGTAAAAACCTTGGAAACATGATACATTTTTTACTTCATTGTTTTAAAAACATATGGGAGATATTTATATTATTTTGCAATTTTAATAGAATCTTAAATCTCGATAACGTCATGATTTTTCAAGACTTTGAAAGGGAATATTTATATTTAATGATATAATGGTATCAGTAAGAGTTTAAGTAGTTGTCTAGGTTTTTTAAATGATGCTGCAATATTCATATTAAGACTTCTGTTAAAAACATACTAGAAATATACTTCCATATTTTCCCTTCAGTAAGAAATAGCAAGCTTTTTCCATGTGACATAATTTCTTTGTGTACTTGCAAATACCAAAAATCTTGGATAAAGGTAATTTTTTCATGTCAACTAATTTAGCAATTACATTGTACTAATTTCATGACTTTTTTCATTTTAAGTAATAAATAACTTATATAAGTACCTCAAATACAAAGGTTGATTTTGATTCTTCTTATTTTAGGTTATTATGTCATGCAATGAAAGATCATATAGTGCGTGTTGCAAATGAAGCAGAATTTATTTTGAACCGACAAAGAGCTGAAGATGTCCACAAGCATGCTGAGTTTGAGGTAAGCCTAAGAGTTGATGCATTTTTGCTTTTCTGTTTTCACTCAGTTGTCACCTAGACTGTAACCCCATGCAATAAAGATTTTCTTCTTCCAAGAAAGAAATTTATATTGAAGACATTTCAAAACTAGTTTTTAAAAGCCTTGGTAAATGTCAAACACAAGGAACTGGTTTAATTTCTCATCTCATCACTGAAATTCATGGACATTTACAGCTTGAAGAAATCCCTTAATCAGAATGTCTGCTAAACTTGTATGGCAGACCCTTTAGTTTCACAAAGAAGTTTTCTGATTTATTGCAAATAGTAATGCAAGTCACATTACTAATCATTTCTGTTGGATTTTATCAACAGTAAGTTCAATAAGAAAGAGAAACAGCTAATATATATAAGGCATTTCAAAAAATTAAGAAATACAAATGTTTTGTTAGAATTTGTATTTTATGATATTTTTGTTAGGATACTTCGCATTTTGGATCTCCTTAGAGAATTTACTTTCTATAAATTACATATTGAAACATGATAATACATATTTTAGCTACTAGTCATTAACTAATCATTAACTAACTAATCATTAACTACTGACAACGTGTTTATATTGCCTGTTCTTTTTAAGTATTGGAAGAAGTAACATAGCAGCTGGATCCCATAAATCTATAATTTTTGCCCCTTCAAAGGAGTCAAATTTCAATTGCTTTTTTCATCAATAAGTGTTGTAATTAAAAGCAAATTACTTGAAAATGATGCAAATATATAAAGAAGCTATTTCAAAAACATTTTTTCAAGTTCAGTGTTTAACATGTTTTTGATGATTCCTTCGGGATTAATTTTGTTCATATCCAAAAAAATGTCATGCAAAAGTAGTCAAATACAGTTAAAATTCATATTTTTGACATGACTTTCTCAAATATAATTTTGCATTTTTAAACTGCCTTTATACAACATTTCAACATCACTTGTTTTTATTATTTCCAAACTTGCCTGTGTTTGCATACATTTGTATATAAATATGTATGTACAAGCACACTTTTCCATGTGTTTTAATGCTGAAGTGACCTAGAATTGAGATAGACTGACTTAGTATTAATGATAATAAATAGCTGTATCAATTTATTCATCTGTCAGAAAATGTCAACAAGCACCTGGTGGCTAGAAATCCAGTAATCTTAGTTTTGATGAGGTTTTTATCTCATTGAAACAGCTCTCTTAACTGTACACTTTGATGTACTAGTTCTTGTGCTCCTTGACCAAGCTGAAAAGTGTGAGATACGGAGATATCTGTTGTCATTTTCAGTACACATAACCTTTACTTCATTTTGTCAGAGCAGACAGCAGACACTTGTCATATGGGATTGCAACAACTTTATTACCAAGGATATACTGGATATTTCAAACTTAGATAAAATCACATTTACAATTAAGTGTGTGTCAGAGTGAAGTTTCATATTGCCTCAACAATAAATAACATTTGATATTTATCACAGAATCAAGCAGTAACCTAAGATGACAATAGAAGATTGAGTTATCTGTTCTTTGAAGAATACATTGAGGTATAAGATCTGTCAGAACTCTAGACAAAATGAGAATATTCAATTAACTTCCAGCTTCTGTTAGCAAATAGGATTTAGAATATTAACTAAATTCCCTAAAGGAATTGCCTTAAGTCAGTCTTATTGTCTGGTGAAGAAACCAACACATTTTTCATATATGAAATTTTTCATTATATTTGTCATATGAAAAACCTCAGATACATGTTTCAGATGAATAAGATAAAATCTGAAAGTCATAAAAGAAAATTATGATATGTAGTCTGTGTTAAATATGAACCTCAGATGTACTTAAATAAGGTGGCAGTTAAAGTCTGAAAGAATGTTTTATATATTGCCTTTAATAATGGTAGGTATATAACCAAACATTTTATTATTCATCCTACTTGAAAGTAGTAAGGACAAAGAGATTTCTGGTAGTTTTCTCTTGCATAATTGTAAATCTGTCATTTTGTTTTAATAAGCTGTATTGTTATATATTCCGGGGTTTAGCACATGTTAATCATTGCTCTCAGCAAGAAAAGTGAGTGGCTATTTTATTTTTACCTTTTAAACTTTAATTGCATAATTATGGATGAAATTATTTGGCCCAAGCTGCACTGAGTTATTGCATTGCCTGCGTAATGGGGAGGCCTTGGACCAGCATGTAAATTTTATCCTGTGACTACAGTTGCAGTCAGGGCAAGAGAAATTCCTCCTAGAATGGTTGCTTTGCAGTTAACTTCCATTTTGTTAACCTTTGTAATTGTTCAGGAAGAAAAATGAAAATTTAATTTTACTGTCCAATGAGCTGGTGAAATATTAACCTCATTACTAAGGCAGATCATTGTACTAATTGGTGCTTCACTGTACAAGAAGATAAATTGAAAAATGAATTAACCCTTTATGAATTATTGTAATGATTGTTCTTTTCCAGATAGATTACTTGAAATAATGGCTATAGCATAGTGGAAAGACCACTGTTAAAATCTTACCAAATACTAATGCGATCAGTAGCAAAAGGGTAGTGTGCAGAAATATGAAGAATAAGTACAATCTATCATGAGATATGCTAAACTGTAATTGCTTTTTAGAATATTAGAATATAGTGGTCTATTCAGCACTAAGTGTTACAGCAGTGAGTATTGGTTGAACATTCTAAAATGGTGCACAATAATCTGTGCATGCAAAAATGTAGGTCTTTTAAAATAGGTAATTTTCAAATTAGCTCTTTTGAGAATAAACCAGCTTTTGTAATTTACACCTAGAAAATGATAAAATTGACTCCTTTTAATTACTATAGCTACATTTGCTTTATTTAGACATTTTGAAAGGATTTTTACTGGGAGGAGAAATTGGATTTAATCTTAAAATGGTTTTGAGAAAAGAAATGGAAAATTTACATTGTTCTTATACATAAAGAAAGGATTTATCAAAACTAAAATGTGCTATTCAGTTTTGACAATTTTAGAAACAAATTTGCATGAATAATTACAGCATTTATTTTAGAGTTAATTACCTGTTAAAGGAAACATTATAAAAACTTTAGATCTTACTCAGTTGTAAAGATGTTACTTTTTTATCCATTAAGATATTTTAGAAGTTGTGTGTATGTTAAGAAATTTTTTCATTTTATGATATAAGACCGAAAATATACTTCTTAATTTCATAGTCAAAGGAGTTTCCCTTTAGCACCCATAATAATAGTTATATTTTTATTTCTTTAATTTGAATTGTAGATTTTATTGAAGTTTAAGAATCAAGCCCAGCATACATATATATATATATTTTTTTTTTTCTGCAAGATTGGTTTGAAGTAGAATTTACTGTATATTATGTCATACATACGTTATACCTGTATTTTATGCCTGAGAATACATGAAAATTTTACAAGACCAGCACTTAAGGCATACCCATGTTCACATATATACACATGGAGATGCACAGTTTTTAGTTGTAATTCAGATTTTTTTACCCTTGATTGTCCTTTAAATTCTACGTGTTCTGACATCTTTCTTGTGAATTAAATATAGTAGTAGAACCATTTAAATTGAATGGTGTGTCCTGTTCCTCTTAAATGTATTTTAATGAGCTTGTTGGTTCTTGATATGTTTAAAGAGTTTTAGTACATAACCATTTTAAGGTGACTCCTAAATAGCCTATCTTTTGTCAAGTAGTTGTACTTTCATTTCTAGTCACAGTGCGCTCAATATGCTGCTGACAGAAGAGAGGAGGAGAAGATGTGTGATCATCTTATCAGTGCTGCTAAGCATCGAGACCACGTTACAGCCAATCAGCTAAAACAGAAGATACTCAACATACTAACAAATAAGCATGGTGCCTGGGGAGCCGTTTCTCACAGGTAAGCTGCAAACATAAAATGTGTGGTTTAAATTTTAATTTTGAAGTTTAAGAGCAACAGTTACTGTATAACTGAAAAGTGAATATAGTAGGAGTTAGAATTGCTAAAACATATTCTTTCTCTGTTGTTAGTCTTTTCTTCAACTGTTTCTTGAAAATTCCTCTTTGCTAAAGATTCAAAGATAAAATTCCTTGATAGACTGCAAACATAATATTTTACCATATTTTAAATAAATTGTAATGGGTATTTGTCAATTATAAAGCAGATATAATACTGATACTGTTGGTGTATCAGTAGCTTTTGAGGCTCCTAACAGTATTATAGCCTCTCTGAGTGAAACGCTCTGAATGAGATACTAAGAGAGAGAGAGCTTGCCATACAGATGCCAAAAAAGGAAGCCTGAACAAAAGATCAGAGAGTCAAAATGACATGTCTAGCATTATAGTCAGTATTAGAACAACCAGCAGAACCGAGTCACATGGGTTGCTGTCTAATACTTTCTTCTGTTTATAGCTTTTCTGTGCAAGTGATGAAGCAGGAAGGTCCACTGGTAAAACTTAACTGTCCTACTACAAAACAGTAGTTAACACCAGCCATGCAAAAAGTCTATACACTTAAAGCAAAACCTATATGTCTGCTTGAATTTATCATCTAAAGCTGAATGCAACCAAAGGGCGCCCAATTTTGCAGGTGCTCCTGTAAAAACAAACAAATAAAACAGAACAAACAAACAAACACTGCATGATCCAAAATACAAAATTCTTATGATATGTGATAAAATATTTGAGATTTTAATCAGATCTGTGTTGAATACTGTTTTTAAAAGCTTATTCTATTCAACATAGAGATGAAGTGAAACTTTTTCATGTCATACCAAAAAAACACAAAGCCTTGCTCTTCTAAATCATAAAAATAGCCAGTGGCTAAGGTGCTGACCTTCATGTGGAAGAACTGAGCTCAAATTACTCTTTTCCTTCACGCAGAGCAAGGTCTTGAACCTGGGTCTGTCATGTGAGTGCCCTGTCTGCAAAGCTAGAGACTGGCAAGTCTCTTTCTTTGTGCATTCTAGCCAATTAATAAATTGATTATTTATTCAAACTGGGACAGCTCAAGCAATAGAGATTGAGGAAGTTTTGCTCCCAAATATCAATTTTTTATAGTTTAATTTCCTTCTTGAATCCTGTTTGTCTGCTCTGAGTCAGGCAGAGAAGAACAAAAAGTTCCATTTTAGCTGAGAAACCTTTTCAGTAAAAATCTAGTTAAGACTGATATGCTGATTAAAAAAATAAATAAATAAATATAATCCATAGATAAATACTTTCTTTAAGGAAAAACTGTCTGAATGTAGCTTCAGCTTATTAGAAAAGATGTTGAATAATACACTTGACACATCAGTAATAACATTTTATAAATACCACGTATACTGTTAATTCTTTTTGTCATTCTGTCTAGTTGGTTCTTGAAGTTTACAGTGTAAACTAAAATGTAGTTTTTCATATTCATCATCCTCATATCTTCCAAAGAAAACACAATTTCCTGGATGACCAAGGAGATGTATTTTATTTTTATTTGTTTAAGCTGGAGTTCAGTCTTAAAGAAATTCTATAGTCTAACATCACAGACATTCTGGTGGTAATTAAAAAAAATGACATTAAGATTCAACAACCATGTTAGCTCTAGTTGAGGCTTAAAGCAGTGTATCTGTAGACTTGAACCTGATGAAAATAAGTGCGATTTTCAGTCCTTTTAATGTCTTTGAATTTTTTAAAAAGTTGTGCCTCAAGTTTGGTTGCAGACACTTTGCAGGCTTTGGTCAGTTCCTCTCCATGTCACTGGTCACTAATTCTTACAGTAGACTATCTCCTCCTTGGGTCAGACAACTTTCCTCTCTTGCATTGTTGAAGGCATACTAAGTGTCAACAGACCACTGCTGCAGCTTTTTTTCGCTTTTTAGTCCATGATAGTTTTTGATGGGCCATGAAGCAGCTTGACACCTTTGACAAACCTATCAAATGTCTTATATCAAGAAAAATAAATTCCTATTTTATTCCTATCATGCCACTTCCCCTGTGTGCTTAGTTCTCAGTTTCTTGCAGTGCTGCTTTCCCATTTTGGCCACATACAGTGCAGCTGTTGTCCTAGTTGGCTTTTAGCTACAGGCTACTTGTGGCTAATTTTTAACCTAGAGAAGTGAGCAAGTTGACAGTACAAGGTCTCCAAGTGGGGTTCACCATTCACAGGAGCTGAACAGGACACATGTCCTTGCACTTTAGGTCCTACCACATGTGTCATGACAACTGGGTGATCCATCACACAAGCGCACTTTCTGTTAAGAGACCTAATGGACTGTAAAGGGAGAGGCCTATGACACCAGCAGATATGGGAAGATGACCAGTTGGAAAGCATCTACACCTTGTTAAGAACCAAGGTCATTGGTTCTCAGTGAGCAGATTTAAAAGACTTCAAGTGCAGAAAAGAGAGAGGACTCGGGAAACTATTTAGGCACAGAAATCAAAACCTGTTGTTAATTAGGTGGTTTCTCCAGTACTTTTTATATAATGGAAATTAAGATGCAATCTAAAATTTTACATTCCTGTTGTCTCAGCTGTCAACATGCTGACAAAACATGTTTTAAAGTAATGATTTTTGATTCTTGATGGAAAATTACAGTGTTGGCAGTCTCTTCATGCTTTCCTATGCCCCAGAAGATACAGTCTAACTGGAAGAGAGCTACTAAAAAAATATAGTTTGGCATTCCAGACATCTAGACCTCTGTAGTGACCACATCACTTCTGTCAGGAAGAATTTTTAGAGTCTTGAAAGCACATCACCAATTCCCTGTTCAGCTCTTGAATCTGAGAACATTGTTGGAAACTGCAAACTAAAGAAACATGACACACTGGTGGGAAGGGATGGCACCCAAGCCTTGACAGGCTTGAGAGGTGGGGCTGTGCGAACCTCATGAAGTTCAACAAGGCCAAGTGTAAGGTCCTGCAGATGGGTAAGGGCAACCCCAAGCACAAATACAGGCTGAGCGATGAGTGGATTGAGAGCAGCTCTGAAGAGGACTTGGGGTTGCTTGTTGATGAGAAGCTCGACTTGAGCTGGTAATGTGTGCCTGCAGCCCAGAAAGCCAACCATATCCTGGGCTGCATCAAAAGCGACGTGGACAGCAGGCCAAAGGCCCGTCTACTCTGCTCTCACGAGACCCCACCTGGAGTACTGCATTCTATAGCCCTCAGCTATAGGGCCCCCAGCTCAAGAAGTACATGAACCTATTAGAACAAGTCCAGAGGAGGGGCACGGAATTATCAGAGTTGGGGCACCTCTCCTATGAAGACAGGCTGAGGGAGTTGAGGTTGTTCCATCTTGAGAAGGCTCTGGGGAGACCTTATAGCAGCCTTCTGGTAACTAAAGGGGGCCTACAAGGAAGCCTGGGGAGGGATTCTTTATCAGGTAGTGTCATTATAGGACAAGGGGTAACAGCTTTTAACTGAAAGAGGGTAAATTTAGGTTAGATAATCAGAAGAAATTCTTTCATCTAAGGGTGATGAGACACTGGAGCAGGTTGCCCAGAGAAGTTGTGGATGCCCCATCCCTGGAAGTGTTCAAGGCCAGGTTGGATGGAGCTTTGGGCAACCTGGTCTAGTGGGAGTTGTCCCTAACCATTCTGTGATTCTGTGAAATCCGTATAAGTTCCAGGAGGGGAAGGTGAAGAAATAGGTACCCAGTTTTGCATGATAAACATTTAGGAATAGCAATGCCTTTTGATATCCAAAATGGGTAAGATAGGTTAGAATCTACTTTTGGAGAATGAGTGTGATTTGTAAGAGCTTCAATTCTCTATGATATACACCGTCTGCTGCCACTGATATACTGATAATTGCACCACGTAGTATATATATATTATATATACGTGCACATGTTTTTATTTCTCTGTGTGTGTTTTAAGGTAAGGAAGAGTTTTAAGTCCTTTAGCAAAGACACTTACGATATAAAATATTAACATCTGATTTTTTGAAATATTATATAGCTGTAGAGAACATTTTTCCTAGTGTTGAACATTCAGCACAATTAATTTGTAAGTCCCCCAGCTTTTGTGTTTGCAGGTACTGTTTTTCCACATAGCATCAACCACCATTTACTATGTTTAATATATGTGTCATACAGTTTAATTTTTGTTCATTTATAAAAAAAACAAAAACTAACTTAACTCCTGAAAGCACTGTGATTACTGAGGAAAAAAACATGGGGTTGATGAATGCAATTCTGTAGATTTGCAAATTATGAATTTAAAATGTGCTATCATAAGCTCTTTTCAAAATGTCTTTAGCAAGAAGAAGATAGTTGACTTTAAAAAAACATAAAGTCATAGGTTACTTGCATTTCAGTTTCCTTCTTAATTAGCTATTAATTTACAAAGAAGAAATTAATTATATGTGAGTGCTTCACCACACGAATAAACTCCTACAAAGACAGTAACGTTGTACAAGCTGTCCTGGCCTGTATATTAACCAGTTAGTATGCTTGGAGACTGTCTGAGAACCTATTTACTCTTTCATCTTCTGTCTAAAAATGGTAAATAACACTGTTTTCAGATTTTTTTTTCCAGAAGTGTTATCTTTTTAACAAATATTTTCCCTTCACTTCTTAAAGAAAAAAAAAAATTCTTTTGCTCCATTTTTTGCAGGTGTTAGCATCAACTCCCCTACAAGAAAAGGAAATTATTGAATCATCTTATTTTCTCCTACATATCTCAGACAAAGAGTAATAGTATTTATAATATGTCCATTTATTTTGTTATAAATCCTGTTTGTGCCCTTAAACCAAACTAATTCTGTTTTTCTCATTTGGGCAGCCATTTTAGATAACTTCAGTTTAGATATCTTCAGGTTAGATATCTTACACTAACCATAGAATTTTCTTTTTTTCTTTCTTAAATTTAGCGTTATACCAAATTTAGATATCTGCATGTTTTTTCCATTCAGATGAGAAATTGATGAGTTGGCTATTTCTTTGATGCATTGCCACTTATTCACAGTGAATATGCAACATCCTATTTCCTTCATCTTGGGAAGAATCAAACAGGGCGTTGCATAGCTTATCATTCAAAGCCACTTTAAGCCAGCATTTACCCTTAGATTTTTTCAGGGTTATAGTCTTCATGTCACAACATATGCTTCCTTCTGTCTTCTCTGTCAGCTTCATATGATGCTTCTCTTCCTTCTGATCTGCTTCACTCCCCATACACATCTTTCTTTTAATATATATATGTATGATATTTTAAAAAAAAAAAGTTTACTGAAACCTGTCTGGGAACACAGATCAAATTGCTTCTCAGCCACATGTATGCATATGTTTTGGGCTATAATCTGTCACTGTGCTTGTTTGGAGGGTTCTGTTATTTCAGCTGCTTGGTTTAACCAGATACCACAACTTTGTAAAAAATTTTTATTCAAGAGTACTTCACATATAGTTATTCTTACAGTTTCTATAAGTTTAAGGCAACCAAGGGCAATACAGAAGAGGTCTGAGTTTCAGGTTCTGTTCTAAATCAAATACAAACTATTTGTCATTGATATTTTCTCATTATCAGTTTTGATATACATGGGAGGATTACTATAATGAGAAAAAATGACGTTTAAAAATGAGACTTGGTTCTCTTGCTTTCAGTGATTTGATGAAGGAGGTTCCACCTACATTAAAGCAGCTTTACCAAATAGCAAGTATACAAGGGCTTTTTCTGTTCAAATCCATCTTTGGTTGAACTAGACACCCATAACAAATTAATCATTCATGGTGGAGGGCAGAGCTGTCAAACTCATTCTGTGGTGAAGACCAAATTCGTCTGGGGAGACAGGCTGGAAATAAAAAGTTTCTTGCCAGACAGCTAGTTTTGCCTCTCACTACAGCACGTGCTTCTGCAGAGATTGGGTTCTGCTGGGGGAGGGGAAAAGAGAGCTGAAAGAGGAGAACTCCCCTTTTCTGAGCCTATAGGGCTTGGCAGTTAAATATGTTGATTCTGGGAAGACACTGCTTCTAAACCAAATGTTTCCATTTTACAGCAAGAGGGATGAGAACACATGAACTGAGTAAGCGGAAGTTTCCCTTACAGCCAATCTTGGCATGCTCTGACTCTGTCATCATACTAGCTGCTGCCTTAGGAAGTTGAAAGAGACACAGAACCCATCCTGTCCCCCACTGCAAATCGTCTTCATCTGGTTTAGCTATTCATTCATTTCTGGCTCATTTTAACTGCTAGACATAAATTGCAAAGGAAGCTTTAGAGTAGTGGCAAAGATGTAGAACCAGATCCAGTCTACTGGGTCTAGCAGAGTGTTTAATATACCTGTTGTTTGAGGGTCTGTTAAAGTGATGCATTTTTCCACGTAGTCTGTAGAAACTAAGAATTAAATTTGATTTTGGAATTGGTGGAATATGGTTTTGTTTACAAAATGTTGTTTCCAGATTGATTTCATGGAGTCTGCATACTTTTCAGCCCATTCATTAGATATTTTGGTTGCAAGTTCTAAATATTCAGTTCTAACCCAGTTTCATCATGATAAAACATTAAGAAAATGCTTTTCTGTCTTCTGTTGTTTTTACTTAACTGCACTACTTTTGAGGTACCTTGAGATTACCAGATGTGTCTTCATTATTTACATTCTTGGTCCAGTATTAATCACCCTTCTGTAGGACAAAAAAATGATTGAGATTATTTTTCTAATCTGAATACTCTTTTGTAGTATTTTACTACTTTGATGTCCTTCTTATCTTTCTGCTGTTCCTGCTGCTCTGCACCCGTTATATTGCATCCACTACCTTTTGTGTACCCTGCTAGTTTCTCCCTCCCTGATTGCTTACCACTGTGGTGGAAGGCAGAGACTGTCCAAAGGAATACTTGCTAATCGGTCTGTACCCTTTGAAGAGCACAATAGGGACAGAAAAATTCTGTATCACTTCCTAAGAATAAGTTAGATGTAGGATGCTATTTGCAACATAGAGATACTTGCCAAGAAACAAGCATTGCATAGCCAGAGATGGGCCATACGAGTGAGTTCAGTTTGCTGAAGTGACATTTATTCAGTTCTGAATTTGTGCAAGGATACTCTGTTGTTTTGAACTGTGGTGCTTTTTGCTGTGGATTTTCTCCCACAGCTGGGAGAAACCTCTGAAAAAAATATTTTTTTCCAATGTGAATTTATTTATGTAGCAGTATAGAATTATTTATCTCTAGTAAGTACAGTACATTGTACTTAATATTAAAGAACAAAGGATTTTTTTTTCACTATATTACTTTTGCAATAAGAGAATTTTTTTTCCTTATTTACTCTGTTTTTTTTCCACTTTTAGGAAAAGTGTTTTTTTGTTTGGTTGGTTGTTTTTGTTTTTGTTTTGGTTGTTTGTTTGTTTCTGCCTACAGTTTTTCCCCCCTTTAGCTTCACAGCAAACACAAAGAGGAAAGTTTTGTCCATGTTCTTTTTCTGCAAGCTTTACACACAACAGATCTTTAGATTTCAGTATAGTCTTTAACTGGAACAACAATCAGAATACAAATTCACATGACTTAGTGTCAACTTACTATGTATGTTTTTATTATAGCAGCAACAAGAGGATTTAAAATTGTGCGTATATTAAGAGAGACCAACCTTAAGAGTCTGAGAAGGCCTTGTGCTTCTTCTTAAGTCTAGCCATAGAGGTAGAATGTGCACATACAGCAGTTCAGCTTCCAGTATACCAGTCACAAGAACAGGTTCACACCAGTGGTCCATCTAGCTCAGTAACCTATCTTCATCTATAAGTGAATGCTTAGGAAAGAGCAAGAATAGGTGAAATAGACATGATCATAGAATCATTCAGGTTGGAAAAGACATCTAAGATCATCTAGTCCGACCTTTAACCTGGTACTAACAAGTTCACCATTAAACCATGCGACTAAAGTTCTAGATCTACATGCTCCTTGAAGACCTCCAGGGATAGTGATTCAAACACTTCCCTGGACAGCCTATTCCAATGCAATTTCAGTAAAGAAATTTCTCCTAATATCCAACCTAAACCTCCCCTTGAGCAACTTGAGGCCATTTCCCCTCACCTCATCACTTGGTACTTGGGAGAAGAGACCAATCCCCACCTCACAACAACCTCCTTTAAGGTAGTTGTATAGTAAAATACGGTCTCCCCTGAGCCTTCTTTTCTCTAGACTAAACAACCCCAGTTCCCTCAGCCTCTCCTCTGGACTTATTCTCTAGACCCTTCACCAGCTTCATTGCCCTTCTTTGGACACACTCCAGCACCTCAATGTCCTTGTAGTGAGGGGCCCAAAACTGAACACAGTACTCGAGGTGAGGCCTCACCAGAGCCGAGTAAAGGGGGACAATTACTTCCCTAGTCCTGCTGGCCACACTGTTTCTCATACGAGCCAGGATGCTGTTGGCCCTCCTGGCCACCTGAGCAGACTGCTGGTTCATATTCAGCCAGCTATCAACAAATACCCCCCACATCCCTAGCTGCCAGGCAGCTTTCCATCCACTCTTCCCCCAGTCTGTAGCATTGCATGGGGTTGTTGTGCCCCAAGTGCAGGACCCAGCACTTGGCCTTGTTGAACTTCATAAAGTTGGCCTCAGCCCATGCGTCCAGCCTATCCAGATCCCTCTGCAGAGCCCTCCTACCCTCGAGCAGATCAACACTTGTGCCTAATTTGCTGTCATCTGCAAGCTTATCAAGGGTGCAGTCAATCTCCACATCCACATAAAGATAAAAAAGATAAAGATATTGATAAAGATATTGAAGTGAACTGGCCCCAGTACTGGAGCCCTGGGGAACACCACTAGTAACCATCATCCATCCGGATTTAACTCCATTCACAAAGATTCTTTGGGCTGGGCCACCCAGCTAGTTTTCAATCAATGATATGTCCGTCTAATGATGATATATGCCTGTCTAATACTCCCTCAGACTCTTTCAACTCAGTATTTCCTGAGGAATCTCAATTTCAGTCAGTCTCAATTTTGAAGTTTCCTTTTCTCGGTAGGACTTCAAAGTCCAACTGCCTTTCTTCAATTTTTCCTCCCAGTTCCTTCAGGGAAAGCAACCTCTGGAGTGGGTATCAGAAGATTGAACTAACAGTTGCTGGTTTTGGACAGCATTCCTAGCATCTGTGCTCCTTCTTTTCCCGCCTCCAATTTAGACAGAGGTTGAAATTCAATAGAAACCATGAGGGAAGAATTTCTCATTAGGCAGATAACATTTCCCTCATGTGATGCTCACTTTTTCTCCAATGCCAATCAGATCAACATAGCAGAGAATCTCCCATCCATTTCATACAGAAAATTGAAACCAAAGAATAAAAAAGAACAAAGGCATGGATTAGAAGATTCTGAAAAAGTTTTACATTTCTAAGAAGCCTTTTTTTTTTTTTTTTAGAAATGAAAATTCTTTGACTTGTTCTTTATTTTGTGACAAAATGGGTGAGAAACATTCTATTTTTAAGTTCTGGTAAGTTGCTGTAGTACCATTACGTGTGAGGATTCTTTCCCATGGGGTGCTTCAAGTAGGTTACAGAAGATAAATGCTAAACTTATTATTATTTTTTTTTTCCTAAGAGAAGCATTTGCGGTGTTTTGACAGACATTTTTGTTGGAATCATCAGAAATGCTAAGTTTGACCAAAAGAAAATCTAGTTGATCTATTTTGGTTGCTCTCCTCTCAAAATCTTACTGTCTTGTACTTTTTTATTTGAAATGTATTTATGTCCAACCATATGTTTGTAAAATAATTTGAGACATTCAGGTTAGTGGCTGTAGAGGAACTCAAGATTAAATCAGTTTGAGGCTCTGAGGCAGGCATAATTTAGAACATCCCTATCAGATGTTTCGTATCCCCTTTTCTTTGGGAGGGTGTGTGGGAGGGGAAGAAAGTGGAATTCAGCAGGAACCTTAGGAAATGTGGTCCTTTCTAGCCTTACAGTTGAACTTACATGTGCATTATAGGATAATTTTCTTTACTGCAAATTAGATGAATTATTATGAAAAAAAACTTGGTAGTCAGGATCAAACTTAAAATACCTTACTGAAGTTAACTACTTCCCATTCTAGCATAAAAATGTATACAAAACAGACATCTTTTTATAACTTTTTTTATAAGACCTGTCATTTTAATAAATGAGCCCTTTGCCACCAAGTTTCATGTCTTTTTTCAGTTGATTAAGGAAATTAAAATCAAATATCTCTAATCTCTACCCTCTTTCAGAGGTGGTGGTAAAGATTTTTCCTTTATGTTCTCTCTCTCAGCATTCAGTACTATTTTTTTTTCTTTTTAACATTGCCCAGACTTTCAAAGAGTTTGTTTCATGCCTGTTTCTAAACTTCAGAGGAAGTAAATTATTACATGCTAAACAAAAAGTACTTTTATTGTTTTTCCTTGGAACAAACCCTGATTTGTTTTGGCAAGTTTCTGTAATGCCAGTCTAAGTTTTATGTTCTAGATATGAAGACACTTATGCATTCCTGTAATTCCCATTTTCATCATTGCAAGTTGTAATCAGCTAAGACACATAATCCACTTCTCTTATCTCCTCAGTTATCCTGTAGCAGCCCCCCACCCTCCAGAAAAAAAAAAAAAAAAAATTAGACTTTGAGGTGTTTGTGGTTTTGTTTGTTGATTGGGTAGTTTTATGTTTTCTTTTTGTTGGTTGATTGGTTGGTTTGGGTTAGTAAGTTTTTTTTGCTTCCTTGTGGTACAAAATTATTCTCCTTCAAACTAGTTTAGAATTTCCCTAAGTTGGTGTGTCAATATCATACAGGCTATCCGATGATAAAGAGAACATATTTTGTCTCTGCCTAGCAGGTTTTGTTTTGGATCATAGTCCTGTGTTTGCGGATATCAAAGATGTCCTCAGCAGTGTCTGTTCTGTCCTCATCATCTGCAACCTTCTTCTGTCCTTTATGATTAATTGCTCTGTGCTTGTACCTATGTCACTGTATCTCCTCTTTCTCTGTCTATATTAATGTCTTAATGAGTTTGGCATCATATCTTGCATTATTACTACTGACTAGACAGGAGGCATAGGCAAGTGAGTGAGCAACAGCTGCTCTCAAGTGCTTCACAAGAGGTCCTGTTTTCAAGTGACAGAGGGTCTCTGTACAGGAAAAGCATGGCTTGTTGGACACATGCCAGCATGCAGAGAATTCTCCTTCCTTTTTTTTACCTTGATATAGATTAGCAGGAGAGTTCTGTGGATTTGGTGTTTCTGTATGCATGTTGTCAGCACAACCTATATGTTGACAGGTATTAAACTATGAAGATCATCTTTACGCAAATCACTCTTCTGCTTTCTGAAACATATTCTCAGCAGACATTTCTCTTTCAAGAGACCACTCCTGTGTTTTGTTTGGTTTTGGTTTTCCTGTTTTTATTATTATTTTATTTTTATTGTGGGGGCTCTTTTTGTTTTGCTTTGTTTTGTTGATGTGTTTCAAACAAAAGTAAAGAGAGTAAACTTACACAGGTTTATTTTGACTGATTCAGAAACCCCACATTTGTCATAGACTTCACGTGACTTGAAGAAAATTGTTGTACTTAATTATACTGCTTTCCTCATTGATAAAATAGATACAGTAATGCACTGTATACTTCTACAGAGTGATTAAATCATTCAAGACGGTATTGAAAATACCATGTAGATTTGTTTTTATTACCTTTTTTATTTGGCATGTGCGTCATAATAACAGTTACTTTTTCTATATAACTGTTGCTTTTCTTAACCTGAAAGGCCTGTTTTTTCAGTAGCGATATATGTTCACATAGAGATTTGAAGTAAATGGAAATATTTCTCGTACACTTACAGATGTAAAATACTAGACAATGACAGATTGCATGGTTCTTCCAATATTTGTAGTCCCCAGTATATTGATACCTTCTGTCATTAATATAGGCTGTTGGTTAGGTTGTAAAGGTCTCTTGCTCAAGAGTGTTGTATTTTGAAGTCATTTGTCATGGATGTATTGTAGAGATAGGAGACTATTTATGTTTATGGCATTTTAAGTAACTCAGTAAGACCCTTTAGAATATACAGAAAAGGCTTGTTTACTGTCATCACTGCTCACTTAATCCTGTGACCTTGACATGATAGTATGCCCATAAAGCTCCCTGCGGGTGGTTCAATAAAATAGATGAACATCAGAGTCTAATGATTGTTTCAGCTTCAGGAATATACTGCCTTATGCCATAAATTTTTCTTAAACATTCAATATTCAAAATTCAACTGAACCATTTTAAAACAAAATAATGTAGCAAAATTTCAAATTGTCTAGATTATTGGAAAATCCACAAAAAGATGCATAAGCCATATGCACTTCTGCTCTTCAGTTTGAAAATGCTAACCATTGTGTTAAAAACTGTTCTGTATATACAATGCTAGCAGACTAAAATCAAAACAAAGTTATTTCTTCAAATTTCTGTACCAACTCAGTTATTGAGTACTTTTTTTTTTTTCCTGGTGTAAATAAGTATACTTATTTTTCAGGTTACTTTTGTTTCTTTTATCTTTACTCCTGATAGCAAATTATATTTATTGGGTGGGAATGCTTTTTGGTTTTGTTAGTTACAATCAGAAACTAGGAAAGATTAATGTGTAAGAAATTTCTTTTGATGATTTACTAGAAGTTATGTTTGCACTAATGGTAGGAAGCAATAAAACCTTACATAAAGAGAAAGCTAAATGTGATGTCTCTTAGGCCCAGTTTAGAAATACTACTAAAGCCTTTGGGATCCTTTGCCGTAAGAGGGCCTTAATATTTATGCATAATATACTTTCTGCTATGTGAAAACATGGGGGAAAGTAAAGTGCCTCATGGTGAGTGGGTTTTTTTTTAGTATTTTGAATTTTTGTTTGTTTGTTTAATGTATAGACATTTAACCTTCCAATTTTTATTATCCAAGAATGCATTATTTTCAGACACGCAGTCATTTACATTGAATAGTACCCCACTGTCTCATATTTTCAGGAATATTTTTTTTTCAAAGTTGATGACAGCTTAATAATAGAGGAAATTTATTTGGTGAACTTTAGACAGTATTTTCAGTGGTAGAGTTTCATGCTGAACTGTCGAGCTAAGGATCTAGGCAAATGAATTGACTGAAACCTGTAAGAAAAGAATAGCCAGGAGCAAGATATGATATCTATGTTCATAGCATATCAGATATACTCTGCCTCAGTTTTCCACGTTTTTGTTTTTTGAACTAATGATACCATTTATGTTACATTTATGTTTGATGATGAATATATCCACTTACCTGGAAAGAGGCAGATATTTCTTTCTGAATGCACTTGCATTCAGAAAGTCCAGGTACATCAGTTTTCTAAGGTGTGTGTTGCATAAACTAAAGCTGCAGGTCATTTGTTGTTTTGTTTTGTGGGTTTTTTTGTTTGTTTGTTTGTTTTTCTATGACATTCGCTGAGTATCTGAATCATTTGAAGAATCATTCTGTAGCTGACCTATGAAAGGGCATTATTGCCTACTGTGCAAGGAAGTTCAAAAGATTCTGCTGGACACCACCTTACTTTTATTAATATATGACAGAGACCTTTTCTTAGGAATGTCCTATTCTAAAAGTACTAGAATAGCATCTTTATTTCAGTGACACAGTGATGAATTATGAGAATGGCTCTTTCCATGCAGTATTTATTTAGAGAATTCCACTTCTTTAAAAGTAATCAAAAAAAAAATCTTAATTTTTGTACACTAATTAAAAAAAAAAAAAAAGTACATCTAAATTCTTGTCCACCGGTATTAGGACTAACAAAATACATTTCCTTGTCTCCTTCTTTTGTTAAATTTGATTTTTCACAACACCCACAGTAAAGTTGTAATGCTACGGTTTTCTAAAAGACATACATTCCTTAGGAAAGATGTATGCAAAGATGTGTGCTGTAGAAATGAAAAGACTACAATGGGTATGCCTGTACTAGAGAAGACCTTCAGATTCCTTTTGTCATTCATGTTTTCCAAAACATTTATAAGATGTTAAGTCACAAGTAGTATATTGAGGGAACCTAAAAATTTAGTTGTAAAAGTGCAGTTGTACAGGACTAACGTTCATCACAGGTTCTGTATTAGATCTATGTTATTCTGTTTGCAAGTAAGCAGAACTCTAGAATGTATTATTGTGTGTTTAAAGGCATATTAATTAATTTGATGGCTCTTCACCTAGTCCTGCATTAATCTCTGGGAGGATTTTAGGTAGCTTTCAATAGCTGTTCGTTTTTCTGGCTACTGATTCCTTAAGTTCACCATTGGCTCTAATACTCAGAAGTTTTTTGTTTGCTTGCTTTTTCTCCCCACACCAGTCAGTATTACCACTAGTAAAGACAAGATCCATACCTTCTGCTGGTACGTTTTCAATCCTATTAGAAATTCATAGCTAATAGTTCAGACATTAGAGAAAGAAAAGGGGGCAGTGAGTGATCTAATTGTCATACATGTAACTGATTGGTTACTTGCAGTCACTTGGACAGCTAGAGCAGGTGAATTAAGGGAGAGGAAGATTTTCATACTGTCTATCAAATACTATTTGACTGAGAAATAGTGGTAGGTTTGATGACTGAAGAATAATCTGGTAAAACCTTCTGCAAAGATCTGGAAGTAGTGGTCCTTACTCCCCAGTTTTTATTCTCGTGTCTGGCATCAACAGCAAAACTATAATGTATCAGTCCATGCATTTGTGTTGCTTTTTGGACTGCCTGGATTTCAAATTAGTAGCACCTATTTTTAGCATAGAAAAGAGTGGGATGGATTTATTATTTTTTTTTAAGCCACGCTCACTACTTTTAACTTCATTCTGCTTCTGATGGCAAAAAGGCAATGAGCAGCAAACTCAAAAACTATTGCTAGTCAAACATCAGTACAGAAACCTTAAAGTCTGAAGACCTTTATAAGATGGAATAATTTTCAGGAATTTCAGGAAGGAATAATATCCTTAGTGGAAATTCTAAACTCATATGTATCTTCACATTTTACAGTTTGCATCAACAAGGAGCAAAATTCTTATGGTCATTGCCTGGATTTATGAAGGAAGGAAAGATTGCTGGTATTCCAGCATTTACTATATATTTACATAATAAATTACTTTTTCTTTCCTAAACAAACCAGCATTGACAAAGGCAGAACTTGGTTTGCAGGATTTATAGTTGTGGGGTGTGTCTCCCTTTCCCCAGATTTCTTCCTAAATACAATTGTCAGTGCAATTCGATTCAATTCAGAGACAATTATGTGACTCCAATTACAGTAACTAGGTGTTGCCCACCTTCTTAAACCTCCTTGTAGACTTTGGTCAGTGAAAAGTTTCTAAATGACACTCTGTGCTGAGTTCCCTTTTATCTTGGAATGCTTAGAAAAAAAATGTAACGTAAGAAAAAAATTTAACCTGTATCAGAAAGAAGTATCAAGTATACTTTTTTCAGTAGATTGAATAACCTATGATGAAGGGATAGGGACAATCCCTAGAGATGAAAACAATCACCTTCATATTTACTAAATCATTCATTCAGACCAATTGCTTTTTCACGATTTCAGATATTCCTTACACTGTTGTGTCCATGTACAGTTGCTTAAAAATAGTTTCTACTGTTGAGTAAATGTAAAATAAGGGAGTTTAATATACATAAATTACCTGGATGTTTCATGTATTGAGATTCGGAATTAAGTACTGAAAAATGCTGTGCCATTTTTCGTACTCTGTTAAGTGGTTGTGCTCATGAATTTGTACCATAGGATGAACTAAGTCACAGAGTACAGTGTTCATGATATTCTTCAACACTGTTACTTAATTATCTTGAATTTTGTGTTTTATTTTTTTCTTTGAATGTTTGGTCTTATATGCTTGGGCATATTTCTTAAGCAAATGAGCAATGTGGAAATATTATGTACATGATTCTGGGGGTGGGTGAGAAGATTTTTTTTTTTTTGGCGGGGGGGGTCAAGAAAGCAATAGGAGTGAAAAAATGATGTGTTATTTCCATGATCTAAATGTTCTGCAGCAGTAGCAGCAGCTGAGCGACTCACTGTTATTCAATGCTACATTAACTTTTCCATTAATGCTGGTGCTGTAAAATATGAAGCCCTTAAGCACTGTGAAGTTGCTGTCTGATTTTTGTTCCTTTACATGGCTGCTGTATATTTGCATGTTAAAACCATTATGTGGATAATCACCATCATTATTTTTTAGAAGGTCATTCTCTTCTTGTTCTGAATATAGTTAAATGTAGAAAAGCCTTAATAGAAGAGTCTTTAAATATATTCACTAAAAATGCTGTTTTTTTATTTATTTGCAACTGTGATTATGTGATGGCAGCCCAAGTGTCAACAAGATATTTTGCTTCTGGGTTTTTCTTTCTTCCTTGAACAAAAATAATCCAAGAACACAAATGAGAGACTATGAAAGACTTATGTTTTTCATAACAAAAGTGAACTAAAAAAAAAAGGGTAGGGGAATTTTTTTTTTCAAAAATTATTATCTTATCAAAAAAATATTATCAAAAATTATTATATCTTTTGCCCTGGATAATTTTTTATTATGTAATAAATTATGTTTTCAAAATGCTGATTTTTTTAAGTGAATAATATATGATCAGAATAACAGGTTTTCAAATTTCTTGTATTTTTTTTTAATCTTCGTTGAAAGTATACATATTTATGGGAATAGTGGATTTAATAAGTGCCATTAACAAACCATAGCAGCAATTCATGGCATTTCCAGCCAAGGCAAACCAATTGTTCCATGCACTCTGCACTCCAGAATTTGCACTACAATTCATATGGAAAAACAGGATTCTTTATTCTGGTATGAAGGCACTCACTTTATGCCCTAAAGAAAGAAGTTATCATCTTAGTGTTGCCAGTGAGATGACATCTCAACACTGAATATATCATTTCAGTATTTATCTATCCTCTTTTTTTTTTTCCACCTGTAACACATGAATTACAGTACTTTGCTAACAGAGGGATTTGAGATCAGTTGATAGGGAAAAAAATAATGCTTCAATATTGTTTTTTGTTTGTTTGTTTGTTTTTTTAAGAGAAAGGTTTTAAATATTTAGTGCTGCTTTGTTTTAATTTTAAACATATTTTAGTAGTGGAGCTTTTCAATGAATTTTTGCTATGCCTCAGACTCATTGTGTTCATGCTTTTCATGGTTAAAATCAAGCAGTATCTCAATAATAACAGTATGAATTTGTGTGATGGCTAATATAGAGTCCATTCTATCTGTACGTCATCATTGCCATTGCACTTAAGAACTGTTTTAGTCCATTTTGGAACAGATTGAAATTGCACCTCATTAGTGTGGCAAGTCCTTATTTGTATATTCAGATTTTTTTGTTTGTTTTGTTTCTTTTCCGTGCTTTTTTTCCTCCTACCTCCCAGTCTTTTCTCTTGCAGAATTTTACTGATACTAATTTGTCTTTTTCAAATTCAGATATTTTGATGTTGATATTATTTGATCTCAAGTAAACATAGGAAGATGAATTTAGTATCCAATTAATTTCATATTCTGTAAATAGACGGACTTTTCATATTGAGCCCTGAGTCTACCCTGGTTTCATGATAATACAATGAAAATTAGAAATATTATATCCTTTCCATTTTGATAATATTGCTTTTATTTCAGGGATTTTGCTTACTTAATGACTAATTTAGTCTAATATAGGAAGTTTTCACAGTCCTGATTAGTAATCGCTGATCAGGATGGCACTGTGTTACTAACAAGTGTTTCAAATGTGCACTTACTAATCGAAATCCTCATGGGTATGTCTTTTTCACAGCCCTGGACAGTGACCTAAGGACATAGGATTATCATTTTTCTCATTTATTCTTTTACACTTTTATCCAAAGAGCATTTCTTCCTAAAACCTGTTCAGTATATTGATGTCCATGTTGGATAGCATAACCACACTTACCAGCAGCAATGTGGCACTCAGAAATGTTTGTGGTCCTGTTTAAGCATCTCATACAGGGGCTTTTGGGAAACAGGGAAGAAAAGGATTTGGAAAAAAAAAAAAAAAGTTGAGTTGTTGGAACAAGCCTGTAAGTAACTCTTAAGAATTTCTCAATGCAATAAGATACTAGGACGTGATGAAATAATTGCCTTTAAACTTCAACCAACATTGCTGCTTTCAGAAAATTGAAAATTGTCTTACAAAATTGGACTTTTTTTTTAATTCAGTTTTATTGTTTTGAAGGGGCTGTCATAAAAGTCAACAATTACATTTGAGCAAAGTAACATAAAAATGTAGTCTGTTTCGAAAGCTGAGGAACAGTGGAGCTCTCAGATATCGCCAAAAAAAAATTAGAAAAGCCTAAGGTTGATAAAACCCAGTGTGCCAATATAATGTTGTCTATGTAAATGTAAGATATAGATTTTTGTTTCATTAAAAAAAAAATGTTTCTAGTGTTAGAATTTGCTTTTCCTTTGTTATCTGGGGGAAGAGGGGGGGATGGAAAAAAAAAAAATAACAGTTCTCCCTGAAGCATTAAATGATTCTAGATTTGTGGAGCAACTTTGTGTAAGAATTCAATATTAATTGTTCCTGAGTATTTTAACTTGAAGTTCTGGTTTGTCCTCCTATTCATAAAAAAATAAAATCAATGAAAAGAATTGCAAGGTGCACAATCAAAAAAATAAAGTTGTGTATTTCTTCCATTTAAAGTATTAACAGTATAGCTCTGACACTGAAATTAAAAGGCAAAAAAATATTACTCAAAAGATAATTTTAACAGTGATTAGCTGTTATTTGGTAAAATAGATTTCACTTCACTCAGTAGAACACTATTTTCTTGAGAATCAAAGTTTACAAAATAAATTTCAATATTTTTTAGTATGGCAGGTGATTAATGTTCTCCCACAGAGGTTATATCAGAAAATCAATATTTGTAAAATTGAAACAGTATAGGTTTGTATTGATCCATGTGGCTAAATCAAAATGAAAGGCTTTGTAACAGCTTTCTTAGACAGCCTGCTACCCAGTAATGGCAAACTATCAATTTTAGCTTTCCACTGATAAATCAGCTTGAAAATTGGATGTCAATTTTTTTTTTTTTTTACTGAAGCAGTGATTTTTTTATGCCCTCTAACCTTTCTTGATGTGTTAGATTGGTTTATAAGACTAAGCTCTGCCTTCTTGAAAGCAGTTGTCAAAACTGACATTTAGATGCATTTTGAAACAAAACATAAACTCTTGAAGCTTAATTTTATCTACTAGCTGGCTTGCTGGTAATCGTATGCATGCATCTCTGTGCAAACAAACATGAATATATGCTTAATACTGAAAATTATGTTGATTTAACATTTCAGGTAAGTATGTTTCTCTGTCTTCTGATCTCTGGAGTTCAAAAAAGTCAGGTCTTGAAATGCAGCTTTTAGAAATTAATGCTCCAGATGCTATTTAACTTTCAGTAGCTAGGAATATTGATTTTTCTTTAATTGACTGATATTTTGTTTTTTCATTTGTTGCACTGAGATTTTATGAAATGACAGCAAGTACATCAGTTTCAGAAGCAGTTTACAATGTATGCTGAAAACCTGAGTGGTTTCTCATTGTTTTTAATAATAGAGAAAAGAGGGTACATTTGCTTTTACTCTGAAAACGGATAGTAAAATCCTTTATAATAGTGGGAGAAAACCGTTAATCTGGGTCAAATGCAGTAGTTTTCAATGACAGTTGACAGTGCCATACCTTCATGTCTGTACAGCAGAATATAAGTTAGCTTGAGTGGATATTGATTGTGAAGTTTGCTGTTGTATAATTACTTCTGGCTGCAGAAAAATGTGGTGTGTATCGATCTAGATGTAAGCATTTGAGTAGCAGTTTCCCTTGGCTAACGGTGAGTGTCATCTTTCAGCCATGATAAATGGTAACTCTCTGGGTCAGCATAATTACTTTGTGGTGAAATGAACCTCCTGTACCCTTCTTTCTCTCGCAACAAGGAACTACCATAATCATCTTTATCTGAAAGCCATGATTTACTGAACTAATCATCCCCTTAATAAAGTCCTTTCCCCACTCCCCACAGTATGTGCCCAACTTAATTATAGCTCTATACTAGTATTTTTAAAACTGAACTCTTCTGCTGTAAATCCACAAGTATGATTTTTTCCTAATTCTCCTCAGTTCACCCAAACCTGCAGGAGGTCCAGCTCTTGTGACAATATTTTAGTTTAGTGTTTATGTAGGAAAGAGGGAAAGATTAATGTCTTCGTTGTTTTGACACCCTACTTTTTAAGTCTTGGAATCAAACATTATTAACGCACTAGTAAATTAATAGAGGACTGCAATGAAAACTGTCGTATGAATTTATTGTCAGTACCCCTTTAATTTTATAGAGTCATGTACATTCTAGATGTGCTGTCTTTTGAGAACAGATGAGGATATCTTTTCACAATGTGCTGCTAAACCAGCTTCATTTATAATAATTGTGGCATCTCATTTAATAACAGTTTTAAATTTAAGATTTCTTTTTAAAGTATTAGCCATTTTTCTGTTCTCATGGACTTCTAATAGTTATCAGACTTCTAACATGTTATCAGAAATAAGGTAATGTATTTGTTGCCAGAACATAAAACTATGATAATTTGTATTATTTGGCACCTTTTTAATGGGGAATTTTCAATTTGTTATCAATATTTCATTAAAACTTCATAGCATGTTGTTGAAAATGGATTTGTGTTTACTTGCCAGTAGGGTAATAAGGCCCTGGGGTAATGACTTTTTGTTAAGTAATGTTAGTTAAAGAAAATCTGGCAATAGTTTTAGATCATTTTCAGACAGCTGTGAAGGGTTTGGATAAAGGTCATTTTCAATGATTGTGCTTAGTTAAATAAATGTGAAGGGTTTCACAATGGGAATCTTGCTTTTCAGTATGCTGTCATAAATTTCCCTTTAATACATCTGGGAATACAAAGTAAAATGTAGTTTTTCCTGCCTTGAAGGCAGTGTATTTTATATTTTCCTTGCTTTGTTTGTTTTCCCCTTATAATACTGTTTATTCACATAACTAGAGTTCAAAGGTTTTACTTTGTCATAAATTAAATCTTCTATCCTCTGACAGTTTGTGGGACCCGCTGGATACAGTTTTCAAATGGTTGTAACTTGAAGATTTTTCTCTGAGATTTAGTCATTAAAAGTGTTAAACTTTCTGACAACTCAGCCTCTATTGTGACCCTGGTTCATTGCTTGCTCTCTCCCTTGGCCACAGCTGGCCTCTTGCTGTTCACAGCTGAAAAGTGAAATCAATGCTGGGTCTAACAAAATGCAGATGAAAGTCATTCTGATCATATATAGTCATTTCCCGTAATTTTATCAGCCTTCAGTTTCTTAAATGATCTCTGGAAATCATTTTTTGTTCATGTGTATACAATATCAAATTTTGTGATAAAATGTACTGTGTTTTCGAAAAGTAATAATTTCTTAAGCATTAGCGGTGATATACAGCGCACACAGCCATCACACTACTACTTAAAATACCAGTCTGCTCATTCCTCCTTCCCTCCTGAAGGGAAACACTTGGTACCAAACTCTGTCAGAGCTGCTGGCGGAATTCCACTCATTTTGAGCCTTTGGAATCTTGTTAACTGAGGTTTTTATGTTCTACAAGGCTCAGAGCTGGAAAGTAAGAACTCTTACCATGTGTCGATCCACATTTCCATTGATCTCTCATCCTTTTTATTTTTATTTGAGCAGGATTGGTAGGAAAGCTCTGCTGCAGTTATAGGTGGCAGTGTATGATGTAGCTTAATGCTCCAAAGGTCACAGAACTACAATGAGTTTGATGGAAAACAGCCTTTCTCCTTATTTTAAACGGTTCCTGCTTTGATTACAGGCATTTATTATAATTATCAAGAGATTAGTCTGTTGTTATAGAATCCTTGTAATGGAACCATTTAAAAGGAATATAATGGCAGTTTATTGGATTTTGCAAAGGAAAAGAGAACAGATAAAGTGGTGTTTTTTAAATGGATCTACTGCTGCCCTGAGAATACTGATTTTTTTTCTTTTGTTTAACTTCATATTTGTTTTTGTTTCACAATTTTTAGTTACATACTAAAAAAGTAATTCACTTTTTTTTTTTAGTTTTGAAGAGAGTTTTTGTTTATAACATTTTTCTAGCAGTCCAGCTATGCAATTTAGCAGTAAAAAATATTCCTTCAATAAGTGGTCTTACACTATATATTTTATAAAATGTTAACTGTCTTATATAGCTGCTTTGTGATTTGATAAATATTCCCATTCTGAAAAACAGCAACAAAAAGTATTGTTGATTAAAAACAATATAGAGAAGAAACTGGAATGTCTATATTTCACTGGTTGATTTGTAACTAGGGTGATTTTTCTTCTGTTGTAGCAAAAAAACATAATATTGAGGAAACTTAGTTCATTTCTTTCCTGTTTATATTATTTTTTCCCTATTTAAGAGTTTACAGTTATATTTACTGAATTTACTCCAGAAGAATAAATGTTAAAGTTATCACAGGATCACAGAACTGTAGGGGTTGGAAGGGACCTCAAGATATCATCGGGTCCAACCCCCCTGCCAAAGCAGGTTCCCTAGAGCAGGCTGCCCAGGTAGGCGTCCAGACGGGCTTTGAATATCTTCAGAGAAGGAGACTCCACAACCTCCCTGGGCAGCCTGTTCCAGTGCTTCGTCACCCTCACCGTGAAGAAGTTCTTTTGCATGTTGGTGCGGAACTTCCTGTGATCCATTTTTTGGCCATTGCCCCTTGTCCTGTCCCCACAAACCACTGAAAAGAGGTTGGCGTTATAAATCAATCATCTTTATCAAATGTTTCAGAATACCGTTTTTGACACGGCAGTGAATGTAAGTACTAGATGACATTTAAAAAAATTAAAAGCTTATAAACTTTTTTTTTTATACTAGAAACTAGGTTATATTTCAAGAGAAATTAATTTCGTTGTACATGTAAGAATATCTTCTGAAGAAGAATTACAGAGCCAAAGTCCTCTTGCTGAGAAAATGCTGTCCTATACTAGTGAGCTGAGTGAGGGCACGAATTGCCTAGTACCACTGTTAACCTGAGGAAGAAAGTCAACTGGGCTGAAATTTAGTTGACATGGGACTATTTTGATTCCACCGAGGAATTAGCCCCAAAATAACAGTGGAAAATGGTAGGGCAAACGACAAGTATCACATTACAAGTCTGCTGCTCTAATATCAGTTGGTTGCCAGTGTAGGAGGCCTAGGGAAGACAAGTGTTTCCCTAGGTAAGTTTATAACGATTGTCCCTCAGCATGTCCTCTCAGCTTTCAGCAATTTGTAGCGCAGGGACTTCCTGAGCCAGAGGTGATACCCATGCATTTAATAACTTTTGGTGTTTTATGGGTTGTAGTTTTTTTTTTTCCCTCTTTGAAGGAAATGTCTAATCCCTTGGAGAACTCATGTTCTGATATCTTCTGATATCAGACTGCTGATATCAGACTATTTCACTACTTCACACTATTCATACTAATTAATTTATTTTGTATGTGTTGTGTGATAACTGCAAATTCTCCTGAGGTCCTTTCTTATGAGAAATAGTGAGTCCATATTCACCATCTTGATGCCATTCCTTATATCATCACTATCACGATCACTATCACACATGATCACTATCATACCCCTCTGAGCTATGGTTCAGTTCTTTAGCTGGGGAGGTAGAAAATGGACTTCTCCATCTTTCTGGAGGCCTAGCAGGCTGTAGCTTATTCTGGAGTAGGACTTTGTTAATCTGTCCAGCTGAAGCTATTTTACTTCGTGTAATAGCCAGAAAGAGAATGACATACACCTGTACTGCTTCCTTCTTACTCCCCGCCCACTCTCACCCATCTGCTGTGTGCCAGGTTGTAGCTTTATTGCCATTAGGAAGTTAACCAGGAATGACTAAAGCTTCCTCAACCAAATCTGTACATCTACACTGACTCAATATTTTCAAAAGGGGAGAAATAGTAAACACTTGGATTATAAATTGGAGTAATGTCATTAGAGATGAGTCTGGGCCTGTGCCATACAGATACAGACTTTTCACTTCACATTCCAGTTAATGTTTTACTAGTGTAAAATGAGAAAAGTAAATCAGTAAAGGCTGACAGCATTCCATTCCGCAAAACTTCATTGATTCATGGAGGAAGCATGTTGTGTTAGCCATAGCTTTTCTCCTATGATTGCATTTAACTCCAGACAAAATCAGCTGTAAAAGTCTCGGCACAAATTATTATTGGTATGTGTATTTGTGAAAGGAACACTTCCTTGTCAAAGCCTGAAAAAAAAACATTTTGATTTACTGTGGCAGGCTTTCAGAGTGTGGTATGTATCTCAGGAAGACTGCAGGCATTATTCTATATAGTGAATCATATTCTGGTGCCTTTGGATTTTGATGAAATTAAATTATATGCATATTTTACTGTGCTGAATAATGTATTTATTTATTTATTTTTACATGAAATGTACAAAGAAAAAAAATATTTTGCTTCCAAATTTAACAGCTTGAAAATTAGTGAATGTGACCATGATTCTTCCCCTAGTGCATATACCCTGAATACTGAATGGTTCTTGGCAAAAATTGAGTTTTGGGAGAGACTGCAATAAGGTATTCCTCTTCATCTTTCCGGAAGTTTCCATATAGTCCTGGTGCTGGATCTACTGCTGCTCTAAGTATCACCGAAGCATTGTGACTTCGTTATGCACATTTTGTTTTGGTCTTTTGGTATGCTGTCAGCATTCTCCTATGGAACAGAAGTAGAATACAGACTTTTTTCAAGACCTTATATCTCACCGAAGCCAGGAAAACATTTAATATCAGAAAGGCAATGCTCTAACCTGATTGCTTTCTTTTTGCTAAAATTCAAAGATCTGTTAAAAAAAAAAAAAAAAAAAGGTGTTTTTGGAGATATTCATTAAGCAGTTTTTATAAACTTTTGTAGTGAAAACACCAAATATTATTTAAAAGTGATCTGTTACCATTTCATCCAACACTTTTTCATAATGTACCCTCTATTTTCCTTCTACTCTCTGTTTGAATTTTCAGTTTTTATTGTGAACCTTTCTACTTTAAAGGCTGACTCTGAGTAGTCCTGTGCCATGAGTCATTTTCATGATGTCAGAGCAAGCCCTAAGGGAAGAAATGACTGAGTATGCATTTGCGACTATTAACTGGAAATTGATAAAACTCTAGCAAATTAGTGTCTCAGAAAGGTATATTACTGAGAGTCAATTCTGAACCTTGTGTTTCTTTGAATGACGAAGGCCTTTCAGAGTTGGAAGAAGTGCCAGTCAGAGCTTTACAGCCATAGTGGTACATTTAGCCTGAACACCATACAGATGTACTGCATGTGATAAGCCCACTTCTTTTAGAGGTTTTTACTGTTTCATTTGTACCATGTTAGCAATGCTGAACTCTGCACAGATATTCACAAGTATCAACAAAGGTGTTAAACAGCAGCTTGCTTCTTGGTCCACAAATTAGTATTTCTAATCTGTGGGAGGAGATAGCCATTAAAACAATGTTAGCTCCATATTGTGCCTTTGTTTGCATGTGCAGTTTGGACCCACATCACTAACATGTTCTGTATAAAAGACTGAATAATATTTGAGTGCTTTAGCTTTTCATACTTTTGTTAATTCAATTCACTTCTTAGTAGATATATCAGAAACTTTTTATTAGTTTGGCTTTTTGGTTGCATTGTTTGCTTCTTAAAAAAAATGTTTTATGAAGTAGGAAAAATATTTTTAAAAAATCAACTGAGTCTTATTTTTATGTAATAAAAAGCAATTTCCATATATATTTGCCTAGCAGTGTTCAATCTGTAGTGTACAAAATACATTGATATTCTACCTGTAATTTAAGGCATTTTCTCAAATTTTAGTGGAATTAAGCTCCTAAAATATGTCCTGAACCATGTCTAGTTTTAAATATGTTGTTGAATTGAATGGAATCACTCATAGATTCATATTTGTTTAACTCCTTTTTAGAATTAATCCTCAATGATTTTTTTCTTTAAAAATATGTATATATTCCACCACAGATTCAGACTGTCCAAAATAATGTTGATTTTTAAACATATTATTATGCATAATAACGAATATTTAAGTATTTAGGCTTTCTGAATTGCTTTATTAACATAGTCTGACTTTTAAAAACTATCAGCTTTTATTTTTATTTGTTGAATTTATATAATTTTATGTTCATTATTTTGCATCAACTCAAAGAATTTATTTTCTAGTGAGGCAATTAAAGTCTAAATTTGAGGATTTTTAATGCTGACCCTCTGCTTCTTCACTGATATTTTACAGCAATAAAAACATAACCCCTGTCTGTAAGAGTTCTTCAAAGAAGATCTTTAAAATTATTTTAATTTATACAGAGGAGATGACTTCTGTGAGCTTTTGTCTATTGTATGTTTCAGGATTCCCTGTAGCATGTCAATCAGGTGATGAAAAGACACCTCCAAGTAACCTGTACTTGTAGGAATACAAGATTAACACAAGTCAATCGACCACTTTCTCCAATTCTCTCATTTAACTGGATTCATACAGCCTATAATTCTCATTTTCTCTATCCTGGCTCTTAGATTTCACTCAGTCATGTGAATTTTCTGACCCAATCCTTCCCTTGACAATTCAACTCAAGTCTTAGATGCCAGATTCTTTTGTGAGAAGCCCAGATTTTTACTTTCTCTAATGTTGAGACCTTTGTTATATGAGACAAGAGAAGCAGGATACCTGTCACCCAGCTTATCCCAAGTTGCAACTAGTTCTTTCCATTGCCTATGAAATGGTCCTGGATTGATTAGTTAAACGTCAATAATGTTGACATCTTAAGTTAGATAAAAGAAACTCAACTCAGCTATCAATTGGCATAATTTGACAACCTTAATCTTCCAGTAAATTGCAGCTGTCAGTTGCTAGTATTAACTTCTTGAACTGTGCCTCCCAGATTGCAAGGAAGGAAAACAAATTCTACCAGGTCATAGGCAGTTTGGTCCTTTTAGGAAAAGCAGTTTCCAAAAATAGGTGATAGTCAACTTCACAGCATCTTCAAACATAATTTCTGTTGAGCTACACAGAGGAAATCTGGAGCAGCTAAATGAAGCAAGAAGTTCTGAAAGAATGAAAGTAATGAAAGAGGGAGAGAACAGACCATATATTACCTCAAGTTGGTCATTAGAAATTGGACAACCTCGGAGGCTAACATAACCTGCTCCGTGCACGCATGCTCTTAAACCGTGTGTGACTTTTCAGCACTTTAAGAGCAGCTCCTTCCCAGTTCTGTCTTGTCTCTCTTCTTCCTACTTCTGAAATGCTATAATTTTGTCTCTTCTCATCTTGTTGCTTGCATATCACAGTTGTGAAGAGTTTTGATTTTTTGCTTTCTTGGATCAGGAAATTTGGCTACCCATGCTTTGAATGGAGAGCACATCCTTCTGTTTCCAGATGCATGATTCCTTCCTCCATTAAGTGTCTGCCTCAGTACTGATCCAGTCAGCCAGCTTTCCCTTCTGGTATAATAGATGGATTTGACATGCTGTTCTCACTTCTGATCTTCTATGCAAACTATGGCAAGAAAGTCCTAAATAAATAAATAAACACTTGCCCAGTGAACATGTACAGGATGAAATCAGCTGAATTAGCAAAGTTGAGGATTGTAATTCCTTTTGATGAGGTTATTATATATGTATTATTACATATATTATTTATAAATCATATTATGTTATATATATGTACTGCTACTGACACATCTTTAACTGTAGTATATATTTAAGAACATATAGCCAAATACATATTCTATATTTTAATTGCAAAGCATATTCATATAGGAAGTCATACCATACATTATCAACTGAACAATGAAAGTATATGGAAAATGCAGAAGAATACACACGGCCCATAAGTTACATATTTGTATTACAGACAAGGGAAAGATCATCTATGTCTAATGATTGTTCCACAATTACTTAACAGATTAAGTGGTTAAAAGGAAGAAAAAAATGAAAAATTATATTTAGGTTCATGCATAGTCAAATGCTTTGTATGCAAAGATTCCTTAAAGTCTTCAGTGCTTGTTTCTCAAAACCCACAAAAATAGGGATTTTTTCAAGACAGAGAATTCAGTTTTCTTTCTATGTTGTCCTTTTTTTTTTTTTTTTTTTTTTTAATGTCATGTCTGCTTCTTCTCCCATGAGTTTTGCAGAGCCAAAAATAAATCATTAGGTCATGCTGGTATATTTTGGGATGTTTTATAGAAGACTGTTTCTATACTTCTAAAGAACGTCTTGATTATCAGAAATAAAGTATAAATAGAACAGTTTTGATTTGCTTGCCAAGCTAGTTTCTTAGTTTTTACCAATATTCCAAACAACAAAAATAAAATTAAATTCAAAATTAAGATCACTTCAGCATTTATTTGATAGTATAGTAGACATAGCCTCTGTTAAAATTCTGTAGCTATGCTACTTGGCAAATGTTTATTTTATCAACACAAGTTGCATGTGTGGATAGTAATACTTTTTATGCACTAGCCAGGATGTTTCCACTATTTGGGCCAACATGGTTTTTGTTTCAATTATTAAGAACAATAATACATTTAAAGGTAGATCTGTGTGCTTTGTCTTAATTTATTCTGTACTTCCATATTATACTTAGGAGGAAAAAGAAGTCTATCCTAAAAAATAAAAATAATAATATAAAAAATACTCACCAGAAGTGTAATATTTCAGACTTTTATAAATTTTGATTTCAAAGATTTCTGATTACCAAGCTTGAATCAGCATTTTGTAAAAATTTAATAAACAGCTCTGCATGACAGAAATTAAAATAATTGCTTAGGTAAAACTTTATTATTTACTTATTAGGCTTTGATTACTGTTGCTGTTGGTTGACAGGCTTCAAGGAAGCTAATTACTTCATCTCATTGCCAGTTTTACAAGTTAGCTTTTTTTAAACAGTTGCAACTTGAATAATTTATAGAGGTTTAAAACAGTAATTCATTACGGGTTTTTAAGAAATAATGTATTAAAAAAAAAAAAAAAAAAAAAGCTTGAAGCTGTGTGCCTTAGTTTTAGAATAACACTTTAAAAATATCTAGATACAACAATTTTTTTTCCTTCTGATTAAAGATTTTGAGGGACAAAATTTCTGTTCCTGGATGCTGTTGACTTTAAGCTGTGATTCATGAACAGTGACTGATGAGATAATCAGTCCTAGCTGTCTACCCCAATCCTTCTGTGTATGTTGAAAGCACAGCTCTAGATTTTTGAACAAGTCATTACTTGTTTGCTTTTTGATACTGGACTGTAATTTATAGGTAATCAGCTACTGTAATCAGTAGCTTCTTCAGTGTTTCTTCCACATGAAATTCAGGTATCTCAGTGTGTATTTGGAATAGAGCAGACACTTCTGCAGTCAGTTATCACTACTTATAAATTGGAGCCTTTAGTGTTTGACCTTTAAATAAACCAATGGCACCAATGGATGCCCACTTCGAAAGCTTGGGAATATTTTTTCAGTTGTTCAGTCACAGTAACCTTAACTGAAGCAACTTTTATCTGGTGTTTAACTCTGTTTAACTCTTCTAGAATTGAAGATAAGTCACGAACATCTAGCTTTTTTTTTTTTTGAGAAACTCAAAATTTAATATATATTATTTTTAATATGATAGGTAAAAATCTCTTGAAATACAGCAGTGGTGAAAAAAAATTGTTCTTGTAAAAAGTGTCTGCTTCATCAGAACATGTGCAAAATCTCAGAACATCTGTGATGTGTTGATGTGGACAGTATAGTACTTTTATATCAAGTAGAGGAGGGACCCCAGTGATAACCTCCAGCTTTGCTTATGTTACCTGTTTGTTTTTTTAACAGAATGTAATGAAATATTATTGCCATTCAGAATTCAAAATGAGAATGGATTTTTATTTTTTATTTTTTTCAGGAAAGTTAGGAAAAACCTTTATAAAGAGTCTGGTAGTGTTAATTTCACTCAGAAGCAAAATATCCTATCACTTGCATAAACAGAGAAGACAGCACTCATGCAGAATGCAAAAGAAGGAGGGTGTCTCTATGAGATTCTTCTTTTGTCTTGCCTTTTCAGTACTAAACCTGAAAGCAAACACCACTAAAAAACAATTAGACAAGCAAGGTTTGGCTTTTTATGGAGTTATTATTGGTTTGGTTTATTTTCTTTGTTTGTTTATTTGTTTGGAGGGGGGAATTTCTGTGCAAGAAGGGAGTCAGAGAATAAGATGCTACATTAGAGGCAAAGTATAACTACCAGAAAGTGTTCTTTACTTTCCATTGGTCATAACACCAGTTTATGTGGTGTTTCTGCAACCAACCCTTCCCCTTCATGAGATGGAATTGAGTCACCATGCTTCTGACTGAAAATGTACTTTCATATTCTTGGCCGAAAAACTGAACAGAAGTAATGAGGTGTAGTATCAGACAAATGCGCTCTACAGAATTGATGCTGAAAGAATTTTTAATGTTTGAAGTCAAAGGTATGAACTGCATTGAATACTTAATTTAAAAAAAAAAAAAAGCAAACTTTAATTCTATACTTTAGGTAGTATCATAAGAACTTTATCTATTAAAGTTAACATTGTTCAAAAACAGCAGTTTTATGGCAAAATCAATTTTCCATTTATTTTATTGAATCAGCTTTTTATTTAAGATATATCCTGTGATGTTTCTTATGGAATTATTGTGGTAAAATGGCAATGTATTTTCAAGACAATTTTGCCAAAAAGTTTTCCTATTTCTGAGGATTCCTGTTTATTGTGTTCAGAGGGAAGCCACTTTTATTTGTCTGTTGTTTTACACACAAGATATTTCAGAAGCTAAATAATATTGCTACCAGCAGGTGGTATACTTGTACAAACAGAATACAAGTTGAATAAAAATTTTGTTTTTAAACTTTTTTAAATCAGAAAACAGTAATTTAGTTAAATCTTTTGGTAAAAAAAAAAATGTGATGGAGTAAATTCCTATGAAAATATCTTCCATTTTTATTTTTAGTTTTTTGAAATGAATAAAAACCTTCACAATTCTTCATTTTGAAATTTAATTTTAGTTTTCATGTTTAATTTCTTCACATCAGGAGTGCATAAGTATATTTTCAGTGTGACATTATAACAGACATAACAGCCAAAATATAAAATAGATACATTTTTTTAAATTTAAATTGGAAGATCATTTGCAATATACTTTTTCTTCGATTTTTGTGTCAGTAAAACTTTGAGATATTTCTACCTTATGAATAAGAAAAGCCACACACTTGACATGAACTTAGCAGGTACATACATTGCACTTTATCTATGACATCTCCAATTATGCTTCTAGTCTAAACTATTCTGTCTGTATTTTTGCAATAAGTTAAGAAAGAGAAAGGCAACCTCATTTCACCATTCATACTAACTAGTTGTAATGTGGCATCATGATATTTACGAAATCTTACTAAGTATGCTACTGTGCTGAGGTGTATTTTTACACTAGTAAAAATAAAAATGTCCTAAAATACTCTATATTGCTTCTAAACATCTTCCAAAAGTGAATTTGACTCAAATTACCATTTATTTGAAACTTTATTTTTTTTTTATTTTTTGGAGTGATGACAGTCTGAAATAGAAGAAGAGTTCTAAAATAGAGATCTGAGTTAAACCACAGAATGTTGTTCCAACTATTTAGTTTTTGTTTTCTTAAAAAGTAATGTTATTATGTGCATTATTTTCAGTAACCTTAAAATTTCTTGCATTTTACTGTTTCAGGGGATACAATTTGTTATTCCTAGAATTCAGTGCAATTGCATTCTTTTATAAATGATTTTTTGTTATTAAAAAAAAAAAAAACAAAAACAAAAGCAAACAAACAAAACCCACTATGGTGATTCTGGCAAGTCAAACACTGAGAATTTATATATCCACTTTTTAAGTTGCCTCAGTTGTTCATTCAGTGTCAATGGATTAACTTAAAAATAACTGAACATAAAACTGAAATTGAGGAAAACTGAATTCTTTCATCTAGCTATACTACATGTAGTGTCCTACTAATGTGCATAAGGATTTTGATAGATTTGCCAGTTATCTTCCATTCTTTTAAATTTATATTTTATGCTAAATCTATTTAGTAATTAAAAAAATACCTTTAGTTTTACTTCATAGACATTTAAGTTATTGTCATCTCCATTGCTAATTTTCTAAGCCGTATTTGGCTCATATATTTTTGTCTCTCTCTTTTTTTTTTTTACCATATAGCTTTATGTTTAACCTTCTTTTCCTGAAATCACTGCCTCTTGGTATAAATTTACTACTGCTCAACAATAAAGCAGGCATTCCAGAAAGAAAAATTCAATCTGGGGAACCAAGGTTATTTAAAAAAAATAAATAAATAAACAAATCTAGACAATCAAGCTAATTTTTAGCCCTTCTTGGTCTGCGTTCGTGATCAGTTTGTTCCTTCCATCATTCAGACTCTTTGCAATATACCCAAGATTCCCAAGCCCTTTACAAATTGTCTGCATTTTATATAAACTTTCCTGTTGATCAGAAACAAGTTATCTGGCTATAAAATATCATCTAGAAATTAACTGCCTTAGAACTTTGTGTTTTGGGTACTATCATAACTAAAAACATCTCTATTACCGCATCTTCCCTTTTGCACCTACCTACACAACTTTCCTTTCTGATTTTGTTTCTGTACATCTGGAGAGATTTCTATTTTCAGCTTCCCCTTTCTATTTTTCATCTTTCGAACTTGTGTTCTTATTTTTTTCACCCAAATTAAGTCATAAAAGTTGCAGGAGTTGGAGAGTTTTCTTATGAGTAGCCAATTCTCTGTTCATCTCAGCTTTGTCCTTCATTATTAATGTAAGAACATTAGTAACATGATCATAGGAGAGAAGCTGTGATGGCAGTTTATTTTGCTTTTCAAAGGTGACTCCTCTGCTCCTTTTGTGATGATTACCTGCAGTATTTTCTGTTACCCACTTTTGGTTTATCTGTGCTCTATTTCACGCTTATTTCAAAGTTATATATAACTTTATATATATATATATTTAATAATTATATTGTACTAGTAATTTGAAACCAGGAGCAGGAGTTATAGCTGATATAAATGAAGAAGTTGGAAAACCATTGAATCAAACAGAACAGAGAAGTAGTTTTTTTTTTACCATATGATCCAAAAACTCTTTCAAGTCAATGATAGCTTTTGCATAATGCTGCAGGAATTTATTCAGGATTTACAACAAGTATGAAAACATAACAGTAAGTTTCGATACATGTGAAGGGAGGAAAAATCAGTCTCAACTATGAGATATAGTAACTATCTGGAGTCTCATCAGAATGTGTATGTATCTGTCCATCTACACACCAGTGTTGTAAATGAATGGTTAGTCCCAGCATCACAGTTAACTTGGAAGATAACCTGTGAGTTATGACATTGGAGGCTTTAATCTGATGAGCAGAATAGGCAAGCAAAAAGACAATTTTAGAACTTTACTTACTGCAGGTAAAAGACAAGTTTAGATATTGGCAAACACAAACTAATTACAAGAAACAGTGCCGCAAACCAAACAATTAACAAGAAATTATGTGACAATTAGAAATGTAAGGTTTCTGAGAGAAACCTTAGCTCTTAGCTCTTACTGGGGAAAATGGAGCATTGAGTATTTTGGCACTACTAAGGTTCTGCAGAACTCCTTTGGAACAATTTATTACAGTATTTTCTAGGAATCACCCACCAAACCACCAACATTCTTCTGGTAATAAAAGGGAATCTCTGTAAAGGGAGAGATACCAAAATATATATATATATATTAATAATAATAATATCAATTTGATAATTAAATTACAGTCCTACATCGTTAGAACCAAATGGCTTTCTATGAGCTCCAAAGAAAGTTAAGCTAACAAAAAGTGGAATGTCTCACTAAAATCATCTGGCATGCTATGAAATGAGTTGGTACCTGCATCTTCAGAACTTCAAAACAGTGTGACTTTTTTCAATATTGGTAAATTAAATAGTAATTTAAATTGTAGCTGTAAAATTATACTAGGTGACTACAAAATGGTAAGGTGGGAAAACCATTGTGTCTATGTAACAAAAATGTGGCTTTCTAGTTTAGGGGAATTTACAAAAGTATGTCAACAAAATAATATTGGAAAGGAATCTACGGCTGATTTAAAAGTATTTTGATTTGCAAAAGACTTTTGACAGACTTCCTCAAAATAATAATTCAGATGACTGTAATTAAATGAACAGATTTAGTAGTGGATTAGAAATTATTTTGAGTGAGAGGGAAGAAAAGCCATATGAAATAATAGCAGTAGTTTAGTTTCTGTTTTTATGCTTGATGAAAAAATTAAGCCTCATTATTTTGAAGTGCTAAACGAGATATATCAAAATTTACAGCATAATGTCTCTAGATAAATACTGGGCTTTCAAGAATATGTTAGATAATCTATAATAATTTGAGATTTGTGAATTTGAAATACTTTTATGAAAGCCAATGAACTACAGAAATCTGTGAATTTTAAGTCTGGATATCTGTGAGGTTTAGGGTTGATCTTTGGAGTTCTGAGATTACTTTACAAACTTTAAATTTAAAAGTAAAAGGGAAAAAATGATTAATTTTAACACAACTGATAATACATGCAGCACAACTTACCAGCAGATTACATCCTAGCTGACCCTCAGGTTTCCCTTTGGAGACTAGAGAATGGTAGAAGTTTTTAAATAGATATGAAAGAAGAAGTTCTGAACATGTTTGCACTTCTGAAGGACAAATGCAATTCATAACCTGCAGACTTTAACAGACATCAGTATTTGTGTTTCATAGATTTACAAGGTTGTTGTTTGGCTTGGGCGGTGGGGTAGGGGAAGAAGCAGGACTCAATTAAATTTCTTAAACTACCCTTCACTTGCTTCTGGGATACTATATGTTGTAATTGCTCAATGTTAATAGAACAAAAACATAAAAATCCTGGACCACTAGTATCATTAAAGATTTTCTGTTGACTTCATTCATGTTCAGGTGTTTAGTTACTAAAGTTTGTATAATGAAAAGCAGAGTTGCCATTTTCAACAGATAAGGTCCTGTAATACAATTTCTTTAATGTACTTATTAGAAATTAATAAAGAGGTGAAGAAAGAGTATGTACCAAAATCTATAAATCTATAAAAGCTTCTTTAAAATGAATGAATCTGAAAACAATTGATTTGAAGCCTATTGATGGTGGTGAGGGTGCTTGTGTTGACTCCAGTCAGCTTTAGATTAGGCATATTGAGAAAAATTTAGGTGAGACCCAACAAAGTTATATGGATCAGTGAAATGGTAACAGATGAAATTAACTTTAGACAAACTAAATATTCCTTTTAATAATTAATTTGAAAAGTTTAGACACTGATATTCTCAAAGGGCTGAAAGAAAATAAAGAAAGAGAGGTTTTGTTCTTTGTAATCTAATATCTTCATCATGAATCCATCCAAGAGAGTAAACAGCTATTTTATCTATCATTAACATTTAGGAAAGCTGTAGCCCATTAGTTGGTGATGCTAGTCATTATGACGCTATCTCCATGCATACAGGATTTACAGATGAAGAGCACCCTTACAGCAATCCCAGCCAACGTGGTAGAAGAGTAATTCAAATAAATTTTTCATTTTCCACAATCTCAATTGCCCTTACAATCTCTTCTTCACATGGAACAGCCTTGATAATGCATAGCAAGATTTACTGTTAGAAAGGAACTGAGTAGCTCAGCAATTAACAATGTTAGAAGCAACAACCAGGGTGTAATGACAGACAGCAAGAAAGGAAAATTTACTGTAAGTTATCTTTATGTACTCTTAAGATTGGGTAACCACTGGTATTAACATCAAAATCCTTCAGATATTTTTTAACTCAATTTCTTGCACCTGTATATAGTGGTTGTTTTTATTATTTGCATATACTTCTCTTATCTCATCCACTTTCACAGTTATTTCTCTTCTAGTTTCTATAGCCATTGGTTTTCTTCTCACACCTCTATTCCTTATAAACTTACTACTCATCCATTTTTTTCCAACTTGTTTTTTCCTCACCAGTCAATAATTACATTTCAAACCTTTCATCTACACTTCTCAATTTCTTTGCCTCCCAATCTGTTGTCTTTATAGTTTCCCATTTCACAGTATCACAGAAAATATGTCTGGAAGAAACCTTTTCATCTGTTCTGTTTCACTCCTACTCCAGTAAGATTACTCCAATGAAAATTGCCTATTGGTTAGATCCTATTACTTTTCTTTTTGAAATTCCTCACTGCCTAATTCTAGACTTTCCTACCAAGTCCATTTCCTTCCTCATTTGTAGTGTTCTGACTTCAACTGTCTACATTTCTGCTCACATTTCACCAGTTGTTCCTGTCTCACCTCTCTTCTTGTTTTCATTTTTCACTTTTTGGCAGCCCTACAGACAAGGTACAACTCTCACCTCTCATGACACTTCTGCATAAGGTTTCCCTGGCATGCCTTCTAGCCATGCTGCAGGGATTTAAGTCATCTAGCTGGACTGCTGGGCACTCCACACTACTTCCTCTAGCTGTCAGTAACCAGGACACCACCTGCTTTCAAATTAGCAGGCAGCTCTGTTACTTCCTCTCTCCTTCCTACCCATGCTAGTTTGCTGCAATGATTGCAAAAAGCAGAGAAAAAGACAGTGGCCATCCCCCAAGAAATGCTATCCCTAAGCAACTGAATAGGCATGCCTTATTTGCCCACTGACACAACTTCAGCTTCATCACCATACCCCAGTATTTATTACCAGTGCTCTTCACTTGCTTTGTATGTTCTTCATACCCTGTATTTCTGCTGCTATGTCACCTCACTGGTTTGTGAACATAGCTTCATCACACTGTACGCATATCCTAAGCCTTGGAGCCCTACTTCCAACGTGTATCATCTATGTGACTTTCCTAGGACACATTCACCCAAATACTTTCACAAAGTTACAGTATGAAACTTCTCACACAAAAATTGAGTTACTCAACCTTATATGCATAAAAAACTACTAAAAGATTAAATACTAGCCGCATTTCCCTGAATATTTAGCATCTTTCTATTTAAATGGTAAGGTCTTTTTCAAAGACATTTTTCCCTTCTGCTATGAAATTCTGTAAAGTGTTCTCCTGATATGTAACAATGATAATCCTTTTGCGTGTGTACTTAGGAAAACAAATGTTGTTGTTTATTAAAATGCCGAAAGATTTTTTTTTAATGTTTATTTGTAATATTTTTACCGTCTTTACAATTTTCATTGCATTAGATGTCTCTTAAGTTTATAAGCATCTTTATTCCCCGTGCTGGTATTTCCAGTTTTTAGGCTTATTAGTATTATTCTTTTTTAACATTTTTTTTTCTGGGAGTCTCTAGCATGCTATTTGAAATAATAATAATAATAATAATAAAACTTTGTGATTTTTTTAACTAAAAAAAAGCCTGTTTGCATGTGTAGAGTAGTTATGTTAATTAAAACTTCTGATATTTGTTTCCAATCAGGTACGTCACGGCTTAATTTTATTTTACTCATTATAGTGTGGGATGGGATTTTTGAATACCTGCCTCACAATCTTGCTACAACCAGCAGGCACTGTTTCTGTTTCAAGCACAGTCAGAAAAACTTCACACTAATACAATTATTGTATCTGTTGATACACAGCATTTCCTCTGTTGTTGTTACAGAAGTCTTTTATGACTTAGATCTTCTGGCAGACAGATTTATATTTTAGCTTATACTTTTTAACTAATACATATTCCATAAGTAATAATTTGTTGTTTTGTCGTCGTTGTTGTTTTGTGTTTTTTGTTGTTGGTGGTGGTGCTTTTGTTTTGTTTTGTTTTGTTTTGTTTTTTGTATTTCAAGTTTTCTTTTACATACTTTTTTATTTTACAGAATTTCTGTTCTTCATATTAAATATTAGGGAAAAATTTTATATGTGTTTCCAATGTACATTTTTTCCTCTTTTGTCAAAACATAGTCATAATTCCAGACTCTGAAAAGAATGTGGTTTTCTCTTTAAAGTAAGTTACAGAAAATAGAATAGGGCTAATTCTTACAATTATAGATCATCAGTTCCTTCTCTTTTATATGCAGTTTCCCAGTATTACAAAGACTATGGATTCTCTGGCATCCCTCCAGTTCTGTGACCCACCTCTTTTTCCAAACAACTTTTTCCCCTTCCCCCATGCCTTCAGGCTTGTTCCTCTTCGTTAGCATATTCAAACTTAATCTCTTCCATCTGGCAGCCCATCTTTTGGGTTGCAGTCTGAGGATCTTTTATGGACATGTGTTCTGCTGCTTCCACTGTTTGTGTTTGCCTCTAGTTGCTGTAGCTGTAGGTGACAGAGAAAAATGCATTTGTAGCATGCAGTATGAAAGCAGGGGCTCCCATGCAACATGTGCAGGGATAGGGCTTCACAGCCATGGAGCTGCAGTTACAGATGCTGGATGCCCACAGGGTGTGCAAAGATTTGCTGTTTGGAAAAGCTAAGATTCGTAAGTAATAGAGAAAAAAAAAAATAATAATAATAATAAATACACCCTTCCCATACACTTCTTCAGAGCTGTGGTGAGAAAGTTGTCTTTAATAAGTCTGAGCTACTAATACATTGGGAAAGACAGGAAGGAATTTGCTGTGTAGGCTAGCTTGGTACTCCTTTGAATTGTGGCAGAGAGCTCCACAATTCTAAAAAGATTACATGTTGGGCTATCTGAAATACTTTAGTCTGTCTTAATAATATTTGTCCCAAAATATATGGAAGGTGTATATGTTATTGTAGCAGAGTATTATACAGAATTCTGGGTGATTCTGACTTCTAGAGCAACCTGCTTTTAGAAGAGCAAGTCTTTTTAACATCTTTGCTGGGGACATGGATAGTGGGGTTGAGTGAAACCTCGGTAAGTTTGCAGGTGGCACCAAGCCGTGTGGATAGGTCAAAACACTGGAGGGAAGAGATGCCATCCAAAGGTATCTTGACAAGCTTGAGAGGTGGGGCTGTGCGAACCTCATGAAGTTCAACAAGGCCAAGTGTAAGGTCCTGCAGATGGGTCAAGGCAGTCCCAAGCACAAATACAGGCTGAGCGATGAGTGGATTGAGAGCAGCTCTGAAGAGGACTTGGGGTTGCTTGTTGATGAGAAGCTCGACTTGAGCTGGTAATGTGTGCCTGCAGCCCAGAAAGCCAACCATATCCTGGGCTGCATCAAAAGCAGCATGGACAGCAGGCTGAGGGAGGTGATTCTCCTCCTCTACTCTGGTCTTGTGAGACCCCACCTGGAGCACTGCATTCAGCTCTGGGGATCCCAGCACAAGAAGTACATGAACCTATTAGAACAAGTCCAGAGGAGGGCCACAGAAATGATCAGAGGGCTGGGGCACCTCTCCTATGAAGACAGGCTGAGGGAGTTGAGGTTGTTCCATCTTGAGAAGGCTTTGGGGAGACCTTATAGCAGCCTTCTGGTAATTAAAGGGGGCCTACAGGAAGCCTGGGGAGGGACTCTATCAGGTAGTGTCGTTATAGGACAAGGGGTAATAGCTTTTAACTAAAAGAGGGTAGATTTAGGTTAGATATTTGGAAGAAATTTTTTCCTTTAAGGGTGATGAGGTACTGGAGCAGGTTGCCCAGAGAAGCTGTAGATGCCCCATCTCTGGAAGCATTCAAGGCCAGGTTGGATGGGGCTTTGGGCAACCTGGTCTAGTGGGAGTTGTCCCTGCCTATGGCAGGAGGTTGGAACTAGGTGGACTTTAAGGTCCCTTCCAACCCAAACCATTCTATTATTCTTTGATTCTATGAAGACTTCAAAGCTGTTTGATCTAACTTACTAAAGTCCATGTTTGCTATCTGGTGTAGCAGAAGACTAGTTTGCCTTTCCATCCCATACCGGCCTTTCACAAGTTCAAATGCTGTTTAAAGGAGGAGAATATACACAGTGGGCTGCTAAGCAGGCACAAGTGATGATAGTGGCAGTGAAACAGAATTTGTAATCCTTCAATAACTGTGTTAAAACAGGGCTTATTTCATTGTAATGTCTCTGTATTGTATGAAATACCACACAGCTGAAATTTTGGATTAAGTTTTCACTGTGCACTCCACTTCATCATTAGTAACTTTGTAATATCAGTAGGTCCATACCAGTTCTTGTGATGAAAGTGATGATAAGGATGATAAAGGTTTATATTAGGTTACACTATAGTTTGTAAGGAAAGTATCTTGACAGTTAAGCTCATGACGTAGACCTCTTTGGGTCATGTGTTTTAGAGTGCATTTTAAATAATTTCAGTTAAAGGAACGCAGCTATACTTGTTGTTGGAAGTATTTAGAAGTAGCTCATGAATAATGCTATGAACCTCTAGGTTAAAAAATAAAAATAAAATTAAAATAAAATAATAAAAAAATCATTATGATATGCTTAATATGCACATTTTCATTAAAACAAGCCTGACTCAAAATGTCACTTAAATGCTGTAAGATACAAGCAAATGAGAAACTGAATGTAATCTGGTTGGCTATGGAAATAGCGTTTGCTACACATTATTAAGAAAATTAAAGCTTCTTGAAGTATTGTACTTGTCGCAGAAATAAATTACTAAACTTGATGTAATAACAGCAATTCTAGGAAAAACAGGTTGTAGCAAGGGGGACAATTTGCAGACATGCCCTCTTCTAGGACTGACTTGTATCTAGTACCTAGAAAGTGTACGTCAGCATGATTTTCAGACATGACTTAAAGCTGCCTAGCATCTATCTAGATTCCTGAAATTAATTAAGTAAGTAAGTAAGTAAGTAAGTAAAGCCTGAATAATATACACAGGATTAGAATATAAGTATTTGTAAAGTACTGTCATTAAGGAGTTAGACAACTTAATATTGATTCAGTCCTTATCTCCGGGCAGGCAGCTTTCTTTTTTTTTTTTCTGTTTTAGGCTAAAGTTTGTGCCACAGTCTTCTGCTTCATAGGATTTTTAATCTAATCCAAGGAAAGATGTAACAATATATTTTTAAGAAAATCCCACAGATAAGCCTTTCTATAATATAAGTGATAAAAATGAGACATTCAAAGTTTTCAAGCCTCTGATTTCTTGCAAGCAATAGTGTAAGGAGAAAATGTCTTGTCACTTTATTAAATATGCTGCTCAATAAATAAATCAAAAGTAAATCTGAGAGTAACTGGTTAAGATCCAGAAACCTTTTGTTTAGGGTCCAGGTACAGTCTTCAACACAGTTTATATTGCAATACTGTAATTCAGTCCAGTGCTCTATTCCATGAGCCCAAGACATCTCTGCCTTAATGGTGGTACTTGGCAGCCTGATAACTTTGTAGTGTTTAATTCCAAGCTGTATGTATGAGTAACTCAGAATCTGCTGTTGTTCCAGGATTTATCCAGTCTTTTTTTGATGTTTTGTTGTTGTTTTTTTTCTCAAATAAGTTGAAAAAAAAAAACCAACACTATTTTGCCGCTTTTAGTAGTCCCCTAAGACACTGATTTTATGATACTTAATTTCTGTATCAAGACAATGCATAATTGAATTTTGAATGCATAGTCATAGAATATGAAAGTTTCCTTGGTGGGCTTTCTGTGACAGACTAGCATACAGAAATAAGACTTGCAAAGCACTTTGTATAACAGTGACTGACATACGTTATACACTCTTAATGATGAGACCATTTTTCACTGTAGGATCATTTTGGTATGTATTATCCAACGAGCAGTCTGATGCAAATTTTACACTGTAGCTTGGAAATAATAGCATGTTTTGGTGGTGTGACTCTAAACCACGAATATACAGGAACATGAAAAGAAGAGCAAGCTCCTTAGCTATATGGCTATATGTGCCACACTCCATCACTGCTTACCTAACTCTGTTGAGCAGACCTTTGTTGGCTTACATTATATTGTTCAGAAAGATTATTGCAGCAAAACATGTGGTGGCAAATACTGTGTCTCCCGTAGACAATTTCACCAGTTCTGCCAGTTTGTTGAACCCCCTGTGGGTGTTTTCTCTGAGGAAGGAAAAGTCTTTAGAAGGAGTCAGATTAAAGTATCTCAGGTTCTGTTATTACTGATTAGAGCTGGATCATATATGCAGCATCTATGTACATTGACTTCATGCCATTCATATGACTTCTCTTTCCTAGATGTTCTGTGTACTCAAGCGTCATCCTTAGGCTTTTATATTTGAAAACTGATTTTGAACTTTATTAGATCAGTAAATCCTACAAACTCCAAAATGTATGGACTTTGAACTAGAGAGAACAACAGGCATCATTTCCCTGAAGGAAGGTGTCGGTGAAGACCAAGTAGGGAGATGGAAGCTTGTCAAAACCTCTGCTTCTTAATAAATAACAAAACTGTGACAACATTTTCATCTTGTTACTCTTTTCATGCATCATCTTCATGCAGTCTTCCCCATGAAGAATCTTTCCATCTTTTCATTTGTACAATGAAATACTCTTAGAAGAAATTATGTCAGAATCTTGGTTGGATTAAACATAATTTTGCATGAAGGTCTGACACTATGCGTACTAACAAAAACGTGCTTCTGGCCTGCTACTACCTGATGTCCTGAGGCGCTGCTCTGTATCTGCATCTGGCTGCAAGCTGGCAGAGACTGCGAACTGCAGTTTTATGTTAATAACATTGTGGGATATGTTTGGGTAGAACAGTCTAGGAAGAAACTTCAGTTGTGTTTTAAACAGTCATGTGATTTGTGATTAGGAATAAGTTATGTGTATTATTATTTCTGAATTTTTATTTTGCACTGTTATTATGTATTTCAGATGTCAAGCCCTGGTTAAGTTATAACCTTTTGGGATCCTCAAAATAGACTTTCTCCTCTGACAAATTTTTCATGTATTTACTTATGACTTCATTGAAGTAGTGACTTTAAAATCTGTTTTAGAATCACAGAATCAGGTTGGAAAAGACATCCAAGATCATCTAATCCAATCTTTAAATCATCTACTACAACCTTTTACCTGCAGCTGAGAATATACAATATCCTTCAGGCTGATTAATGAAATGAATTTATTACCAGATTAAACACAGAACAAATTAAAAATTTAGTATTCTTAGTCTTTGAATACTTTTAATTTAGTAGAAGGTTTTTAACTCTTACGTAATTGTGTCATTTTTATCAACTTAACAGCCTTTTTTGTGATGAAAACTACAGATTCACAGAACTCTTGCTTTTTTAAAACAACTTTCATTAATGTCTTTACTCCTGTTTCATTATTGATTACTCTTAGATGGATGTAAAAAGGGAAAGTTTCTTGCCTTTTAAAAACAATGACTATGATAAAAAGCCTTTATTTTTATCTTTCATATCATGAGTTTAAAACAGAGTCTTGAACTCTACAAGGAGATTTTAAACTCTGTCTTTAAACCATGGGTCAGCTGTCTGCCCATTTTTGAATTCATAACACATAACAATCAAGTGTACTTAGCAGTCACAATAAAATTATTCAGTACTCAGTGTAGGAGGGTAAATGATGAACTGATACTTCAGGCTAACAAGACATCTGTGAGCAAAAACTGTATCACAGTACAAAAACAAAGTAGTCTGTTACTTAGCAAGAGAAAAGTGGTACTCAGGATAGCAAGATATTTCTGTCTCATAGCATGCAAGCCAGGCCATTAATATTGCACCTTCCCATTGTGGGAGCTGAGTCACTACTGCCTCACCTTTATGCAAGATAGTCTGAATTGCTCTCAATGAGTAAGCAGCTCCTGCTGAACTCCTGAAGATGCCTTCTCAGTGATTGTAGCTACATAAAATAATGCCTGATCCTCGAGGCAACATCAAGAGTAGAACCTTCAAGCAGACTCAAGAAGCATATAGTGAAAATGTCATTCAGAGTACAAAAAATAAATTGAGTAAAAATAATAAACTAAAAATGTGTGCTACTTCTGAAAATGTGGCTAGGAGGTATTCTGCTGCATCCGCTCCCCTTGTTCTCTGTCCTTCAGAACTGCATACTTATAATGTTGACATGGGAGATGTTTGTGTTGATAATGTCAAGAAGTTTTCTGAAAGTGGAGTTGGTCATTTCTGTAGAAGTGAAGTTAAATACCACATGATTGCATATGTATGTTTTGAGTCGAACATAGATTAACATTGGCTTATATCATTCTACAGTGCTTTAATATTGCTTTTGAATATAAAAAATCAATGTAACACAAAGATGGTCATGGTTGTTAATGGCTTGTATTAGCTGGAAGCTATAAAATCATCCTAGTACTCTGTTAGTGCTGGAATAATAATTTACCAAGACAATTACCACATGGTGGAATTTTTTTGCTGCTCTAATTCAGTGTTATTAATAATGAATAAAATTGCAATTTTCTCAGGTTGCTAGGGGCAGTAGGGAATTATTTCAATGAATATTTCAGCACATTAGTTTAATCATAGTTCCACAAAATTCAAGTGGGCAATATTTTATACTTCTAAGTTCAGTCTGCTAAGGGACCATAGTCATTAAATTGCAAACTATTTGCACTGAGGTCCATTCTATGATTTACAAGCCTTGTTAAAAACACTGTAAAAGAAAGCAAGCTGTGCCATTAATACTTGTAATTTGATGCTGCATTTGTTAATGGGCTCAGTGTGATTAATGTTTTTAGCAGCAGGCAGAACATTTTGAGACAGGCAGTGCTGAGGTTTATAATGTATAAATGTATGTAAAGAAATGTTAGAATATTGGAAGTTTTAGTAATATATGTTTTTACAAGATTGTATTCCAGAAATAGAAAAGCAGTAGTGAAATTATAGTATAATGTATGTAAATACAGTTCAGGCTGTGGTAGGTGCTGATGTGTGTGTTCTTTATTTCATAGCCAACTGCATGACTTCTGGCGTTTGGATTACTGGGAAGACGATTTGCGCCGGCGGAGGCGATTTGTTCGCAATGCTTTTGGGTCTACTCATTCTGATGCTCTTCTGAAAGCTGCAGTGGAATATGGTCAGTACTAACTCCTGCTTAAAAAAATATATGTTATGATTTTTTCTTCATGTCCATGAATCCCTGAGAATCATATCCCTTCTTTTTTTAAGGATAGTGCTGAGAATTCCTAGAACATTTTCTTAGAAAAGGAATTCTTTCAGTTCTTATACTTTGATGAACCAGAAGTTGTGAACCTGTGGGCTGTTATGTTATCTAATCCCCAGGGGATTCACATTATACCTCTCTGGCATTCCCAGATGTTAATTTAGAGACACTGGTAAAAGTAACCAAACTTATCTCTCCTGAGTGACAGAACAAAACTGTTAAGCCATCAAACTAATGTGTCATAATAGTTCCACTGGAGATCTCTCATGAATAAAAGATTAACTGTTTTAAAAAACATATCAGAGGTTTTTATCTTTGCATATTCTCAGCCAAATTTTTTGTTTTGTTTTGTTTTATTTTCTGCAAATCATGAAATACCTAACAACTTGCTTAAAGAATGTATTTTGAGGATGCTTGGGATTGAATAGTGTACTGACCACATAGGAGATTCAGTCTTTGAATTTAAGGATTAGATGATGATTGATTTTCACGGAGAGATAGCTGAGGTATAAAAGAGGAGGGAGGAACATGCTTGCAAATTCCCTTATATCATCTGAAAGGTTCATGTGTTTAGTGATTTCTGTACAGCAGACTGAACTTGAGTACTCCAAACGTCTAAAGCAAATTTACTTCTCACATTTAAACTGGTGTAGCTCTCTGAAAAAAAAAATAAAATATATAATATATATATAAATATATATATATATAATATTTATATATAAAATATATATATATCCTGGGATTCTGTAGCATTTAGCAATAAAATTTTGCATCACTTATTAAAAACTGAGGAAAGGGAAGTAGTTTGTCAAATGCATGTTAAACATTTCAGTTGATTGTAGCCCTTGTAGTCAAGGGCTAATATTGCCAGGAGTTCTGAACGTGATAGATATAAAGGTAGCTCTGTGTAACCTATGTATTTCACCAACTTTGCTGGTTGTTGAAGCAAATAGCTGGGATTCAAACAAGGTTAGACATATAAATGAGTGTCTGCATATGTGGTTATACTAGGTAGTGTAATTTAATACTTATTTAAATGCAAAGGCTATCATGTGCAGAACTTCAGGTCATTAACTGTTCACCAGTTGGGTTAAGACATCACCCCAGTAGTATATATTTGACAGGGGGTTATTTCATCCACAGTATTCCAAAACATCAAAACAGAGATCTTATCAGAGGCAGATGCAGAATTGTGCTAATTGCTATGTTGCCTGTGTAAGAAAAATATTTCCTTTGAAATATATTTCCTTTGTAAGAAAAATAATCATTAAAACTGAGGGCTTTCTGCTTTATTCAGGAATAAAAACTTTTAAAATATTCTTATTGCTTAAGAATTTTAATTTTAGATATTAAACTAGCATTAAAACAAGAAGAAATCTGATTTGTAAGCTATAATGAAGTTTTAAGCATTGATACTATCCAACTTTCCATTTATTTTGATGTCCTTGTTTCTTGCATTTTGTAGTACGAATGTTTTATCTTTGGGATAAGATTGAGCTCAGAAGATGGTGGAAGTGGTTTTTTTTTGTTTATTTTGTTTTGTTTTACAAGAACTATAATACAAGTTGCACTTAAATGGTTTTATTTTAGTGTGTTTCAAAGATTACCTCTTTTAGTGTAGTTTTTATGGTCTGGTATTTCAGTGGAGGTGACAGCTGCCTGGTAGTAGAGCTAGCCTGCAGGATAAAGCTACAACCAAAAGAAGTAGAAAAGATGAAGTAGTAATAGTCTCATACTGTGTTGTTTCTATATAGTTTCATAGTACTCACCTGTTAGTATATTCAACATACAGGAAAATTAATGCTCAGGTAATTTTAGAGGTGGTATGCATCCTGGTTACATAAAAAAAAAAAAAAGACAAATGTTGTCCTGTTTGCAGAATTAAAATAAATAATTCTGAATATAACTTTTTTGTGTATTTATTAAAATTAATGTATGGAATTTTTAAGCAGCATGCATTAAAGTTGTAATTCATGGATTCTAGCTACATGTACTTACTTTTCAGAGGCTAAGCCTTTGGATTTTAACACTGAAACTTTTAGGTGACCTTTCTCTGTAAGAAAACATCCTTAACACTGATGTTATTTTTATGCCTCTTGGTGTTACTAATGAGTTGAATAATTTATGAGGTTGTCATGTGAAAAGGATTTGGTGCAGTTTGATGTACCTTTAGCCTCTGGTGTTGGAACGTGATTAAGAAAGAGCTGGAGGCAGATTTTTTTCCATAGGGCTTAACTTTCATTGTATTTTTATATTAGCTTTGCTTTGTTAATTTTGTTTGGAACACCTTGATAGTAAAATGCTCCTAGCTTCCAACACTAAGCATGATATCATAGTACAGAAAGAATTTAAAACAATTAAAAAATATATTTGTGCATAGTTTTCCAGTAACACATTTTTTCTTGACCTCAGATACTTTGTTTGTGAGAAATAAACTATTAATCAAAGCAGAATTTGTTGGGCTTTTGTTATATTAATATAAATTTTTCATCTTGACTGATACCTCTAGCACAAGAAAATCTATACTGAGCAGCAGTAAAATAGTGGAAATATAAATATTTGTTATCTATGTTGACTGTCAGTTATCATTTAGGGTTTTGTGCATAAATATTGCCGTGGAGGAATGTTTAGTCAAAGCCTAAGTCAGCAAGCTCCTCTGTATCTATGATCAAAGGCATCAGCTTAAATAGGTCTGATCAGGCATTGCAGAAGAGGGCAGGCAGTTTCAGATGAGCAAAAATCACCGAGCAAAAATCACCAAGCAAAAATGACAAAATTAATCAGTCATTTATTTGGCAGTAAATAATAAGATGTGCTGAGGATTGCAGATGAGAGAATTTCCAGATTCCTTGGAGATGTGCCTGCTTAACACCTGATTTATCTAAGCTTGCACAGCCATCAAGATGACCTTGATAAATAAAAAAGTGCTCTACAGCTACTCTAGTACTAAATCAGAGTTGATGTTGGATGTCTGGATACTGCAATTATGTAATACTTGCAGTCATCAAGGAACAGAAAATTCTTGGAAATGAAAACTATGTCTGTGATCTATATGTTTGCTTTAGAAAAGAAATAATAACAAATGTTAAATTATGCCTTGAAGGGCTAAAAAAAAAAAGTGTTAATTTTATCTGATAAGGGCCTTCTTAATGTAGGAAGCATTATATCTGTTATCTGCTATATGTAAGTAGTATTCTCTCAAAAAATCTGCTACAAGGCAAGTGAGTAAAACTTTAACTACAGGCTGTTACTCAGCCATTGTATGCGTGCTCAGATGTCTGTTTTTGATAAAATACAAATATGAATATATGTGTATACATATAGGTATGTATATGTGTTCAAAGTACATGGCAAGTAAAAATATTTCAAAATTGAAAAATTATAACATATTCCTGTAGCTATATACTTAGTTGTCCTTTGAGACTGCCAGAACAGAGTCATAGCAGCATTTACAGGAGATGAACTGGAAAATTTTTCCCTTTGGATTAGTCTCTTCCATTTCTAGCTATTTGACATTAACACTGGATTTTACATCCATTTCATATCTGGATGTAAAATTCAAGCCTAATTATTTCAAAGTTTTATCTGCTGTACCTTTTTGTTTTAGTTAAATTCTTTAATAGATCCATGGATTCATTTCTCCCCTTTTGTGAAGCTAATGGGATCCTACTTACTGCAGTATTAAAGTGAAAGGTATAAACTGGGATTTTGAACTACTGGAAAGTTTTTGTAGTTTTAATTTTATTGACATTTCAATGGATTTAGAACAGTTCTTATTTTAAGTTTAGATGGAGCTTCAATGTAGTTGATTAAATTGTAGATTAAAAAGAGGGGAGGAACAAAAGATTGTGTATGACATTATAGACTCTATTCTCTTTCCCAAATTTTGCTACCAACAAATGCAGAAAATATACAGCCATGACCCAATTCACAGTGATTCTGTACATGTGGTGAAAGAACTGTCTCTTCTCGTTAATCACCTTCACAGTTTACAGTCATTGAAGATTAGTATAGACGAGACACTACTGTACCACCCTGGACGGTGAAACAGAATACTACTCCACAGAGGTCAACTTAAGAGCAAAATAGTGAATTTATTAAGCTTTGGTCCTTCAGCACTTAAAGGCAGTGTTCCACAAACCATTTGCATGTAGATGTGGTCCAAGAAAAGCCACTTTTTCTAGTCTGCAGTGGAGGTAATGGATTCGAATAACTCAGTGGCTATGTTCTAAACATTTATATGTAAGCTGATCAAGTATTTCTACTGTCTGTGCTCAAGAATATTTGGCCTGTTAAGCTGATTATCGTAACAGATCCTGAATGCTTAGAATACAAAACAAACAAACAAACAAAAAACTAAACACCTCTGTAATGTAATATGTAATTCGTTCAGGTTTTGAAACAAAGTTACAGATATATAAGTGCAATATGGCAATTGCATTTGAACTTGCATATTTTAAGTTTCTCATTCTGTTATATATATGGACATCAAATTAAAAACCTAATTTCAAGAGCAGTTTTAACTGAAGCAGACTGTATCTGACTCCTGGGAGCTGTCTTCAGTGCTGTAAGTTTCAGCAAATGTTGTGTATGCTTATCATTAGAAATTGGATTTGATTATATAAACTGAGTTAAAGAGCATCAATTTCTGAAGTCTGAAATGTTCAAATCTGAAATTTACTTTCATGAAATAATCTGGAGTTTTATAGACTTCCAGAGAATTGTAGGCAGGATTCCATCAGGCTGATGAAGGACTTACATTCCTAGAACATTTATATTCAAGCAAGTGCTACCTTAAAGGGTGTGTGGATTCCCTGCTATGAAACTGAGTCTGAAATCCATGTAAACCCCTGTTCAAACCGGGGTCTGTCTTCAGAACAGGGATTTTGGCTGTCCCACATTGGGCCCTAAATCAATATTAAATTTGTGAGGATCCTCAGTATTGAAGAAAAATGTACCAAGCTGAACTTCCAAGGACTGTAACTCTAAAGTGACCTCTCAGTGCTGAGAAGTCCAGAGCAGCTGATTCCCACAGCTCCTGCTGTTCATCTCCTGAACTGCTGTGTTCATCATTTCTGCAGTTAGTGTTAGAACAAGACAGAGGGAGGACATTCCGGAGAAACTGGTAAGAAGTTGGTTTCATTTAGCATGCACCAGATATTGTTCCAAAAAGCTGTTAGTGTTTTACAAACAAACTTACCATGACATTTGGTAAGTGATAAGACATTTTAAGAAATAAAAATGTCCCATGAACTGTGTATGCTCAATTTCTTCATCTCTGTTCAGAAGCTTTGCTATGAAATCAAATGCTTAATTCTAGGAAGTCTGAATGCCCACTTGAAGACTAGTCTTTTCTTTCTGGGACTTCTGCATTAAAACACCACCACTATTTTCACTAAGTTCAAGAGTGCCTGTCAAAGTTGCTGAGTATATATCTAAGAGTTATTTACTTTTTCTCAACTTCACAAGGCCCTCTAACTTTACTACCTTTGCCCCATCTCTGGTCTGTATTTATTCAAAATACCATACCTACCATATTTCCAGAACAGTCCTTAGGGGCTGTCTCAGCAATGCAGATTTCAGACCTATTTTAAAGTGAGCAGTATTTTTTCAGTAACTAATGCAAAACTGGAAGCAATTTGAAGACAGCTGATACAGAATCATCACCTACAAGAATTTTGTTAGCAGGCCCACTAGATGCATAAAAAATGTTATTTAGGCATATCTAGTGAAAGCATTCTACGTGTACTATGTAAGAGGTGAAACACCAAAATATGCTTTCAGTTTTGTCTATTAATATTGTTTTCCATAATATGTCTATATGAACAGCTTTACTGTAAGGGCCATAGCTGAGTTTGAAGATCTTTTTGTAGTTTTTGTTTGTTTGTTTGCTTTGTTTTTTACATTTATGTTGATTCCTAATCTGATCCAGATATTCTTTGCTTCATCCAGAAGAGACAAGGCTCAGGATGGGGGAAGTCTTGTAGTTGTGTATAACCTGTTGGGAGAGAGTAAAGAAGATGGAGCCAGACTCTTCTCAGTGGTACTCAGTAAAAACATTTTATTTATCCTCATGGTGGTAAAACAATGGAACAGGTTGTCCAGAGAAGCTGTGGAATCTCCATTGTTGGAAAAACTGAAAACCCAACTGACAATGGTCCTGGGCAGCCTTCTGTGGCTGACCTAGCTTCGGAAAGGAGATTGGACTAGACAATCTCCAGAGGAGCCTTCCAGCCTCAAGGGTTCTGTGATTCTTTTTATGGAACTAGAGCTTAAAAGTAGATGGTTGTCAGAACTTAGTCTTAAGTAATACTTTTAAAACACCAGTTTACTTATATCTCGATGTTCAGGACTAATCTTATGCAACTTCTCATAGACTCAAAAAAAAAAGAGCAGAAACATTTAATCAATAATAGGTAATCCTCAACATCAAGTTACTTTAGACCTTTCTTTTTTTTTTTTTTTGAGGAAATGTGCATTTACATATGCCAGAATCACAGAATGTCTAAGGTTGGCCAGGACCTCTGGAAGTCAACTGGTCCAACACCCCCTGTGCAAGCACAGACACCTAGAGCATCTTACCTAGGATCACATCTAGGTGGCTTTTGAAGATCTCCAGGGAGTGAGACTCCACAACCTCTCTGAGCAGCCTGTGCCAGAGCTCTGTCACCTGCCCAGCAGAGAAGTGCTGCCTGGTGCTCAGAGGGAGGCTCCTGTGTGCCAGTTTGTGTCCATTACCTCTTGTCCTGGCACTAGGTACCAGTGAAAAGAGGCTGGCTCCATCGTCTTTCACCCTCGCTTCAGGGATTTATAGACATTGATAAGATCCCCCCAAGTTCCCTCTTCTCCAGGCTGAACAGTCCCAGCTCTCCCAGCCTCTCCTTATAGGAGAGACTCCAGTCCCTTCATCATCTTGGTGGCCCTATCCAGGAGTCCAGGCCTCTCTTGTACTGGGAGACCTAGAGAGGGACACAGCACTCTAAATGTGGCCTTACCAGTGCTGAGTCTAGTGGAAGGATTACCTCTCTTTACCTGCTGGCAATACTTTGCCTAATGTAGCCAAGAATACCATTAGGCTTCTTAGCAGCAAGGACATACTGTTGACTCATGTTCATCTTAGTGTTCACCAGGACTCTCAAGTCCTTTTCTGCAGAACTGCCTTCCAGCTGGGTGCCATCCAGCAGTACTGGTGAATGGAGGTGTTCCTTCTCAAGTGCAGGACTCTGCACTTATCCTTGCTCAGCTGCAGAAAGTTCCTGTCAGCCCACCTCTCCAGCCTGTCAAGGTCCCTCTGGGTGGCAGCATGACTCTCTGGTGTGTCAGCCACTCCCCCCAGTTTGTCATCTGCAAATTTCCTGAGGGTGCCCTCTGCCCCATCATCCAGGTCATAAAATACTTCTAATATCAGTTTTCTCACGGACAGTATACTATTACTGAAACTGAGTTTATTGTGACTACTTGAGCCACTAAAATGTTTTTGATACTTTGGTAGGAGAGTTTGAGGGGGCGGAGGGGAATTATTGTTGTTTTGACTTCTTTAGTGCTCTATCCAGCACTGTCCTCCTAAAATTAGTCACACACACAATGTCATAAAATACATTGTTCTGAGGAAATGCAAGTGATGACCTTTAACTCAGATAACTTGCAAAACTAATATTTATTTAAGTAATGTCATATGTATGAATGTTAAACAAAAAATAAAGAAATCAGAAGCCCCTGACTAAAAATAAACCACCTGCATTCATCCAATACATGCCCACTTAATTTTAGCCTGTAAGTTTACAAACTAAGAAGTAACTATGAGTAGTTTTAAGTTTCTTCTTTATGGGCAGAAAACACATATGTTACATGATGTTCGGTGGTAAACATCTTAAGAATATGTATGCAGTCATTAAATTAATCCATAACAACGCTTCCACATGTCACCAAGTAAATCACCTCGATTCTTTAAATGTGATCATGCAGAGACATGAGACAAATGTGTAAGCAATTCCACTTCATTTGGAGCACCATTTTCTTTCTCTTTTCTCTGTTTGACTCTCTTTGTCTCCATTAGACTAATTACCAGCCAAGTGCCCCTTCTAAGAAGAGATGCCCAATGTTAGATATATGATTTAATATTAATAAAATAAAATTATATTGAATGTTGAAATCAAGAATATTCTTGATTTTCTTTCACCTAAAATAAAATTCTTATAACACAACTTCCTTTCAGTACATGTACTAACTTCCACATCTGATTGTGAAATCTCTGATGTATTTTAAATGAGTTTACATCCGAATTGTGTGCTTGAAGAAATCACAAAAATCTGTGTATTTATTGAAAGCATAATAATTTAAGATTTGCCACTACAGATTTATAACTGTAGCCCAACAGTGCCATCCACTGCTTCACCAAATAAACTTCCAAAAATTTCATCCTCACAGGATTTTAGGGAAAACATTACACACACACAAAAAAAAATGTATTTTGCTAAGGTTTTACATGGTATTTATCAGACACAGATGAAAATAAAATTTGTTTAAATAAGCCAGGAATAAGGGCTTTCATTAGAGAGCAGTATAAGAGATTACTAACTGTGATAATAAGTAAATCTAAAATACTAGATTTATCTTGGTGGTCTTTCTAGTACTTCTTAGTCCCCTCGAAGGACATGAATATATTCTCATTAAATATATCTACTATTATGGTGATCTACTATTATGACCTCAAGGTGTGAGCAGTAGTGGAATTTACTTAGGTAGAGTACTGAACACTATTTTTTTTTGTGTCTAGGCTTCTACTGTCTGACTGGATTACGGAAATTAGCTGCGACTGCATGCCTAACAGATTCATAATCTCTGTATTTCTGCTTTCTGTTATCTGCAATCTCTAGCATAGGAATTTTCATAGCAGCTTGGTAATAAGTTTTAAGTACAGATTCATGAAATAAAAGACTTTTTTTTTTCTTTTCTAATTTCCTCAAATCTTGAATGTCAGAATCTTTCTTGATTTTGAGCTTTTAGCAGATCCAAATAGGATGTGAAAACTTTCTTCCCCCAAAACCTCTGCATTGGATTTTGAATGCCTTCCTCTGATATTTTCAGTCTATCTGGCATGACCTGGACTTTAACTGCTACTACAGGTCTGAGTTAATTTTACAACAAAGTTTTTTACCAGCAGTTAACATAACTACTTTTTCTCACTTCGGATTGCCTCTGAAAGCCTATGACTCAAATTTGATTCTTAAAGTAATCAAATTGCCTGACGAAAACATTCCCAAGGCCACCAAATTGCAACCATTGCCAGTTTTAGAAGTCTAGCTGCATTTTTCTCCTTTCTACTGTTATATTTACATGTGAAAAGAACAAACTGTAGCAATCTGCTCTTGCAGAATGAAAGTAATCTACTTACCAAAACCAGTAAATTACTACGATGTGAAATGTTTTCAAACCCATGTAAAGAATTTATTTGTTCTTTTAATTCAGTTCTTCTGCTAATTGACAAAGAAATGGAAGTTACTGACCCATGTATATTCAGTGCATCTCATAGAAACTTTTTGGAAGAACATTCTGTCAATGAAAGTCTAATTGTCCTTCAGGACATCTTTCATAGCTGGGTGAATGTAGCTCTTCAGACTCAGATTTTACCATGTGCTTTTCTTACCTCCAGTCTTCTGTGGTTGAAGACTCCATATTAAGGAGTAACAGCACTCTTTCAACTTTAGTTGAACACAACACATTCCATTTTTAATTTTTCTCCACTCTTCTTATCTTTCATCTCTTCTTGACTGCAGGAGTCTGTTCTCCACTATGTGTATGACTAAGTGGAAATATATAGCATTATTAAATGAAAAAAAAGTGTTTAATAACATTTTTTAGTGGAGTAAAGAAGCCCAGACTGAACCAAATGTGTCAAAAAATTGCAAGATGAAATTCTATTGCTTCTACTGAGGAAGGTGTTTTCTAACAACACTGAAGAAAGGTGTCTAGGAAAGGAAGCCAAGTGCTTGGCTGGAATCAAGGGCCATTATTTCCTCAGTGCTGCAACTATTGCAGCCTAGAGTCAGGAGATCATAGTATAGAGTTAGAACTGTTCTCTCCCACTCTTTCACTCATGCCAGTAGGAGGCATGACAGGCTTTTAGGCAACGGCCTCTTGCAAGGTGAAGACGTGTTAAAATGACAGGTAGATTGTGAGAATCTCTTCAGTATAGGTGATTCCTGGTCTTTCACAGTTAACAGAATAGCTCAGTACAGATTATAAAAATAAAGGAATTAATTTCCAATAGCAATGTATTTTTAATATAGTAAAGTATTTTTTCTCATCTTTTTATATTGCACTACTTAAATTTTGCCACTAAAAATGTATTCTTATTATATCATATCAAAATTATCATAGATGTTTTATGTAAATAGTAAGATTTGTGCAAAAGAAACAAAGACTTATGTATGCATGCACTGGCTGTTCCGTATCCATATAAGCACAGTGAGTTCTTCAACAGGCCTTATTTTATGTTTCTCATTTTATAGAGTTACCTTTGAAATGCACACAAAAAGTATCATTATGGTACAACAAACTGGAAAATTTGATGAGTTTCAGCATTGTGCAAGGTACAGACAGGGGTTCAGAAACACCTAATGAAAGCACTGTATTAAAAGCCAAATGCATTGTGAGAAGTTCTCAAATATACCACTAAACATCGTATCAAGAAAAACAACTTGTTAAGAATTCCATCAGCCAGCATATTATACGTTTCCAGTTACATAATTAATTTTGTTTTTCATAGCATGTATGCTACATCATGACATGATTTTTTTCTTATCCTTGTATGCCTTAAGTGTATATCTCCCTATGTCTTTGTGTATGAACATAAATATTATCTACAATACGCAAACTTTTGTAGCTGAAAGGACTATGCATAATGCCCAAAGAGGGTTTTGTTTGTGTCTCTTTTGCCGTATAACACAAATCACTCACTCCCGTGTCCTCAAAAAAGTGGATCATGCTCATGCTGTCAGATAGCGTCTCAGCTCCACTCTGAATAGAAAATATTGCCGATGCTTGCGAATTTAACATAAGCATAGCATTTTTGCAAATATCCCTGCAGTTGCATGGAATTTTTTTGCTCTCTGGCAATCTTTGCAAAGCAGAATGAAAGGCATCACAAACACCACACTGAAGCTTAATGGTAGATGAAATAAAATACTGTTCTCCTTTTTCCTTTACTACTGCTGCTAAGATTTCTGTGACTTAACTTTCCTTAATATACACACAAGCTTTCTACCTGGGACAGTAATTACCATTCACCTATTTCAGAGACAAAGTAATGGAAATCTTGTAGAAAGTCTCTTTGAGCTGTTATAGTCATAGGCTCTCAGACTCTGCTTTATCTTCTGTATTGCTACTATGTCACTTTTTATCTGCTAGACAGTATTAAACAAAGAGCTTTTATATCTGCAGCTATTTTTGTGTTAAAAAAAAAAAAAAAAAAAAAAAAAAAAGTGTAGAATTCTGGCCCCAGTCAAGCAAATAGAAAAATTTTGGTTTTAATTTTGCATTTTAGGTTCAGGAACTAGGAGCTCCTTTTTTCACAACAGCCTGGCCCAAATAGGATCACTGTCTTTTGTGACTAGAGTATAGCCCCTTAGCAGAGCTAAGAGTTAAATGCAAATATCCCAATGTGAGGGCCACACTGCTGTCTCACAAATGTGAATATCCTGTGGGCGCTGCCCTTTGTCTGATGTTGCTATAGGCATTGATCTACACAGAAATAGAAACAGTTCCTCCCACCAGTTACTGTTGTTGCTGAAGTGAAAATGATGTATGCCAGTTCTAAAGATGTGGTGATCCATGTGAGGGTGAAATGAAATTTGCACAGAAAAAAAGAATCAGAGCAGCACACTGAACTAGTTGGGACTGCACAGTAAAAGACAGTGTAATTAAACGTAAATCTAGATATTTTGATAAGATTATTATATTGACAAATTTATCATTTATGTAAAATGGGGGCTATCCTTTTAAGAAGGAGTTATAGAAGACATCATGTCATGTATAGGAGATTTTGCCTGTGTAAAGACTGCATAAGATCTTCCTTCCATATGTCTCAAAAGAGCAGAATTTCATTTGAAATGATTAACATTCCAGAAAACAAAGATCATTTCAGACATTTTGGCAAATGGGTATCTCAAGGCTTTTGAGTCTTTCTTCTGCAAATAAGTAGTCTTGATAGAAATTAAAACAGTTATTTTACTATGGGAATTTGGATAGTTACTATAAAATCATTTTAAATTTACTTACTACACCTTCATTTTCTGATCTAGAGAATTAATTTTTTTAGCTGTCCACTCTGTAGCAAAACTTTAAGTGGTGAGGGAGAATATTGCCTTCTAGCAAAGATATGATTGACCACACTTTGGCCACAGAGAGGAAGAATTCAAAAGTTAGAAGTCAGTCCATAAAACTACAGATAAATCTTTTGTTTTAAAAATCCTGAGGTTTGAACCTGTCTCATGGATTGGACGCTCTAATTTTTAAACATTAGGTAAAGTTTAGAAAGGTTGGTGTAGAATACCCCAGTACAGGAGCTAAGATCAGGTTTCTCACATGCCAGTGTATTACCATTAGGCTGCTAGCATGCACCAAGTGTCTGTGTTTCTAAAGAGTGTTTTGTTTCTCCCCAAGGCTTTCTCATTGTTAGCTTTCTCAATTAGAATATTTGTGAGCTGGAAGCTAAATTAAGGCTAGCATATGTGGGCACGGTTCCTCAGTACAGGGTGTGCCTTTGTAGAAGCCTGACAACTTTGATACTGTCTTTAGGCTCTGCAAGCAGATAGAGTCAGAACATGGCTTTTCCTGTAGAATGTGTGCTTGTTTTAAGTATTTCAAACTTGAAACTAATCAAAAACTTTCAAGACAAAATCCAGACCTGAATGTTGAGAGATTCCTTGTTTTTCACGTATGTGTTATCTTTTAAAAGTTTTTATCAGATTCTATTTTAAAAGCATTGAATATATTGTTTAACAGAATTATTTCATTTTTTCATTATCATTTCACACATATTTAAATTTAATCCCCTTTTGCTTCTTACCTTACTAATTACATTTTTTCTATTGAAACAGTTTGATTGCCCTCTTCAGTGGCCTGTCTTAAGAAACCTTTGCTTACATGTGAATATTTTGAATTAATGATAAATGAAATTCCTTTTTGCTGTCAAAACTAAATTGTAAAAATGCATTGCATGGCTTTGAAAATCAGTACACTCTATTAGCAGACCTGTCAATATAAAAAGTGCATTCCATTTCCACCTCTTGCTCTAATAACCTTTTCTATGTTACTCAGAGGCAGTTCACATAATCAGAGTATATTGTCAGCTTACAGGAGTTGGGGAAGCATGAAATGAAAATCGCGTTAATATTGATCCAATTCTCTTACTTGCAAGTGTCCTTGATGTCCTTTCCACTGAACAATAACTGTTGGTGTGATGTAGTTGTTTTCCTGTTGGCTATTACTGTACTTTAGTAAAATGGTTGGAAATAGGAATATTTTATTGCTCTTAATTATTTTTCTTGTGTATCATCTTTGCCTGTTTAAGTGATCCACATCACATCAGGAAATTCGGTTTCTTTCTGCAATTTATCAAACTACAGTATCCACTGAGAGGCTACATTTCAAACTGACAGGGATTTGTAAAGGTCATCAGTCGTGAAATATGAATCCATTCTCGTGTGTACAAGTTACAGTGGCAAACTACATCTTAATCCAAATATAAACATTTGACTGGTTTAAGTTCCAGTTAGAAGGACTTCTTCTAGTTGCAGTCAGACTGAAGACTGACCTTCAGATGTGTGAAAATGCCTTATAACATCTGTTAGACTGGTCATATCCTATTCTGTCACCCTCTGACTCCTTGTGACCTGTATTGAATCAGTGCAGGTTCTTTCTCACAAGCTCAGAACATCTGAAATCTCAAATAAGTATAATATCTATGACTTCTAAAAATTAGTTTCATACCACTCAGAATCTTAGTTTTCCTATCTGTAAACTAAAGGAAAAAAAATAAATAAATAAAAGTGCCCAGCATGGTAACTTCATCCTTATTTCTATACAGGACCTTTTATACTGATACACAACCATTTAACCACAACTATTTATTGTTAAAAACAATTTAAAAAAAAAAAAAGGAAGAAAAAAAGAAAAAAAAAGTCTCTTTTGAGAAACGTTAATTTTGTCCTTGCTCTTATTCTCAGTCTCCTCATCATTGTCAGTCTCATTGTTGCAATGCAAAACACCTGAGAAGTTATAAGAGTATAATGTATCCAACAATAAAGTATTTATTTATATATTATTCACCTAGAGAAAATCATGTGGTCAGATAACAGGTATAAAAATTAGACATAGAGAAAAATGTTTGGAATGTCTCAGATGAATTTTTCAGGTATTTATCTATTACAGAATATAAAAATATGATTTGTTTTTGCTTTTAGGTAAAAAGTAATTTCCAAAATAAATACATGCAATTTTTAATTTCTACACAATTTCTCCAGTTTTTCCCCTTGTTTCTTCAATGATCTTTAATAAGGAAAATATAATTTAGATCCCTCTGGCTTTTATTAAATCTATTAAAACCAGCCCTCCTTTAATAAGAGTCACTTCTCTGATTCTCCAGGGAAACTAAATTATATGCCAGTCAAAGCTGCCAGTTTCAGAAACACATTGCAATTTAAATCACAGCCCCAACAGACACAGGTGGGGACAGTTCATCAAAATATGCCAGCAATGTTCTGCTCCTCCAAGGCTCTTGAGCAGACGTAGAGATACCTGGTCCCTTCTTCCCATGGAGTGAACTCAGTCCTAGAAGGGCTGGCTCTGAAGCCATGCAGAAAGATATTGGGCCAGAGGGAGTGGTTACCATGTCGATTATTTAATCTTGCTGGGTTTTGAAGAGGTCAGTTTACAGACTGCCAAGCAGCTGCTCTCCATAAATGTGACCGCTGTGAGGGTCCCAGTGCCTAATCGAGTTAGTAAAGATTAGCAATGAAAGCAGGATTTTAAACTGTTTTAATATATAAAGCAGGAAGATTATCTCCTGAAATGTTTTATAAGTATTTTCAAGTATTAATCATATCAAATGAAAAATAAATAAATAAATAAATAAATAAATAAATAAAGGAGGGGGTAGTTAATAGCATTGCATTTTAATTTAAGCTTGGCTGTTCCTGTGAAAGTTACAGTTTGTATAATAAACACACACAAAAAAAATCTTCCATGAAAAAACAGCACATTCAAACTCTGTTGATAAATTTTACCTGTGACATAATTTCATGGTTTACATCATCACCTGTGAGGTAGTCTCCTGTGAGGAACTAATTCTGAATTCCTTTATTCAATAGCATGCTAAAAACTACCTTAGGTTATTATAATTCAGGAAAAAATAATAATAATAATAATAATTCTACAGAGCAGGGCATATAAGTGACCTGTAAGAGAAGAAAAAGCAAATTTATCCTTAAAAGTTTCTGAGGAAAGCTAAGCTTCACAAAAACTGTACTTTAGATTCTATAAAAGAGAGTTTTTAATTAAATGCAGCATTTTACTGTAAAGAGAACAGACTTTACTTATGTCAAAATGCTCCTTTAGAAGCCACATAAAACTGTAAAAGACAATATATGAAAAAGCTTTCTTATAGAAAAGAAGAACACCGCCCCATGGAGCAGATTTCCAGATGTTTGGAAACATTAGAATTTCCTGTCAGTATATTTAGGTAACATTAAAATGAGGTTAACTTTCCATTCTGCCATCTCTCTTCAAAGATCAAAGAGCGCTCACTGCATAAATTGCCTTATCGGTAATTCGTTGAAGTAAACTATGGAAACAACTTTATAAGAAGCAGTAGTCTTCTTTTGTTGGTTACAGTATTACCAAGCAAACTTTTCTTAAAATTAACCATGTTATTACCTAACTATAAGTACACTAAGTACAGAGAGAAAAAAAATCAAACGCTTTTGAATAATAAATGCACAGCAGTGAAGATGGAAGCAAAAACTCCCTTTCAGTATTCAACAAAATCATAGTGATTAGTGTAAAGTCTAACAAAATCAACTTACATAACAGAAGTGTAATCAACAATATGTTATTTTTGTGCTGCTTATTTTAAATGTATTTAGGGATACCGTTTATGGGTTTCGACACTAACAATATCTTTGAAATTCAGACTGCGACCTTAGAACCTGTTGTGACCTACAGCATTTATTGATTTAATTGAAAACTGAGAAGCAAAAATTCAAATATTACAATAAAAACAACAAAATATTTATTTAAACATTGCATATATTAGATGATTCTAGAAGCTGTAGCTACTAAATAACTTGAGATCCTCCTGTTCTTGGGAAATTATTAGATTTTTATTTTCTTTTTGTTGTTGTTATTGGGTTTGTTGGTTGTTTTTTGTTCTTGGTGGACATTTTTTTTTTTTGGTCAGATTAATAGTTTCTGTTACTTTTTAAGGAAAATTAATGCTACCTGTAATTAGTAAATTTTTGGCAATGCTATACAGGTTTACCATGCAGCTCACATAACCTTTCAGATATATACATATCTTTTCATTGAAGTCAGGGTTTTGTAGACAAGTGCTAGTTGCTTTCTTTGATTTCTGTTAAAGATTAGCTCTTTTTAGTTATCCTGAAGCCAGTTTTTACCATGCAATGATCAAGATGATAACAGGTGTAACAAATGATGGATAAAAAAAAAAAAAAAAAGAAAACTTATTTAGTCTTATACATACATTCTCTTAAAATACATTTAAGACAGAACCTTCAAGTTTCAAGATATTAGGGCACTAACTTCAGCGGGACTTCGGTGAGAGCTGTCTTATTCCTTTAAGTTCTTTTCAAACTGCTGTTTTAAGAAATATTTACCTTCTTACTTCATGGTTTCTTTCTAAGTCCCAGTCTGGAAAAATATCCTTTAATAAGGAGCTTGCTTCTTTGAGCACTGATAGCATCTGCCAGTTCCAATTCTGAGCACCCCAATGTTAAAATGTTGCTTTCTTCAAATTACATCTAATGTATTTTTTCTTTCTTTTATTTTAAAGCATTTGAAACATTTTCTAATTAGACTTAGGAACTGACATTAATACAATTCCGTATTATATTTTAAAAATAGAAACTCCGTGTATCTTGAGAGCAGTTTGAAATGAAGTATCTGGAAATGAATTTCATTTCATAGTAATTTTGCCATGACTTTAAAAAATAATTTGAGTTTTGATTTTCTACAAACATGCTGAAATATCAAATATTCATTTATTCATCACTCTTTTTTTATATCCTTGTTAACAATAGTAGACATAGTTTTATGTCATAATTTTTTATTCAGACAAGTTGTTTTTCTTTTTACTCTTATTTTGAGAGCTCCTCTTATTTTATAACCTTTTTGAAGTCATCTTGAAATATAAAAATAGAACATCTGTGACAGATCTGTTTTGAACATATTTCACGTTTCAGGATCCAAGGAGATCTGGTGGTCTGTGGTATTCGCTTGTTAATTTCTTGATGAATGGGTAGAAAGGCCAAGAAGTGCACTCAGTACAGCACGTCTTCTGAAGATAGATGATCTCAAATAAATTCTATTCCCAATCAGTTTTTGATTTGTTAGGTGTTAAACCATTTCTTTGTAAGGACAGTGTTTACAAGCCTTGTAATGAGACAGCCCTGTGAGACCTTACTCTTCTTGCTATAATTTTGATAAATGGAACTCTAATTCATAAAGGATATAGTGATTGAAGGGCAACTCTGGGTCTCGTACACTTTCATTTAGATAAATGTTTAGTACAGTACAGCAAAACTGAGGTGCACTCAACAAAGTGATAAATTTAAACAACAGCCAAACCAGAGCCTTTTCCATCACGAGAAAGAAGCGCCATTTACTATATTTCTTTTAGATAAATGTATGTTTAATATTATAAACCAGAATGGCTTTTAGAAACATTTGTCTTGTTGCTAAGCTCCAAATTTGCCAAACTAATTTAATGCCTTCTCCTCTACCACATTTCTTACACTGGTGTATAGTAATATTTCTGTAATCTGGTAACTGGAACCCTCATCACAAGAGATTTAAAATACACTAAATTTCAGGTTCTTCTGCTGATGCATCTTAGTCATAATGTGAACTTTTTTTCTTGTGACTTTATCTCTTTGTGCATAAATAATTTGAAAGGACTGTCACTAATCTAATCAGTTACTACAGAAATGGTTGAAACTACGATTATTCTGGATTAGTACTTTTGAAGTAATTTATTTGAAAATTATCACATCTTATAAAGCTCAGAAACTTCCATAATGCTCACTAAAGCTACCAAAAAGGAAGACAAACATATTTTCCTGCTTCCTTCCTCCACCGTGTTAGTTCAGCTCAGATCCGGTCTCCTTCATTGTCAAATGCTTCACACTAGGAGCTATGTCAAATGATGCTAAACTCCCTTGTAGTAAGCACAAGAAAAAAAATTCCAATAGTAGTTAAATTCTCAATACAGTTCTGATGTAATATAACTAAAAGTCTGTTACAGCACATTACTCCTTTATGTTTTCCAAAATTCCTACAATTCTTACTCTTTTTTTGTGAATTGGGAAAAAAAAATTAATTGTAAATTGGGTGAACAGTTACAGTTAGTTGCACTGAATAGCGTTAGTATTTAGCACTATTTTTTCACTCACTATGCAAGTGAGGTAAAGATCACAGCTTAGTAATTAGAACACAGCAAAAATATTGGTATACCAGCATATATGTCAGCATCAGTAGTGCCTTTATCACTATCAGTAACAGCATTGTCCTCATGGAGAGAGCAACAATTAGGAAGACTAGAGATGCTGTCCTTAATTTTGAGCTTAATGAAAAACTGCATGTTTTTCTTCTTTTTTTTGTCTTAACCATGTTCTGTAGTTTCAGAAATAGCAATTTGGATAATAGCAATAATATAGAGAAGGTTATTTTTAGACTGTTTAAAATGTGAGATCTCAGTTTGTGGTAGAGTCTGATATCAAGTGGCATGTTAGCAGTTATCTTCAAACAGAGTAAACACACTAAAGGTAAAATATGCCTCCAGAATTTTTATTTATATGCTGTGATTCTTCTGTGCGTGAAGTAATTAAAAGACTCATATAAATATGAGTGGGAGATAAAAACATAACACCTTCCCCACTGTTTTTAATAACAGAACTGCCTGACACATCGATTCAATTCCATGCATGTATCTTCACTAATCTGTCTGTTTACTATATTCAAGTTAGTTGTCCTGTATGAATATGAGGCCATGAGTTTTAATGCACTTTACCTCATCACTTTACATCTGCCATAGTAGCACTCATCAAGCTCAGGCATTATGGCAAACATTCAAAATCCACACTCACTCAGTTTTGCATGGATTTCTTCTTATGGATGTAGCTTAGCAGGAAGCAAATTTCCAAATTCTGATACAGACAGGAGTGATTAGATCTCATTTTTTATTTCTTATAGCAGAATTGAAGATGTCTAGGTTTTGTACAGTCCAAGGTGAAGATGCAGATTTTTGTGTTAGGAAGAAAACAGAAAGCTTTCTATCCTAAGGACTACTATGAGTCTGTAGGACTGAAAATAAAACTTTCTCCCAACAAAGAAACACTGTGCTTACCTTCTTCTTACTCTTTATTGAGATTACCAGTCTCCTACTCAACCTTTCTGTCCCTCCTATCTCCCAAACCAAAATCATGGCAGATTTTGAATTCCCAAAAGTATCTCCTTTACTTAGAGTAGGTGGTTTGAGCTCTGAGACACCAGTCAGAGTCAGAATACCAAGAAACCAAGAGACACTCCTGCTGAATTTCTTGCGTGTTGAAAATTAATAGAAAAACATAGAACATAGAGCAAAAACTAATTATTAACAGCAGGAGAGTCTTTGTGAAACAGTTTGTAGCTTACTCAAGATATATTTTGACAGACAGACTAAGGCTGTGTATTTTGTAGACCTTGATAAAGACCTTTTCCAATACAGATGTTTCATTCTGTGTTTTTTACTAGACTGTGGTTGTTTTAAATACTGTTCAGCTAAATTCACAACACATAACTTTTTTAGGCACTGAAGAAGATGTAGTGAAGTCCAAGAAAACTTTCCGAAGTCAAGCTGTGGTAAATCAGAATGCGGAAACGGAGCTTATGCTGGAAGGAGACGATGATGCTGTCAGTCTGCTCCAAGAGAAAGAGATTGACAACCTTGCAGGTAATTATGATTTTTCATTACAACTAAGATAAAAGTCTGTTTTTAACTTGTTAATTCTGAACCTTTGCAGTTATTCTCTTAATATTGACAGCTAAGTATACAATTACACTGAGAACACAGTCTTTATTTTCTAGATGTAATATGATGTCCTGCGTCCATGAACTAGGGGAACGGATTACAGTGCCCATTGTACAATCTTTCACCAGAGGTGTGAGAAATAACAATACCTCAAGTGCTCTTATGACTGCCTGTGACTTTTTATTGAAAATTCTATAAAACAGGAACATCTTTTTTGTTGAAACAGAAATGAGGGTTAATTCTAAAACTCAGTGTTTTGTGAGTCAGTGTGGCTGTGATCTTTCATGACCTAATCCCAAGTGCCACGCAACTTGTTGAGAAACATCTGCACTCCTACTGGCACCCAGTGTTCTCATTCATCGGTGTGTGAAGGGGAACCTGAGGTATCAGCCCAGAAAGGGAATAAGTTACCTGCTGTAAATAGGGACTAAGAACAAATGAGACTGTAAGCAAGGCATGAACTTCATTAGGTACAATATGAGTTGGGAATGAGAGACCCTTTCTAGTCTTTTCTCCTTTGTGAAGGTCTGCAGTGAGGTCTCAGTTTTATCCATGTTCCAGCAGGTTCTGTTAGAGCTCCGTCTTGAAAAAATATTATGTTTCCTGGGGAAGCAGTCTGGAAAGAAAGGCATGCTGAAAGTTGAAAATGCAATCTCCTCTCACATGAGATAAAAATGTGAGAACTGTGAAATGCAGTATGGATTTTTTAGGTTAACTTACTTAGGAATACCTTTATTAAATTACTCGATTAAGGGGAAGTTTTTTGATGTCTGAGGATTTTTTTCAGTATAATTGAATTTCTACAATAGCTATCTTTGCTCCTGCATTTTCTTCTGATGCCATAGTGGAAATTTGTAACAAAGATAAGATCATAAATGGATATTTAAAAAAAAAATGCCTAAGTGAAATTTAGTCTCATGCTTTGAAACTAGAGCAGAGGGCGGACATAAATACTTTTATCTGGGAGCAACCTTCAGTATATGATTATCATAGTTAATATGTCAATGTGCTTTCTCAATCTGCAGCTAACCATTGCTGAAACACTTGTTTTAAGTCAATAAAACAGTAAGGCAAGCAGGACCATTAGTGGGATAATTTGATCAATATCCCTTTCTCCTTTAGAAGGGAAAACTCAGTACTGTTTTGGCTAAGTTCTCATATATAAGAGCAATGCTTCCAGCCAAAAATGTATACTGTTGCTATAGCTTACAGGCTGCAATAAGCAACTACATTGAAGTATGTATTAGAACTCCAAAGAGGTCAGGAAAAATTCTTGCCCAGTCTGGAAAACCTCACAGTCAGGCCCCAAGACTGCCATTTCATTCAAACGGACAGATGTGATATAATCCTTATAGTTACATCCTTCTGAAAAAAAAAAAAAAAAAAAAGTGTATATTTCAATGAGTCCTTAAGTATTTCTGTGCAACATACATCTTACCAGAGATCCCTATGTAGAGGACATCCCCTGCGCCTTTAGAACATAGAACAGTAATTCTAGTCCTTTGCTTTTACCGTACAAACTGTGGGGTAATGTAGGTATTAGCAAAACAGAAATGATAGAATTTGAAACAAGTCAACTTTTCAAATATTGACAGTCTGTCCTAGCAGTGTCAGTGTTTGTGTTTCCAATCAACACTAAGAAGAGAAACAAGGTGCTTCCAAGTCTGGTGAGGTGACAGGATATTGGTGCTGTATGTGTACCAAAACCTGTGAACTTCTCAAAAAGAACCCACCTTCCACGACCTCATTTTTACTATCAGATTAATTGCAACCTTTGCTACTCAACTCTTGCTTATATTTGAAGTGGAAATAATTCTTAAAGTTAATGATCCCACCCAGTATCATATGTGTCTCCTGTAAATTTTACCAACCAATCGGTGAGAAAAACTAAATCCCTCCATACCCTCTGTCTGTATTGCTGCATGATTTTGTATAGAATGATGTCAATGTTTTCTATGGTTTTCACTATATACAATGTGACTATGAAACTTGAGACCAGTAACTGAAATCAAGAAAATCAGTAGGCAAGGAAGGTGGATTTTATGCCTAAGAAATTTAGGATAACATCTGATGGCTCTGAAGAGAGCCCAATAAAGCCATACTGTCCACTCTTACTTAATTCTGAAGAGTTATGTTGGTTCGGTGTATGTAATCTGGAAATCTTTGAGACATATCGAGTTATGGTATATCACAACATCATTTATATCTAGTTACTGTTCAGATTGGAATGACACATAGGAATTTCTATATTCAGTTATGCTCTCAATTTAACTTTAAAGCTTAAATCAATTTAAACTTGGTTTACAATGATTTGGAATGCCTCAGTAAGGCATAGGAATTAAACAAAATCATTATAAACCAGGTTTAAATTGATTTAAGATTGTCCACATTTAACTAAAACAATTTAACATTGTTTATTCCATGAAACTAAGGCAGCTTTTAAAGAGGCAGCTTTTAAGGTTCTAGAAAACTTTTAACGAGGAGAATATAAATATTACAATATTTTGATATGAGAAGTTAAAACTAAAAAAGGAAAGTCTGAAACAGATTGAGACTGTTCTTACAAAGTTATCTGTACATACCTTTTGTTCCAGAGACTCTTTATAGTTTTTCATCAACCATGTGGCACAAATCAATGTAAAGTTCACTTTGATAAATTACATATGGGATGGTGAATTTTTTAGATAATTATAGTCCGAATATTTTTATTATATAATCTTAGTATTCCATATGTTGCAATGGCAGTTGGTCAGATTTCATTATATTAAGTAGCATTTTAATAAAATATAAAAATCAGATTCCATGTTATTACATTCTTAGAATTATGAATTCTAAGTTTGCATCAAGATTTTTAACTAAAGCAGTATTTTATCTGTCTTACAGTATAAGTTATCAAAAGATGTTCTCATTTTAGCACATACATATTAAAACATTTTACATTTTTCTGTTTCAGTTTTAGCTCCTTTACTTCCCAGACTGTTCACTTCAAGAGGCAAGTCACATCTCTGTTAGAACTAATGACTGAGATAGCATAGTCTATTTTAACAGTTTTTTAATATATTGTGAATCTGTGGGTAATATAATCAAATCCAGTGTAGCAACTTGATATTACTAACTCTTCTCTTTCTCTTTTTCTCTTCAGTTTTCTAACACTGCAGTAGGGCTCTCACATACTTACCTTTTGTCTCAAGAGCTTAAGAATGCAAATTTGCTAACAATTTGTCTTCTGCTAAATAGATGATTTTTTCAAATTTAAAAATATATGGATGCGTTCTAATATCAGAAGCTAGCTTTCTCAAAGGGAAATGTGCTTTAATAGATAATTAATATTCTTTCACCAAATTTAATTTAAAAGAAAGTGCACAGATCTCACAGATCTGGCTCTAAGATAGATCACAGCAGATAAGTATTGAATCATTTAGGTTTTATGAATTTTACGTTTTAGAAATATGTTTTCTTTGTCATGAAGTGGCAGTTGGCTTGCTGAGAATTGTGCACATCTGAGAACAGAATTTAGCTTAATGTTCTGTACCTAGAGCACATTTCATCTATTTTGTCATATGGCTGGTGGCACTAGCAAACATGCCCAGCCAAGCAAAGTATCCCTGATAAATTCTTTTGCAACTCTCAAAAAAGTAGTTTCTAGTAAAGAAGAAAGGAAATAAAGATAGAAGGATGTGAGGCTTTGGACTATTTTAGGAAGACAAAAGGCTTTGGCAAGCATCTGTCCGGTTACTTACATAGGCTCAATCAACTCAGAATCTGACTTCCTCATAAGCCATGGTGAATTACAGTCTCACAACAGCCTTGCAAGAATAAATACTTATTATTGTCTCCGTTATACAAGGAGATTGAGCAACTCACCCAAAAAAAAAAGCCTGAGGAAAGCCACTAACTGTCTTTAATGCATCTTAGTCTTAATGTACCTTAACCTTCAATACAGAATCTTTCTTTCTTCTTGGACAGAGGTCTCTAGATGGAGGGAACTCCCCCACAGTGCAAATGTGCCAGGAACACTTGTGAGAAGCAGCAGCCCAGCACTGCCTTAACTTTTAGCAACCATATACTTCAGCGTAGGAATATTTCTAGAAAGCAGCATTACTACTTCTCATAAAAGGCTGATCTTCCATCCAAGCCAGCATGGCTGGCTAGTCCACATTATCTTGAAGACTAAATATGGTATGCTCTCTATCCATATTTTTCAGTAGTGTGCCGAGTGTATTGACTTACTGCCCTGTGCTGGGTCATGAGGATTTGACAGCTTGTATTATTATTAATGAGATATAAGACCTTTCACTTCCAGGTCATCTGTTTGAAGTCCAGACAAGAGTGGTGGTAACAAAACATTATCAACATCTGCTTTGTAGCCTATGCAAAATAAGCCTTTTGTCTCATTTCAGACAAACTAACAGAAACCATCACAGTTTTGCGCAATTTCCAATAGAAAAAATACTTGACGCTGTCTTTATAGGAAATTGGAATAATGCCCAAAAGTTCTACTACATAAAGCTACAGTTAAAATTGTATGGCAGTACCAAAAAAAAAGAAAAAAAAAAAAAAAGTAAATCATCTAGCCCTTGGGGAAATTTTCTATTTCAGGTTCTAACAAAGGACTCATTTACATTTCTGAAATTATTTTGAAGCCTTGCACATGGTCAGATGCAATAATAAAAACACTAATACACCAAGGAGCTGTATCCAAGGCCACAGAAAGCTCACAAAATAAGTATTTGGGATGGAAAACCAAAAAAAAAAAAAATTACTCATCTTTAAATATACATATATTTATTTAGCTACAGTAAAATTTCTTGTGGCCAAAATCAGAGGCTGAATTTTCTTTACAGGAGCTGACAGCTGACCACCGTACACTATCTCCAATAAACTAAATAGTTTGTAACATTTTCTTAACATTTCTTAAGGAGTGATATAGAGGCACATTTTCATTTTTTTTCTTCTGTTACCATCTTAAAATGATTCTAAGGCATGTAGGATCATTTATATCTGTTTTATTAGTGTAGCTAGATGAATGGTGGACTTTCTTAATTAAATAAAAGAACAATGACTAGGGTCTGTACTGAGAAGGCAGAATTTGAAAATATTAGATTTTGCAGGAACAAGGTATCATTTGCTTGGGCCGCCAACCAGAAGAAGTTTTGTTGCATCATCTGCTGTCAGAGTAATAGTTTATGCTCTTAATTTAACTTTATAGAGAATAATAGGAAAGAAAGAATCAAATAGCCCATTAGTGTCTCCGTCAGCAAGCACAGACAGCCCAGGAGCGCATGGAGAAAAGGAGAGGAGTCATCCTTATCCCTGGAGCTCCTGGAGGGCAAAAACATGAGAGTGGTTCCAAGAGTGCTCTCATCTTCCCTCTCCAGTCCTTCTCCAGCCTCCCTTATGAGTCCTCTCCAGCAAGGTTCTGAGAGCCCCATTACGTGCTGTCCTTCTACTACGGCAGTCGTCAGCCATACACCAGCACAGTGCTGGCAGTCTGCAGGGATCCCTGGGGGCAGAAATCAGCAACCACAGAGGAAGCTCAGAGAAGATTGTAACACGGATGTAGTGATGCTTCCTAATCTCCCTTATCCTCCAACAGCTTGCACCTCTGGGGCTTCCAGTATCAGAGGTAGTATTTATTCTCTTTCTCTCTCCAACCCTCCCCCCCCCCCCCCCCACACACACACTTTTTTCCTCCCTCCTCTCTTACTCCTTTTCTGTTTGTATGGAGGTGGCTGAGGTACCTGAATGAGCTTTTACTTGTTTTATGTTTTTTTTTCTTTAAAGCTAGTATGTATGTGTGCACACAAATACATGTTAAATAACAAAATGTCAACGTTCCATTAGAAAACACCCAAAAAAGTCTTAATATTTCTCCTATTTTTTCAAGCTCTTTAGTGGAAACTATTCACTGAATTCAGGGTGTGCTCTTAAGTAGTCCTCTCTTCCCAAAGTCCATTTTTCTTGCAAATCAGCATTCAAGATACGAATCTCATTGGAGAGGTTGCTTACTTGGGGAAGGGACAGGAATGTGGGAGAAGACTGATTCCTTTTCCCTTTTTATGGTAGATATTTAACCACACAACTCTTCTACTTCCAAACATGGAAATTTCATTCAGCCAGATTTCCATAGTTTCTGCTTATTATATATTCAGATTTTGATCCTTAAGTCTAAGTATATAAAAGAAAAACATATTTGTATGAGTTTAATTTAGAGTATAGATTCAGGCATAAACTGAAAACAGTTATACTTTTGATATGTAGTTGGCTTCACATTGAAAACAACAACAAAAAAATGCCCCACGGTTTCTATAACATCCTATTTTTAGACATCTCAGTGTTTGTTCTAATCATTTTTTCCACATTACTATCCAAAATAGCTTAATATTTTATAAGGTGGTTGTCAGTCACAGATGATAATGCTCCTCAGGACACATTTGAAGAGCTCTTCCCTTTGTACCTTACCACTCCCCATTCTAAACCTCAGCATCCTTGACTTTTAAATGGCAGCTGAATTTCTTGCTTTACAAGCTTTAAAATTAATTCAAGCTCTGTTGTTTTGTATTTATAGAAGGCTAATATACCTGATGTGTAGGAGAGAAACTGCAGAAATACAGGCCTAGACATAAGGAGACAGACTCCACTGTTATGCATATTGTTTCATCTTCACTATGTAATTGATTTCTACATGAAAATCCCTGTTCTCCAAAACCTTCCTAGGACCCTACAGGGACCAACCTACACAGGCTAGTGTTAGGAATGCATCCAGAACTGCTTTAATGGTACCTATGTTAAACTAAAAGCTTTGACCTATGGACAGGGATTTTTCCAATTTGTTTTTGGCACTAGTGTTACAGAACCAAGCTAGAATAGCAGTCAAGCAGATATTGTGCTTGGTCTTGGTTTTGTTGGTCAAAAATTGTACAAGAGACAACCCTATCCGATGCATTTGAACAGCCCTCTCTGGTAGCCTGTTCACATGAGTCCTTTTAGCTTGGCTTTCTGAAGAAACGGTATTTATGTGACCATACTTTGTCAGCCTCTGTCTTTGTAACTTCTGAACCTGGAAGCCATTTTGAGCAAAATTTATTTGTATGCAGGAGTGAAGATTTCAGAAATATTCATAATAATAATAATAATAATAATAATCTGCAGTGAAATCAGGCTGTTAAGGAAAAAAAAAAAAAAGGAAAAAAAATAATCTACCTGACAGTGACTGCTGAATTGGTTTTCCTTTTATTAGGTACCAGAGAATCTTTGCAGAAGAGTCTTTAGAAGTTACCAAACTGTAGGAAAGCAAAACATACAATCAACCAGTAGATACAGTTGCACTTGAAAACATTCTTTACTAGTTCTGGTGTTGTTTAGAGACACTTGTGTTTTCAGAAAATCATGAAATCAGAGCTATTTCATCTTAGATGATTCTTCCAAATACACCTAGCAAGTTAGATGCTATTTCAACAGTTTCTTTCTTTCTTCCCACACACTTATCTGAATAGCTAACAAAATAAGTGAACTTAAAAATATCACAAGCTATCTGAATGTAATACTTCCCTTCACTACTAAAGTCTTAAGAAATACAAGTCTTTCAGTTTATCCGGAAGAGCTTTGACCAGAATGGAGACTGGAAGAAATGAGAGCTGAGGGTTCACATCTTTCATTTCATTTCTAATCAATTGAGCTCTATTGGCATGACAGGGTACACGGGCTGGACTGTATAAGATACCTGTCAAGTCTGGTTCGCTCAGACTCGTGACTGGGATTTGATCCTTCATGTTCCTGACTTATTACAGTGAGTTCCTGTTTCAGTGATATATTGCTATAGTAGGATGCTATCTCTGCTTTCATGTTTCTTCTTCTAATATTAAATATACTTTTCTGAGCTGTGGTTTTTTTTTTCTGTTACTTTTTGATTAAATAGTCAGCTACAGTGGTTCTCTCACAGAGAAAAACTGTCATCTATATGGGCATGTTCAGCACAACTCAAGGCTTTCTAGGCTGAAAAAAGTACCTTAAGTTTTACCTAAAAATGAGGAAGCTGTCGCAGGTCATATTGCATTAGTGTAGTTTACTCACATCTGGATGCACTGCTAAACGATCAAGATCTTGGTTTCTAAAATAGCTTAAATTACTCAGTGCTTCCAAGGTATAGCTTCAGGCAGAGAACACTGTATGAATCTAATTTTGAAGTGGCAAAAGTATGCAATGCAGTAGTGAGGTCCTTATCTCAAACATTCAAGTTTCTGACCACCTGTAAATCATTAAGAGAAGTCATGATTATTATTAATACTTGATCATCTGGCAGGCTGGCACTTGAACACATCCTGGAACAACACTAACCCCATGTAAGCCACTTTGAGTTTTAGTACAGTTACGAGGTTTTCATGGATGCCACAAAACAAGTCAGCTTTCACCTGCATAGGGAGGCAAAATTTGATTTCCTAAGTTGCTTTAGGCTGTTAGACACACAGGCAATTCTTCCATTAGACCTTAAGTGAGAAGACACCTAGAAAGATGGATTTTGGTACAATATTGAGTTCGTCTCTGCATATACTGTAACCATTCGGTTAAGTGGTTGCTTTCTATCACATTTCAAACTACATAAAGATATACATATTGCTAGGAATAGTGAAACATACTTTCCTCGGGAAGAATTACCATTTTTTAATTTTTCTTTTAGTGTAAGCAGGAAGGCATGGAATTCAAATAATAATTTACCTATGGAGATACATATGTCGTTTAATTTAATAGAGAGTGTCTATATGCTTGAGAGAAAATAACTTCTCTCTTTCTTAAGCAACGCTATCTTTAAATATATGGACAATCTCATCAAAACTGTATATTTCAATAGCTTCTTACTGTTTTATTCGCAGTTGTAATACATAAAAATTAATTTACATTTTCTTTTTAATCAAACACATTTGTTTGCTGTTATGGCACCACTTAAGAGAATTGAGTTGTTGTAATTGTTTAGCTATTGTTGTTGATGAAGACGATTGAAGTTGATCTTTGATGTTAGTAGTAGTAGTGTTACATGCTTTATGGAGGAAAGGCGGGGGGGGAAAGTGGGGAAAAATTTGGATATCAGGGCCTATCCACACTGGCAATGACATTCAAACAAACAATAAAAGTCAATCCCTCCCTCACAATGTGAAACATATGATTGTGGAAAAGTAAAAAGGCAACAAAGTAAGCTTGGGGAACTCTGAAAACAGGAAAGGAATTGGGGTTGTTATTCAATGCAGGAGGAGAAAAACAAGACTATAACAGTCACATTTAGACTTAGATTCTGTTTTTTGCAATCAAAAAAGTTGTGCAAATTGTTCTCTTTATTGAAACCGTTGAAAGTGATACATAAAGTGAGATGTATAAATGCATTCTTATAAAAGCCTTGGCTTGAAAGAAGGAGTTACTCCCTGTATCTGCTATAGCGGAGAACAAATAGGGGACAATCATGTAAGTTCAATCTATTTACTGCAGAAGTCTTTTTAAAGGGTGCATTGTATCAGATTTTTGATGACAATAGGAACAAAAAAGGCTGAATTCTGTGAATTGTTTAGGAATCTTAAAATTGTTTATTGATTATTTACGTAGCAGTGCATGCATTATATTAATAATATTAATTTTTTGAAAAATTTTTTTTTTGCTTTTCTGACTACACAGCTTTTCCCAAAGCCTTATAGTGCCTATACCTGTTTCTGCTTGTATACTATGTAATGTATGAACATAAACCTGAAGTTCTTTATGTGCATGAACCTTTTGTGTTACATGTAAATTGTTTCAAGTATAGGGATTTGTAGTCATTTTAAAAGCAGGCTACTGTCAAATACACTTGGCTTTAGGATTGACACACTGAGGGAATTTCAGTTGTCATATTTCAGGCACATTGTGAGTGATTTTAATAATTATTCTTGATATTTAATTTTTTGGTTTACATATCAAATTACCAATTACAGTTTATGCAAACTATTTTACCTAGTAATTAGTTTTAACTAGTCTGTTTTATATTTTCCATTTTAAACGCTTCATGGCAAAGAAACTGGTATGTTTTTCTTTCAAAACAGTGTCATCTCAAAATTAGTTATGGCAATACTCACCACTTTTTGTCAGAATAATTATCAGTAGATTGTAAAATTTAACTGGTCTAGATGATTGGAAATGCTTGCAAGGTTTTTAGCTCACCTAGTATTTTTTCACCTATTAATAATCACCAATATATTATTTTTAAAGATAGACAAGACTAACAAAGTCTGCAGCAGGTAAAAATGCTTGGTTTCATAAATCTGCATATAAAAGCATATATTTTATCCTATTTAGGAATAATTATGCCCCACCATCTTAGCAAATATACCTCTGGTGTAATTCTCAGTCTCTTAAATGCAACACGTCTCTAGCTCTTACAGGTAAAAATGACAGTTCATGAAAACGAAAATGTTCGAATTAACGGTTCATAAATATGACTCTTTGGGGGCTTTCTTTTAAAGGTGGAATTGTTGCTGTCGTTTTAGTAGGTATCAAACTCTCACCTGATGTAACTTTTCACTTGCGTTGACTTTCTTTGCCAGCTTCAAAAATACAAGAACAGAAATGCAAATGCAACAACTAAACGCAAGAACTGAGGTCTCCGTTTAACAAAAATTAACAGAGGGGAGGAGAGGTTTCATTCTTCTTTTATTCACTGGGATCTGCTAATCCCACAATCATTTACTTTCGGAAGGGAAATATTATTTTTAAATGTATACGTGCAGTAGCGTTTATTTTAGAAATGTAAATCACATGTGCCGACCACAGGGATCAGACAGGGTGGAAAATCCTACACTTGAGCAGATCACAGGACGCGTGGGTCCGGAGTGACTTCTGCTCTGCTTTTAAGGCCACAACTTCTTTGTTAGGTCGCTGCCGCTCCGCTGCCCGGACCGTTCCGGGGCGGTTGGGAAGAGGCAACGAAGCAGTTCCTAGAAAGAGATGCTCCTGGTCGGAGTCCAAACAGCTGACGAACCCTTTAGGCAAGCATCCTTCCCACAACCCCCAAACCTCCTGGTGAATGGGGACAAGCCGCGCCTTCGCTTTTTTCTCCGGCGCCGAAGCGTCCCCAGCGGTGCCGGCGGCTCCTTCCCCGGCCGGGACTGCCTGCCGTGCCCGACCCAGACCGGCACGGCTCGGCTTGGCTCAGCACGGCTCCGGCCGAGCCCCAGCCGCCCCGCATCCCTCCTGCTGCCCGCCGCGGTGCGGGGACGAGCGCCCGGTGCCCCCGCACGGCCGCGGCTCGGCGGCGGGGACGGCGCCGTGCCGGTGCCCGGGGCTCGTCCCCATCCATCCCCGCGTGGGAACGAGCCCGGTCCCGGGCTCTCGGCTCAGGTGTGCCCGGCTTTTGTTTCAATTAAATTAGCAATTGGGTTTTGGGAAGGGAGCCGAAGCTTCCCCCTGGTAGCTCGGTGCCGTATGGAAAAGCTGCAGTATTTTGATTACGCTCTATGTAAACATTTTAATATCGGATCCTTAAAATCCAGAGACTATCCCAAAGGGGATTAAAACATAATCCTCTGTCTCTATAGCTGTAGTGGATTAATTTCGTATTCTCTCAGTGGCTGGTTTGCTCCCTGAAGGCTACAACAAAAAGGCTCGCTGCTCCTTAAACATGCTATGGAATTGGAAGTTGTAATTGGAGATTTCCAAAGGACAAGTGTAAAAATGACACGCTGCTAATACCGAATATTTTCTTGTGTTGTGCTTCCAGGAGAAAAAAATATATATATACGAAAAAAATTTTTAAACTTAGTTTGACACACACGCACCCCAAATCCCATAATTTGACCATTGTTTAAAAAAGGCTTTCTGCCTTTTTTTTTTTTTTTTTTTTCACGAAGAAAGGAAACCCACGCACAGGCAAACGTTTTCTCATCTGGAAAGTACGATGACCTTTATTCCTCGCCGCGTCCTAATACCTCCGACATGTTTACACCGCAACAAATCTGGGGGGGCATTTGAGCAGAGCGCGGAGCGGATGCCAAGGTAGCAGCCTGGGAGCACGGAGCCTTCTCTCGGGAGGAGGAGGAAGCCAGGCAATCCAACTTTCCCCCGCATCCAGTAACAGGCTAAGGAGCGAATTCCCCCTCTCCTCCGTGCCGGGTGCGCTTATTGTCCTCCCCTGGATATCAGATCACAGGGCCCGGCCTTTTGACCATTGAATAGCGGTGCCTTCCTTTTTATTTTACCCACGCAGCACCGAGGGGAAGAGCTAATTGGATTAAATTGATGGCCTTCCTCCAGGACGCACCCTCGGAAGCCTCCTCGATGCCCGAGCAGAGGCTGCGGCCGGGTGCGGGGCGAGGCCAGGCCTCCACGGAGGAGGACGAGCGCTGCTTGCGGGCGGGCGGCGGCGGTCTGCGAGGCCTCCACCTCCCCCCCCCCCCCCCCCCCCCCCCCCCCCCCCCTTCTGTAAACACAAAGAAAAGGGGGCCTGGGGAATTGAAACCCAAATGCACTTGTAATCGTACAAGGGAATCGGGCGTAATTACTCGAGCAACCTAGATTAAGATTGATGAGCCTTTAAAAGCGGCGTTTCGGATCGATCGCCCTGCCCTTCTTCGCAGTCCACAGCCCGGGTTTTCCGGCTCGGCTCGGCTCGGCTGGTTTCTCACGGCGAGGGGAAGGAGAGAAGATGGAGGCTAGACGGGGAGAGCGGCAAAGCAGCCCCGGCGCATGTGATTCAGATCAGCTGACTGGGGTCAAGAGGCTACCGTGGTTTATTAGGAGATGGAAAACAATAAAATGAAGGAAAATAGAGTTTGTATCAATATTATGCAGCCTGCCACGCTGGGCTGCTGAAAGCTGTCACTGAAACTGTGCGTTTTAGCTTCCCCTTGTACACACACTAATCCGTGCCTTCCTCTTTATTTATTTTGCAGCGAAAAAAAATGACAAAACATTGTGCAATACAGCCTCAAGTTGGGTGTTACAGTAAAGTAAAACATTAACAACATGACAGTTAGATGCGCTGATACAGGACTAATTTGGGCTAAGTGAGTAATTTGAAGTGTCGCCTGCAAGAGCTGGTAGCAAAGTGCGTGTGCGGTGCCGGGGGAGGAGGAGGAGGAGGAAAGGTCGCATCCGTGCCTGCCAGCCGGGGGGGTGCTGGTGCTTGGGGACCCCAGCCGCAGGCACACGCGGGTTCTTGCTGCCATCCTCCTGAGGTCTTCCGTAGTGAGCTTTTTCTGAAGTGCAGGGACCCAGCGCAAGCTTTCTGCCCCTCCCGAGGTGATGCCTTTGCCGGTTCCCAGGAGGTACGGCGCTCGGCTGCTGCGCTGAGTTTCTCAGTGCTGGGGCGCCTATCGTGGCTGGGTGTGCACGCGTGGGGATGCGTGTGTTTGGCCGTGGGTACATAGGTTACCCTACGCCATTCAGCGGTTTAATCTGGAAGAGTGTTTTACGTTTAATCTTTTCTTTTAATTAGAGCGAGCGAGCGTCCTAAACACCGACGCTGGCAGCTTTAGCAGCAGGCTGCGTTCGTCTCGAAGATAAGATGGCGAAAAAGTGATCCTTTGCTGTCTTTGGCATTAAAGCAGAAGTTCTTCCTTGAGCTAAACCCTAACAATGCGAATGGAGAAGGCTGCCTTCTGCATTTGGTTCCCCTCATCCATCTTCCCAGTGCCCGTGCGAGCGCCTCGTTAAGGAGCGTCCTTGGGCGCAACGTCGTTACCCTCCTTTCGAAAGGCTCAAGCGGCAGCAAGTTGAACTCAAACCTCTCTGCCCATAAATACCCTTAACGAGGGCAGCCGTCGCCTGCGTGCGGTGGCCGCCGGGCTCCCAAGACCCCTTCGTGGGCTCGGCCCGGAGGGGGCGAGGGGCCAGTGCTGCTCGGTCGCCCGCCGCCTGCCCGGCTGGGCCCCCCCCCGGTTCCGACACGGCCGCTGCTGTCGCCCATAAACAGCGGGGGTGTTAACGAGGAGTAAAAGGGCACGGAGACAGGGGGGACCTACTCGGAGGAGGCAGCCCCCGCTCCCTCTGATCCCTCTGCGTGCCGCTGTTCGCTGATTTATCTCGCACCCCCGCGCCCCGCAGTTCACCAACTCTTATTTATTTATTTTTTCTTTTTTTTTTTTTTTTTTTTTTTTCTCTCTTCTGGCCTGACTGCGGAGTTCAAAGCGCTGGCCGCGGGCAGGAGAGGGGCAACGGCGGCAGTTTCCAAAGCGGGGTTTACGAGGGGGCATCGCCTGGCGGAGGGAAGGGGACGGGCCACCGGGGATGGGCCGGCCGGGGGCCCCCAACCTGACGGCGCTGCCCTTGTCTTGCAGGCCCCGTGGTGCTCAGCACGCCGGCACAGCTCGTCGCCCCCGTGGTGGTGGCCAAGGGCACGCTCTCCATCACCACCACGGAGATCTACTTCGAGGTGGACGAGGACGACCCGGCCTTCAAGAAGATCGACCCCAAGGTGAGTGCTGCGGGGGGCGGTGGTGGCCCTAGTCGAGGACACGCGTGGGTCGGGGTCGTCCCCTCCCTCCGGAGTGGGCGCCCTGCTGCCGGCTCTCGCTGCGTTTTAGCAAAAAAAAAAAAAAAAAAAAAAAAAAAAAAAAGCGCCAGGTATTAATGATGGTAAATCCTCTATTACGGCGGTGTGCGCGTTTTTCAACAGCCTTTCGCTCAGTGCCTTTGTATGAACATGGGCAGATTTAGTAGCTAAGCCAATTGCTCTGAAATCCCTGGAGGTAAGAGCAGTCCCAGACTGCAGCCTTCCTAAGACACAGCGAAGGGCTTTACTCCTTCCGAGGCTATCAGAGAATCTCCTCATTTCAAGAACGTTAGGTCCCCTGTCAGAAAATACGGCGCATTTTAGTAAACACGCTCCCCGCTGAAATGCAAGCTACTGCTTATTTTCTGGAGTAAAAAAAAAAAAAAAAAAAGGAGGGGGGGGGGGGGGATGGGCATGTACCCAAGACTTGATTCCTGGGAAAGCTGTGTTGTTTTTTTTTTTTTTCTCGAGTCACTTACTACTCCCAATTCCCCAGCGCACCCCTCCACCCCCGCCGCGCCCCCTCCCCAGCCCAGCCGCGGAAACCTTCGCGTGGCTCCCGCCGGGCTGCAGCCGAGCCGGGGGCAGGAGGGGGGCACGGGCAAGGGACGGCTGTGACCGGCTGCTCCCCTCTCCTGCACCTCTGTTCCCTCTTACCGTTGTTGCTTTGTTTCTCATTACCGACCTGGAAAATGTTAGAAGCTTCTCTGGAGAGAGAATAGGGGAGAGCTTGACAAAAAACCCTTTGGTTTTGTTTTTGGGTTTTGTTTTTCTTTTTCTTTCGTCAGAAATATCATAAGTAATTTCCAATAAAAAAATGCTAGCGAACTTGTCTAGACATAAGCATGGTTTGTAGTAAGGTGATTTCTGCTTGGCGAATAATGTCTGAAACTCGGGACTTTCTTCACAGTGCTGGTGAAAAAAAAAAAAAAAGATTCTTCCCTAATCGCTGGGAATAACGGGTTCTTTAAAGGGTACCCGCTGCAAATAGCTGCCAATGGGTGTTACACAGGCGCTTGGCCTCTTTCAGCACTTGTTGACTGTTAGGGTACTCGACAGAACGCTCGCTGTGATTTTGCATTTTGATCTCAGAGCGGCTGTAAGGAAACGCAGGCTTTAGGAGTAGGAAGAGGTAATTCCTGACCGCTCGCAGTTTGGAGGCACCCACATGTTTTTTCCCTCTGGATGCCCTGCGAACGCAGGGGCTCCATTTCTGTAAGCAATCTTATCACATTCATAGCGGACTGGTGGGTCAGAAGCAATAACGTTGTTCGCTTTATTGGTGCTGGCTTGACCCTTTCACCTAGACATTTTACCTCCTGCGTCCCTCCTTGAGCCAAGCCGCTGGATTTACCAGGCAGCAGGCTCGCTGCTCGCTCCGTGCCCTGCCTGCTTCGGGGGCGGGCGGCGCTTCCTCAGCATTGTTCGACCCCGGGCAGAAACGCATCGGCTCCGCAGAGGAATCCTTTAGGAAATAATTTGTTTTCGGGCGGCTGGAACAATGTTACTGAGTGAATAATTACATCGGTGCCTGACGGTTTGCTGACGGTCAGCTGGAGCTAAATTCTAGTGTGTTTAAACCGCCGATATTTCCTCGTCCTCCAAAACTAGCCAAAATGCAAAATCAGGCGGCTGCCCTTAAGTTTTCCAGGATTTTAGCAACTATCAACAGAACGTCAAAATGCCAAGAACACAGCTGACCTCCGATCGTTCAAGTAGAAAACTTGATCCTGTATTGAAACGCTTACCCACATAGGCATTTTACTTCATTTATTAGCTTGTAATTAAATAAATCAGCAACAGAAATTAAAATCTAAATCACAAAAGGTAATTATCCAGTGTATTTCAAGTGCATTTTCAAATATATAATTCCAATATTCAAGCGTTATTATATAAGCAGAATCCAAATTTCTTTTGAATATATTTAAATAACATTTCAAGTATATTTATGGAATGTTAGAAATAGAACAAGCAATATATATGAAACGAAAAAATGTAAACTTGTTAAGTTCAGACACTTCAAAAGACAATTAACAAAAGTACCATGATAAAATCTACCTTTTTTAAATGGTATCTTCTCTTTAGCAGAAAATGTCCTTGAAGTATCCAAAATGGCAATTTAACTTCTGTTCACCAAATCACAAAACACCAACATCCACAATTTCAAAGACAATGTGAGATCACAATATTTGATACAAATTAAAAGGTACATTGGGGTTTGTTCAGGTGGCATATCCAAATAGCTTTTACTCACAGAGGGATTACAGAAAAATACGGGGTTTGTTATAATCCGTTGGTACCGTTCCTAGGCAGAGTGGTCACAATCAAGTTAAATTACAGCCAATTTTGCTTTCCGGGTAAGACGCTTTTTTTTTTTTCCTTTTTTTTTTCTCTTTTCATTTTTTCCCCCCCCGCGGGAAACCGCAAAACTGTGGTGCAGATAAGAGGCATGATACTTGCTGTTTTTATTTGCGTTTCTCGGTGAAGAGCCTAAGCTATATTCCTTTTTAAAAGAGAATATGAGTTGCATTGTCAAGTGGAAACATCTGACTTTTCGAACAGGAAGCTTAAACTTCATCAGGATATCAGCCGCTTTATCGGGCAGGCCCGCTCTACAGTTATCCCCCTAAAGTTTCTCCAAACTTTTCGGGTTGGTCAGTATCTCCCTAGCCAATCGCCACGTCTGTTTGGCCGCGTTTTCCAGGGCTGAGTGAGGTTTGCCCTGAAAGAGGTCTAAGTTGGGCAAGAAGTAATGCGGGCACCGCCTGCACTGGAGGCAGGAGATGAGCTGCAGTAAAATCCCGTTGAGCCGATCGCCTAAGCACGACTCGTCCCAGTCCGACTCTCGGGGGTGCTTTTCGCATTCGTATGAAACCAGAGTCTTCATGTGATAATTATTCAGGGGCTGGCCCGGCAGCTCCAGGTGGCGGTCCCGCAAGGTTTTGAGGATGGAGAGGCATTTCTTCCTGCAGCCGCCCATCTGCAGTCTGTTCTCGGCTTCGGCGAACTGCAGCACCCAGGCATCGCTCTCGGCCGAGCTCTGCTTGCCGGCCAGCGAGTGGCACTCCTTGGACAAGAGGTTGAACCCTTCGGCCTTGACCTCCGCCACCCGGTTGGGTCCCGGCCAGGGGATGTGGGGAAGCGGCCAGTGGGCAGCGCTCCGCGGCCAGATCCCCGTGCACTTGAACGCCGGCGTGATCTGCACCACGTACCTATCCCTGATCCGCAGCTTCACCTCGCTGGTGTCCGCCACCATCTTTACCACGTCTCTGTAACTGCACTTATCCACGGCTTGAGCCACCAGAGTCTGAAATCTGGAGCGGATTTTGCGAGCGGAGAGGTAGCCAGACGCCGTGATGAACTCCACCCAGAGGGACATGCTCCTCTTGCGCCCGTCGCTCAACTTTAACACAGCGCAGCCCGGCAAGGAGCCGTCGTCCACGAAGTTGAAGACCCCCATCTGGTTCAGATAGAGCACGACTTCGAACTCCGTGGGGGAGATGACTTCCAAGCCCTCGTAGCGATTGTCCATCTCGTTCAGGGAGCTGATGAAGCGAGGCTCCTGCACCTCCACCTCCTTCAGCACGTCCGACACCACTTTACAGACTTCGCGGATCGTCTTGGCGATGGCAGCTTTCCTGGCTTGGCATTTCTCGTTGTAGTATTTATTCAGATGATACACCAGCTTGGCCTGGGCCGCGATCATGTTGGGGCAGAGATCCGGATTGTACACCGGAGTCTCGCAGTAGGCTGTGGGATCCAATGCGGCTGCTAAGGCTGGAGCCAACTTCAGAGGAGAAACAGGCTGCTGCACTCTGAAACGTAACAAATGTTTTTCAAAATGCGCTGTGGCTGCTGCTCCTCAGATGCTCTCTTCCTGCTTTTTTAGATCAGCCGTCTCGAAGTGTGTGTGGCGGGGGGGGCGGGCGGGGGACTGGAGGGGGCGATATTTTTCCTCCCCCTTTTTTTAAAGGGTCCGTGAGTGAGAGGAAAGCATCGAGAGCTGCACCTTCCCCGGCAGCAATAAAAACAAAAGTTGCACTGAGACACAGCGAGGCTTCCAGTAGTCAAAATAATAAAACCTCTTCGTATTTATTTGTTTTCCCGTAGTAATCACTGTGTGTGTGCAGGGCGGTTAATCAGATGGTGGAAAAAGTGCCGCGTGTGTGTGTGTGTATATGTCAGAAGAAGCTGGCTGTTGGTTTGTATAAGAGCCCAGATGCACTCGTGTGGAAATTATAAAGGCAGGGCCAGGCAGGCGGGCGGCCAATCGCCACTGGGCTCGTCATTGCAGCCTCTTTCAGCTCAAACCCGGCTAATTAATCCCTCTCTAGGAGATAGATATGTATACGCACACGCACATATACAAAGGTAGCCGGTTCCCGGCAGAAAAGCGCCGGGAAATCGAGGGACACCACTCTCCTCCGGGTGTAACCCCAAGGGCAGGGACGTTTCCAAAGGACCCTGAGCGGCTCCGTTCCCAGCGGGTCCCCCGACGGCGGCGTCGCGCCCGCAGGTGCGGGTGGCTGCGTCCCAGGGGGCGGCCGGAGAGCCAGGGCCCCCGGTCCCGGCCGGAGCCCTCCCGTAAGTTCATTTAGAGCCGCCCTGCTCGCATCCCGAGAGCGGTCCGTGACTGCCAGCGGGAAGTTTTGGCTCTCCCGAAGCGGCCGGGAAGCGAGGCGGCAGATGCACGGCTGTGTAGTGCCCTTCGGAATAAAAGTGTGCCGCCAAAGTCCGCGATTTGGGGGCGTTTTCGGCGGACCTTCTGGCGGGGTCGAAGCGATCTGGAGGTTTCAGGCGTTTGTGCATTGTGTCTCGCCTTGCTTTTTGTCTTCCTACCTTCTGGAGGGGAGAATCGATCGCTAAACGGGGCTGTCAGGTCTTTTTCACGCTCCCTCCAGAAACCAAGTAGCAGATCCGAAGGGTAAATCTCCTCCGCCAGCTCCTAGCTTCGTTCCCGTGCTCCGCGTAGCGCTCCGACGTGTGGCGAAGGCTGGGTGTTCGGCTGCAGTTGGAGACGTGGTGGCACCAGGAGCACCTATTAATTTCAAACCTGGACGGCTCATTGTACAGCGGGCTCTGCTAGCAAGCTGCGTTTAGTAAATGCGCTCACGGGAGGGATGCTAGCGACTGCAAACGTGCTGGCATGCTGCTCATCTGACACCTTGGGTTTCGTGCGCGTGATGCGTAATTAGCAAATTTCTCCTTCGGTTCCTTAAGTGGTAGTAATCGGGACCTTTATTTGCAAATAAGACCGAGTGGCAAACTCTTCTACCGAGCTTCACTCTAAGAAAACCCTAAATTATATATATAAAAGAAAAAAAATACACCCAAGCTTTTCATCGCTTGTCTTTAAGGAATCTTTAAGCTGCTGCCCAATTATTAATTCTTAAAGTGACTGTCACAGACGTATGTGTCGCTAAGGAGAGGTCATAATGCAAGGAACATCTCACGACATTTATTCACCGCATTAAGGCGACGAACTTTCTTGCATACAGCGGAGAATTTCTGACTTTGCACTCTCCTCCCTCGCTCTTGGCGTTTCTGCGGGCGATCCCCCTTGCCGCTTCCTAGGAGGAAGCCGATGAGGGAATCATTTTTCTGCCCATTAGTAAAAACAAGGCTAGGACCGGCTCGGGGCTCCTCGCCGAAAACCTGCAGGTGACAGCTCGTCCCGGAGAAGCCTTCCCTCTCCTCGGCCCGCCGGCGGCGGGGCGGCCGCTCCCCGTCCGTTTGGGGCTAAAAGGGGCCGGTTTTCCCCCCAGCTTTTTGCGGGGAGCTTTTTCGGCAAGTAGGGGCGGCTGCCCAGCGGGGCACAAGTGGTTCCCCCCGCCCCAGCTCCTTCCCGGGGCCCGGGACCCCCCCCAGTCCCCATGGACTCCGGGGGGCGGCTCCCCCCCGTGCCGCGCAGGCACCCTCCGGCTTCAGGGGCCGGCCGGGACACCCCGGCGGCGGGCGGGGAGGGGAAGGATCCCGCCCCACTACCCCCCGGGGCTGGGGCTGCGGTCGGTCCGGGGCCGACCCCCCCTCCCTGCCCGCCCCCCGGGGCCGCGGCGGTACCGGGAGCGTCCTGCCCGCAGATGGGTTGGCCGGGCAGGGGGCACGGAGGGGAGCGGAGGAGGAATGGGAAGGGGCAAAGCGGGAGGGTCCCGGGGCAGGGCGCGACCCCTCCGTCCCTTTCTGGCCGGGGGGCGCGGCTTTTTGGCGGTGTAAATCAGGCCGAGCTCCTTTCTCTGCGAGGTCGCGCACCGCCGCCGCGTAAAAAACGAAAGTTGAGGCGGGCGGACAAAAGGGGTTTGGCTCGCTCCCCCCATCTCCGCCAAGGGGAGCAGCCGTTTCCTGTGGGATGACACGCAGTCCCAAACTCCGAAGTGCGAGTGGAGCCTTCAGCTGCACGTTGAAGATGGAAATGTTCCGGGCAAGGTTTTGTTTGTTTTCACCCGGTGGGTTTTCGCTCAGGAAATCCAGTTTCTAAAGGCAAGAGGCGATATGTCGCCTCTTTTAACCGTCAGGAAGCTGAATTTTCGTAATGTAGCAAAATTAATCGAAATTAAAATTACTTCTTCTCTGCCAAATCACAGCCGTCCCTATATAACATTAAGATTAACCCCCCGTGTCAAATAATGCAGGTTATATGTATTGTATCTCGGCGGTTGTGGGAACTGTTGTGCCTATCAGGCTTAGCCTTGGCTGGGTTATGTTTACCACTAAAGGTTACGATCAATTTCACTACATCATTTCATTTCACACACACAAAAATAAACATTTGATAGCTTGAAAATGTGTAGATTTAGGCATGGCTGACACCAGTCAACCACTGAAATGTAACTGTTAAGGTGACCCGATCGTTTCAAATGACACGAAGTCGGTGGTTTGCTTTGGATTCTGAAAATGATGATATATCTGACTTTACAAAATATAAAATATGAATATTTTCGAGGCGTCTGACCACTTAGCACAGTTAGTTTTTCTTTGTAGTTATTAACGTGTCCTTAATAAATTATAAAAGGAAGGAACACCTTTTCACCACTGAGTTTTATTTTTATATGGATTGAGTTGTTCTGGTAAATTGAGATTAAAATCACCTAATTAAAATGATGATTGATCGTTTGTCATGATAATAGTACCTTATGATATTGGTGACTTTTACCAAATTACTGTTTTCTAGATATTTTCCCCTAATTAGAGTACTATAGCTGCATTTGTTGAACTCTACTTGTTATTTCAAATCTTTCTAACTACAACGCCTTGTCATGCAGTGTTCTTATTAGCCAGAAAGCCAAATAGTGTTGAAAATGTATGACTGTAGGTAGTCGCCCACGCCACCAAAACATAAATTAAAAAAAAAAAAAAGTCGCTTTTATAAATTTCACCAATAATTTATTTTCATATGGTGAAAAGTATGAGTTAAAATCCACGTGCTGATGCATATACACCCAAAGTGCTTACATTGATATCACTTTATATTTCTTATTATGTAGTGATAGTTCTTCCACACACAACTGCTCATGAATTTTAAAGTTTTATTTTTTAATATCTGTCTATTGCACTAGGGAGCTAGGAAAAAATGAAGCTGAGTTGATTAAATTATTTATCCCTACTGCTGAAGTGAGTTTGAAGGCTCATTGAATGTATCTGATTTCTTGGATCCTCATTCTCCCCTTCCCCCCCTCAATTCATCCTGGTTATTTCATCCATATCATCCTGCCAGGAACAATAAATTTACTTTTTTATTCTTTTTTTTTTCAAGTAGGAAAACTAAAGACAGATATTTCTGGAGAGTTTGCTTTAAATGTCACTTTATATAAAATACGCAACATCATTTTTTGTGATAGAGGTTGACGGTACTTACAAGTGTTTGTATTCCTATTTGCATTTTACTTTTTGACTACACTTTCAAACTTAGGAACAATGAAATGGAAAGCTTAAAAGTAAGTTGCTAGAGTGTTTGCAAAAGCTTTATTTTAATGATGTTATATGCTCCAGGACTTAGATTTTGCGATATAAAAATTTATGTAGAATTATGCACGCAAATATTTTCCCTCAGTTATCTGTAGTTTTCTGCAGATGTTTTTTACTTTTTTAAGAAAATGTGATATAGCTCCTTTTTGCAGTAGATGATTAGCATTCGTTAGTGTTAAACATAGCATGTGTATGTATTCTCTTCCCATTAAAAATAAAAACATGAAAAGAGTTTGTATTAGTTTTGGACTTTGTCATTCTAGGTCATACGGCCGAACTATTAATGCTTTAAATTCTTTTAATCTGCAATCTGTTAAAGGAAAAACCAGTAATTGATTTGTTGTCTTTAAAAAGTTACATCTCAAAAGTAAACATAGAGCTTGCACAACTGCAAATTGTGATTTTAGCTAGAACCGCAGAAACATCCAAGCAAGAAAAAAATGCATTGAATTATTCATTTGGTTCACTTCTACATCAGCTTCTCCAAATCCAGACATTCCTTAAAGTACAGCATTTCATTTAGGGAGTCCAACATTGCCTTTTTTTTATATATATTAAAAAAAAAAAAAAAAGAGAAAAAGAAAAAGGAGAGAGAGATCTCCTGCTTTGAGAATGCTCTTTTCTGCTGAACTGAGAGGAGTATGGAATCAGTGGGGATTAGCGCCTTTTAATCTACTACATCTGTAGCGGGTCATCCAACACTGCAGAACTCTCATTACTGTTTCATGCTGTATATGATTAAATGACTGAAAATATTCAACATTGACCTTGAATATAAAGCTGTATGCATTGGATGATCAGCTTCCTAAGGCTTCATCTCTAAGCTAACCTTTCCCCTTGGTAACTTCTATCCCTGCAATATGTTGTCTGAAGTAGTACTAGAGCACAGAAAACGCATGCAAGTCGAAACTAAAGCGTGGTAGCATTTGAAATGTATCATTATATAAATTATGACATCACTCAGCTTGTTTGTGTGTTTTTTGAGTAACCCAACATCTTATTAATCCAGGCGAAATGTAGGGGTGGTATGTCTTGAACAGATATACTTCTATGACTGTTTTTTTTATGTAAACTGGTTTCGTATCGACCGGCAAACTCAACTACGCACTCTTGTAGGTAGTTGCCAGAGCTGCTGAAATCAGCAGAAAACACGTTGCTTACATCTTTGAGTGCTAACCTACATACAGCTATTATCAAGCACCATTTTTCGTATACATTTTGTCATGTTGTGTGTTTACTGCTGGTTTTCATGCTACATATAACATACATTTAGCCCCTCGTAGTCAAAACTAAACCTGTTCTCTCCCCTTACAATAGCATGGGTATGGTAAATCACCTATGTAACTCACTTTATCTCAACTTAGCTATAAAAAGACATGCCTTGCATATTTTAATGTAGACTTCTATTTTTTAATGTAGTGTACAGCTTTCAGATATTTTCTTTCAAAATAAGGGTGAAGGGAGGAGTTGAGTGAGTTGGTCATGAATGATTAATATGTTTCATTGAACCTTATGAAGGCCCTGATCCTGCCAACACACACATGGTTAGCTAAACAGTTGGCTGGTTCTGATGAGGTCAGTGGCTTCTTTAGCCTAACAGTTGGTTAAGTCCACGATCTGTTATTTGCAGGATTGGGGCCGAAGCAGGATAACGCTTGGAGGTTATAATTTATGACTAGTATGAATATGGCATACCTTCACAATAGTTAAAATATCAAATGCATGTGTTGGTAAGTATAATAAGGAAAATATATTTTTGGCCTGAGCATCTACTCTTCTGTCAAGCAGGACTTCCCACTTAATTTCATTGTGTTTTAGTGATGATAGTGTTGATTTAACTTCCTGAGAAAGGACAGTGCTGTTTTGTTTTTTTGTATTTAACAGGATGCTCTCACAAAAATACTTTTCCTAATCTGCTCTAAAGCTTTTACAAGGAGGATAAGGTTATTCATAGAAATGAGGGAAAGACTATGATTTCAAAATCTCAAAACTGTACTTTTCATGTACTTACTTTCATATATTCAGGACTATTTCTAGAACTCCCAAAAGGTTCAGGATCTTTTAACAGTCTTAAATATAAGCAACCCACTTGCTAAAAAACACTTATTCATTGTTCCTAAAATATATGTTAGTTGTAACTGTAATATAAACATGTCAACCAATTTATTATTTAAGGAAGAAAGGGAGAGATCTTTTCAGGAAAAGCTTGATCCTAAAACCTTCTGGCCTTTAAAAATGAATCGATGTTCCCACCACTGCTCTGAACACTTTTTCTTAACTGGTGGAATATTGTCATTGCAGAGTGTAAACTTTTTGTCTGAGGGTGAATCACGTCTCTTATTAAGAGCAGCAAATCACTCTGGTTCTCCTCGTACGTGGGTATGAAAATTTAACCTAGGTCACCGACCGTTTTTCCTACTTTTTTCTATCATTTTTTCAGCATAGCTCTAGGATAAAGTATACAGAAATGGGTGCTTTGTGGCATAATGACAGTATCATTGAAATGGCAAAGACTATAGAAGTGACACAGTCTTGTAATTTCGTAAATTTCCAATACATTTGTTGATAGAGAAATACTAGCTGCTTATGTAAATATCTGTGTTTATCTTACAGCAGTATTGCTGTCAATTTCTCTTAATAGTAGAAATAGATTTTGAGCATGTTATAGTTTATAATACACTAGTACCATTGAAAAGATGAAAAAAAAATTGATGTATCTGGTAGGGTGGTGACAATGTTAACAATGTTAATGAAGTCTCCTTAGTTTTGGATGAGGTAAAGAAGATAACTTTATTACTTAACATTTTTTAAACCTTCTTTATTTACAGTTTCAAGTGATTTGGAATAATTATTTCATAACACTAAAGGAAACTTCCAGGACTTTATTATTTATTTATTTTCCTGGAAGTACTGGTTTTAATGAGGTAAATTTACTTCTGTTGTGTGATGTGTCCTTGTCAAAAATAGATTGTAAATATTTTCCTTCCTACTTTTTGTTTGGCCATTACTGTGGTAATTTTAAAGTAATGCCATGCGTACAGGCCTATTAAGAGAGAAGTTACTGCAACCTAAATGATTCTGTCTTATTTCAGTGAAAGTTTTACCATCTCCATTATTTTGTTTTTGTTGTTTTTTTCTTCTGCAAATTATTTCTGGGTACAAAGTGGCTATATTTAGCTTCAATTTTGAAAATAAGCTTATAAAAGGAAACCATTAGCATATGCAGGACTCTTACTAGCACTCTGAGTTACACAGGAGTATATCGCATATGCTAGATTGCGCCATAATGCTTGCAGTTTTTGGCTATATTTCAACAGATTGGTTCTTTAAGAAGTAAAAAAATGACGGTAAGTATGTTGGACAACAGTTTTCTCATTATATTCAGTCAGTACATTCATTATGTATTATTAGTCCTTAATTGTAAAGATGAAATAATATAACTATTTATCTTGGCAAACCCATTATTTATAATCTGTACCTTACAAAATTGTGTGGACCTTTGTTGATGATTTCTTCTACACATCCTATTTAGCGTTTTTTTATGTAGTAGATGTGGAAAAAACTTTTCAGGTTAGGTTTATTACTAACTTAATCCATTCTTGATAGGCAAACTGCGTATTTCGATGGGGTAAAAGTCCCTTCTCCCCCCCCCCCCCCCCCCCCCCGAAATTCAGTTCTTCATTTGTTTTGTTCACCACGCTGCATTAACACAGTTTTCCCCTGTGTGCATCTGCCAGTGTACAATTTAGCCACGGGCATCTGTAGACCTTGTGGTGATCAGTATTGCAGGCAAAAGCCATATGTGTTTAAATAAAAAAAAATCTCTTTATTTCATTTGCTGTTTTAACTGGATGGATAACTTTTGTGCCTCAAGACAGAGGAAGAGAAAATACAGAAATAATTAATTGCCTCTATTCTTGAGGCAGTTTCATTTTCCCTCTCCAATATGGAATGCTTGTCAGCTTTCCTGATAAATGACTGCATGTATTTGCATAGATTTTACATTAACACAAAAATTAGTTTTATTTGTGAAAAACTAGTTTACATAATAATGCAAAATCTAGCATTATGGATTATGTTTCCAAATCTGAGAGACTGTGGAGAAGTGAGATTTTTTTTCTTATTTTTTAATTTTTTTTTTTATTTTTTTAATGTCAAACCATATTAGTTTTTAGCTTTGTATTTTGTTTCTATAAAAATAACCAAATCAGGGTCTTTTAATGTTTATAAACCATTTCTTCCGTCTTTCATAAATTGAATAATTGATGCTGGTATGAAACCAACTTCTTACATAGGCTTTTACACATTGCGTTCATTAAATACACTCTTAAATATTTATACGTTTGCAAAACCTCATGGAACTGTTTTGAAAAAAATATTGTGGGAAACTGTTAAATGAATAAGAATAAGAATATGCTTTAAGTTTCTAATGCTGCTGTTAAAATAGTGCTCCATCAGGTATTCTTTCAAAGCAGTAATGTACTGCATTAACTTGTATTCCAATGTAGTACTATTTTTTTTTTCTTTTCCCTGTAGCTAATAACCTGTCTGTTTTAAGTAATTAGGCCTTCCTGGCTTGAAGTGACAGTACCATACCTCTAGTTAAAAAGTGTGTTTTATTCACAATTTTTCATGTCCTTAAAGTTTATGAGTCAATCAGTCTGGAATATCTTTGAAGAAAATATACTGTGCTAATATTGACACAATCGCCATTATTTTCAAGTTACATAAATTGGATATTTGTTTGTAATATAAACCTAGTGTCTTGTTGTCTAAAGACAACTGCTAATTGTATATCAGCTCATTCTCCATGCTGAAGTAAACACAGATGCATTCACTGCTGTTATTTCATAACAAAAACAAAATATTGCTCCTTATGAAGCATGCTATACTTAATGGCAACTTAAGGTAAAAGAGCGCCTTTGCCACTTCTTGGATCTGGGACACCCTAGGTGCCAGCTGTCACTGCTCAGCTAATGATGACAAATGCCCCTCTCTATGCAGATTGCAGAGTTTGCAGGCTGCTATGAAAGGCAGCCAGATTACCTTTCTTCAGATAGTAACTTAACCTTTTAAACTCGAGTGTCAGAATGAAATTATTAGCTGGGATAGTTTCAATATCTGTTTCTTTAAAAAAAAAATAAAAAATGAGAAGAAGGCAGTAACTTCAAATAATACCCTAGCAGCTCATATTCACCAATTGTTTGTGGTTCTCTGATGTATTAAAGATAGGAAATGCTGCCACTCTGCCTGTGAACACTATATGGATTTGGCCAGTGTTGACTGTGTGAATACTGAAAACTGACATCTTGGTTGCACTACACGGAAATGGGGCCAAACTGGGACAAATTCTGTCCTTGCTTGCATCCATGCAGTGTTGCTGATGCATGGATGTGACTGATCACAGGTTACCTGATGCTGTTTATAAGAGACCTTAATTGAACTTACCTATCAGGGCTATGCTCAGTTCTATATGTGACATTTCATGTTCTAAATCCATGAACACAGCTAGAGTCCAGTGTATAAAAATAATCAATTATTTACCTTATAGATATGAGCAGTTTCACAGAACTCAATGTCACTCAGTGTCATGTAGTTAAGTTACTAATTTAAATCAGAGTTTTGGACTTATGTTCTGGGCTGTCTTGGAAGAAGCTAACAGGCATGGGGATATTACGTGGTTCCTTAATAGCACATTGAAAAAGTAACAGAGCTTAAACTCTGTGTGTGCCACCTAAAGGTGTAGGGAGTTCTTTGAGTGTATGTGGGTATATTTATATGTGCTTACACGTTTGAATATGCAAGTAAATAAATACATGAGAATTCATGTCAATGTCTGTGTGTATGCACTGGCTTACATGTTAACCTCCAGACAATACAAATTCCCATGTTTGTATACTGACATATATGAGCAAGTTTAACTTGCACGTTATATTTGCTGTTAAATCAGTCTGTATGGTTAACTGTATATGAATATCACCTTCCCTCTGAGTAAAGCAAAAGTTAGTTTCAGTAAACAAGTATTTACCTTCAAGATTTTCACATGATCAAATCTCTGTAGCAGTGGACAATAATAAAAAATTACAAAAATAAGGTGAAAAAGCATTTAATAAGAAGACCAGAAATTGAATGATTTATGGATACAAGAAAGTAAATAATAAGAATAGAGGGGGAAAAGTGCATTTGGTATGAGATTGGAATGTCCCAGAGAGAAAATAGTTGTTATGATTGGCAGAAAGTACAGGAGGCAGAAAAAAACAAAAAAAGTACATAATGAAGTTGAGATCTATGTTGCATTAACTGTAATGCGGTTGGTTCTGTAATAATCATTAAAGGAAAGGTGATCTAATACGTGAATATAGGATTAATTAATATTCTTTTCTACAGGAAAAAAAAATCTGCTGATATGTGTTCTCGAAGAACTTCTGTCAGTATTTACTTCTTTTCATAATATGATGTATGAAATAGAGATGCTGTTTAACATATGTTCGAAATGTTTCCCTTTAAAGTTTTGGGATGAGTGTTTGTTTCTGCCTATGCATAATTATGTTAAATTTAACATTCGTGTTTTGTTTTGTTTTTCTTAGGACATTATGTTTGAAGTATTTAAAACTATACGTTTCATTATTTCGAGCAAGTGTAGCACAATCTGGGAAATAAAAAGGACAAAGATCTAGTGTTTCATAGTCAGGTTTCCTAGCTTGTTAGTTGAATAGGCATCAAATGAAGTCCAATGCCTATACAAAAGAAATGTTCCTTGTTTGGATTTGCCCCATCTGTGTCATCTGGTGGCTTATGCAATAGGAGGTGTTATCACATGAATCCAAATGCACAAGCCAGTTGTTTTATGGACTCTTTCTGTGCTTGGAGGAGTTTATAAGTTGCCCACTCTATTGTGTGTCACTCCCAGATGACACGGGTGCATTCTGCTGAGCATATTTTGGGGGTAATTATAACTAATGAAGCCTGGTACACAGCTTGTTCACAGAGTGATTTATTCTGCTGCTGTCTGATTCCTGAGACTTCTGTAAAATGGTTATATTGTGCATTCCACTTTGGACATGTATGGGAGCATGTGGTATTGAGTCAATCTGAGAAAACTGAAATAATTTGCTATTCAGTGTACCACAGACTAATTACAAAGATATTAGCTCGGTACATCTGTTTAAAAACATAGGGAGGTATAGAAACTAAAAATGGGATCTGTAACTTTAGGGATATTGACTTTAGTATGGTCCTTATTTAGTTATTAACTCTTCCCAGACTTGCAGTAAGCCGCTTAGATGTACAGCTGTTAAATTGCTCACATTTGTTTTTTTGTTGCTAACCTCAACAGTTAAGGTTAGGTTTCCTTTATAGCTTTCAGCAAAAATTGTTTGCAGATTTTAATTCTGCAAGTTAAGTTCTGATAGCAAGTGATATTTTGTGGGAAGATAGATTTAAAAGTTGGGAAGAATATACCTTATAACTTTGCAGGTAGGAAGCAGTGAAAAAAATAAATCAGTACTGAAGCTTGGGTATCAACCTTTATTTAACATTAGATGTACATTCTCACTGTAGTTTGTCTTGAGTGAGTCTCTAAAGCAAGTAAATCCGCTGACATTAGGGGGACTTGTCATCTCTTCAAGAAGTGCTCATGCATTTGTTTGCCAGGATGGTTTTTAAAATCTTTTTTTCCAAGATGCTAACATAACTCTGAAGTCACGAAGCAATGGGGTGCATAGGAGATGCACATTTTGTCACTTCACCTGCTGGAATCACAGATATCCAAGCAGAATTGTTGTTTTTACAATTATCTCAACACTGGTATTCAGTAATAATAGTCTTCAATTACATCTGTCTTCAGTTACATCTGCTTCTCCCATCTTTGTCTTCTAACTCTGCATCCAGACTTGAAGGACTTTTTCATCTTTTTTTCAGTGCTTAAACAAAATTTACCTTTGTAGGAAAAAAAAATTAACAATTATACCTCTGAATGATGTTTGGCACACATTTTATAAAAAGCATTATATAAGGATGGAAAACAACTGCTTAGAAAATACAGTTCGCATCTTTCTTACTGGCTGCATGAGTAGAAAAATAGTTTTACTGAGAATGAATTATTGTTTTCATCTGGTTTTGTGAAAACCACCTGAGGTTTGTGCAGGACAACAATCACAACATGGTGGGTGAGAAGATAACTGTAGTTCACAGAAGTAAATCATAGAAGATGGCATTCCTGAGTTAGTGTGTTAAGCCAGAGGAAGTGGTCACCAGCAGACCTTAAGTTTGCCTCTAGCCTAACCTATCCCCACGGTGAAGTTTGCAGTATCAATACCATTTTTCAAAATCAGTATTTTCACTGGGAAAGAAATGAAAACAAAACACAAATTCTACTCAGTTTTTGTCTCATGAAGATAAAAGCAGACAGAAGGTCTGCCAGTGACTTCATTCCTACTTCTGAATTTGTGCGGAGCACAAAGGAATTTGTAGAGTTCCTAGAAGGAACTTGCAGGGCGGTGCTATAAACCCAGGATGATAACTATCAGAAGGTAAGAGTGTTGGAGAAAAGCTGTTTGTATACAATGTGTATAGAGAAATATACACTTTGAAAACTGACTGTTTTGCTGAGAACAATTGTATCATAATGTAGCAGTTACGCTTAAGTTGTTTTAAATAAACAGAATTTGTTCTCAAACTGTGGTGAGGGGCATGTTTAGCTTTATGCTTTGTTCTTGATTCCTGCCATAAATATGTGCTTTGAGGACAATTTGTGCATGATGATTTATGGCAGTATGAAATCTGACCTGGTTTGAGGTTCACTGGCAATACAGTTGTGATAAGTTTTAACTTTTGATAACTTTTAACACATATATTACCTACTTACATACCTTCCATACCAGTTGCATGGAGTAAAGTAGGCTGTGTTACAAGAGGTTTGCTAAACTGGCAACGCATACTTATCATTGAAATCCCTATATAGAATTAATTTCACAGATGAAACCCAGAGTTTTGCACATTTTGTAAGGTTTTCTGTTTTGTTGTTGGTGGTGGTGGTGCTGGTTTGCTTGTTCTGTGTTAAAGGAGCATGACAAACTACAATGGCTGATAAACTAAAAAATGCCTAAGAATGAACAGTTGTTTTCTTTGAAGAAAGATTGTTACACGTTTAAAGAATGGTTAGCTGGAAATGTGTTTTTGTGCTGTTAAAATATTGCAGTTGTCAGGTGTAGTTGTCTTCTGGGTAATCTGCTCATGGTTAGTCAGAGTACATCTGTTATATATCATTTTTAAACCTTTCATAAAATATTTAAGATTAATGGTCCAAATCAAGCACAATCTAAAAATGATGATGCTAATTACATCAGTGAAACTTATATGTCATTCTTTTGCGCTGACCAAACTTTAGTTGCATGAACTCATTTCTCATTTTAGTCAGCCACTCAAGAGTACTGCACTGATAATCATTTAGCAGAAATTGAAACCAAGAAGTTGAGTTGCTTGTCAGGCAATAAATTCTTTGTTGAGCTCACCGGTGTTAGTGGTAGACTTTCCTTTTTGTTGTCATGCACTTCCATTTTTCCTGGTGGTCTACCAGATTCGGGGGGTCAGGCTGCCCAGTTGGACTGTCTGTTTACTAGAAGTTCTAAAAAAGTGTTGACTGAAGACCTTTTGCCATATTCCATATGTGCAGATCAGTCATAGAGTGGACATGTTGGACTCCTTAAGAAGCAACAATTGGTATGTTTGAGTTTAGCAAATGCATAAGGAATTTGAACTCCAACCTCACACTGACCCTGTAGTATTGTGATGATCAGTTGTGAAGGCAAAAAGATAGTGATTCAATTAAAATCCAATTTTTATATCAATTTAAGTATATATAGCTTTGTGGAATAGGAGAAATATAACATAAACAAGAAGATAACCAAAATACATTGTGTTTATGTGAGAAAAAAAAAAAAAATCACTGGATAGAATGGGGATTAGGGCAAATATATCAAAGAGAATGAATTTGAAATGAAAACCATTAGAATTTTCCAGGAATAATTACTTTGAAAACTTCTGGTAAAATTTATTTAATTGAAGGGAGGGGAATAAAAAAACAATGTATAGAATCAAAGAGGAAAATCAGAGGACAGGAAGATCTTTGCTTAAAGAAGTTTGAATTAAAGTGTAAGCAGGTAGGGTTTACTTCATATAAAGATAAATACCATACTAAACAGGAAATCCCATTTCCATGAGTCTCTACCAGTGCATCTAAGCACAGTTGTCCCACATCATGACTCAGGTTGTGAATCACGCTTACAAGTGTCAACATTTTCCAGGCTTACTCTTGACTGTACTTGAACCGAGCCAGCCTGACTGTAACTGCTGCTTTTGTGGGCAGAAGTCATTGCTTTGTGAAAGCAAATAAGGTAGCTCTCCAAGAGCAGCTCTCCAGAGCCCCAGGCAGTAAAAAAAACAGCCTTTTCAGCATCCTTCACTGACCTAGAGGTTAACCTGTCCAGAAGCTTATGCAATCTATACAGTAAGGGAAAGCTTTATTAGGATGGGAAACAGGATATGCTTGAGAAGAGTGAGACAACAGAGAGAATCCAGGAATTGAGAGGGGACAAGTATAATGAAGTTCATGCCAAGTCTTTAAAAGAGTAGATAATTATATTGACACCTTGGCCAACATTTTCTTACCTTCTAAATTAATTTCTAATGACAGAATGAGGTCTTTTTGGATGCACAAACTGCTGAATTTGCTTGTATTGCATGGTACTCTATGTTCTTAAGTTAATGTTACCAAACATGGGACTTACAAGGCCTTCATTCACACGCCTATATTATTTGTTACTGATCTTGTTTAATATTTATACAGTGAGATACATTTCCATGTTGCCTTAGAGAAATAAAAATTATGTGATTCTGACATCATTTTACAGTCTAATTTTGGCAAAAGCAAGAAATTATGAAAAAAAAATAGAATAGGTAGAGGAAAAGATAAAAAGATGGTAATAAAAAAAGTGTGCTGCTCTATTATGTAGGAAGCTTCTCGACATGATTTTTATTTTTTTGTTTTTATTTATTTATTTTTAGGAACATATAAAATAAGTTCACTTGAAGGGTTAGAGAAGCAACAGCTGAAAGGCAAAGGTTAGAGGTGTGAGAATTAGATTTCCATTCGTGTGTTCAGGTTGGTTGAGGCTGCTGAGAATTTAATCAAAGGTGTTTGAATGAGATGCAATGGCTAGTACAGATAGGAACATTACACCATCCTTGCTCCCAAGTGGATGAGTTGAAGACCAAATAGTAGGCAAACTGCTTGTCGTGGCCTGCTAAGCAGGCTAACTGAACCCAACAGTAGCGTTGTTGTCAAGGTTTCCCAGAAATGCACAGTTCAGTGCTTGAACACAAAAAATTCAGCTGCAAAATTCACTTGTGAATAGGAATGTAGGCTCAATTTCCCTTCCAAGAAAGCCCAACAAAAAATCTTGGCAATGGGGAGCAAGAGGATGATGACATCAGTGTAACACGATCATATGTTATTTTTTAGGTATGGCTGCACTAATGCATCACATTACCTTGTTGCAATATTAGGCCTGTAATGTTACTTCTAGCTCCTTTTTATGTACCCAATGCTAAGATAGCTTGTCAGTATTGAGAGGTGGGGTGCTACATATCTGAGTCTTCTTTTTGGATACCTTTGAGGTCACATTTGTAAAATGTGACTTTTTAACCAAATGCTACCATTCTAGTTTTGATTTTTCATTCAGATTCCATGATACATCAGAAAGCTCATCATATTTGTCGAGTGCTGAATGAAAGAATGATTCATCTTTTCAGTCATAGCCTGCAAAAGTGTGCAGAGCATTTCATAAATGTTCAGATGATATTCTGCCTGGAATATCTCTGTTAGCTTAAAAACACAGAAACAATTATTTATACTTCTGAACTGATCAAAAAGAAAAAGAAAAAAAAAGTGTTCTTAAGATTGAATTTGTGTCTTTAACAGAAACAGTATAATCATTGAATTGAAGCTGTAAATACCTAATTACAGCAATCAGGTGTGAGTCAACAGAAAGACTGAATTATAAAATATCTGTGGGACTGGATGAAATTCTGGCATAAAAGCTGACCAGTTTTATGGCTTATATACAATCTTCATAGCAATAACATGTTGCATTTAGGAGGCAGTTTTGCACAAGCACAATTTGTTTTGTTCGGGTTGTTCTACTTAGCTGGCTTGCAGTTAAAAAAACATGTAAACTCTTTATATCCATGAAGCAAAGAAATTGCAGTGGACATAATTCCTGTTATTAAACCTGTTCATTTATTGATGTTAATTATTAGACGATCGCTATCCTGGCTAAAAAGACTCTCAAATAAAATAGTTATAAAGAAAGCAGCTTTGTCTCACATAAGGAAAACTGGATGTAATGCTCTGCATACTACATTTTACATGAACACATAGGATCTGTTTACCTGGTTGAAATTCAAATTGTTTTATTATGGTGTCAATTCTTTGGTTTTGGCAGCACTTCTAAAGTGTCTATACACAAAAGGACTACCACAGTGAATGAATGCTAGTGTTGACACCACCTAACAAGCAGGGATTATGTGTTTACAGAAGAAGTAATATGATAGGTCAAGTATAAGAGGCACTTCTCAAGAGCACTTCACCACATAATGAGTGACTGACTAGAAAGTGCGGAGCTGCCACTCTTTGGCTTCGTTTCGGTGTTGATGCCTGCCTCTCTCCTCCAAAGGCCTCTTGATCATGTTCAGCTGCTCTGTTCTCATGTGGTGAATAATAGTAGAGTAAAGCTGCTTTTCTGTCTCATTTTTCTTGCTAATTTACACATTCAAGCCATTTTTTGTTTGCTATCCTTATTTGCTATTCCCTTTTGTCAAGGCACTGTTCTCTTTTTTTGCCTCAGGCCTAGGAACTAATTTGAGCTTCTATAATTACTTCATGTATTACACCTGTCTGCATATCATGCACCCCTTGTCTCTGTACTTAAGCTGTATATTTTCTTGGAAAAAAAAAAAAGGAAAAAAAAAGGCTAGTTTTTATACACAAGGAATCCCCAAGTTTCTCCTCTCAGTCTTCCTACAGGAGAAACACAATTAAACTGTTGAGATGTTCTCAGCAATGCAGCTGACCTTTTGGGTTCATGAAGGACAAATGAATGCTGTCTGTTCAGACAGTTTGTGTTAAGACATTGTTGAGCAAAGAGCCCTGAGCTTTGTTCCTCTTGAATGAAGCGATGGTTGTAGTCATTTTAAAATCATTAAGACCCTGAATGCACAGTATCATTCTACAGTGTTTGCTCTACAGCTGCTCTTCTGCTTTAATAGCAGCTTATTAAATTTGGGTCAAGCGCACTCTGAAGAGTATCACAATGAAGAAACTGTTTGAAAAGTTACCTGTTTAAAAAAAGGCAATTGATTAGATTTTTAACTTAAGTGACAGCTGCAATTCATTGCCTGTTCTTTGTGGTGTCCTGCAGCCAGAGTGGAAGCCTTTTGTAATTTGGTCTTCATTTTGTAAAAGCTTTCTTGAATAATCCAGGGTTGCTTTCCACTCTGAGACCGCCTCAATCCAATTAGGAGTTTAACAAGGGTCAAATTAAGGAGACTTTACACTTCATGTTTGCATCATTAGCCATAAGACTGTTTTGTGTGTGCATGACTGTGTGTCGAGGGAGGAGGGGAGGCTGCAAGATGGGGCAGACACAAAGCTGTCATCCACCATGTGGTGTATCCCATAGCTGAATGGAGGCACAGCAGGCTAGGAACAACATTTCCAGTTGTCTTTTGGGGCTGTTGTCATGTCGATTTCAGCTGGTACATAGTCGTTTGGAGGTTACAGGTGCTAGCTAGAGCTGAGGAAGAAGAGCATGCTCTATGAGCGTCTAAGAGCGTCCTCTTTTCTCTCCTGGTAGCCTATTGTTATTGGACAAATGATTAGGAAGAGATGAAGTTAGAAATCTCTTGAGCATTCATTATTTTTGATGAGATGACAACTACCCCAGTTCCTTGTTCTCAATACTCATACTGTTTCCTGTTATTTTTTGAAAACATATTTTTTTCTGCATGTTAAGTGTGTTGTACAGTGTGATTTTTTTTATACAAGTAGTTTGTTTAGCAGGCTTTTGGAAATCTGGTGCGTGTATGGAAGACTACAAACATTCACTAGTATTTTCTACAATAACAGTCTTCTAAAAATGGCTCCAGTTTTACTTATGCAATTTTTGACCATGAGCACATTTTTTCTAATGAATTATTTATAGAAATTGTTGAAAATTAAAGAGAAAACCGTAAGACCCTCTTTTCTGTGTAAGATTGTTCTTAATGACATGAAAAATTCTCCTGATAATCAGTGTTTAGATGTGTGGGATATTGCTAGAGAACTGTTGCAGTGTCTCCTTAGCAAATGCTTTGTGCTGCTACATACAAAGTAATGATTTATCTAAAAATAACACTTTCATTGTTCCTCCCCCCCTAAACCCATTAATAGGTACTTTAGTATCATGCGAGTTTTCATAGTTTAATCCCTTTTCAAAAGCTTTTCAGAATAAAAGCTCTAAATGGTCCTCAGTATTAATTTGATGTGACTTCTGTACAATATGGTTTGAAACTCTCAGAAGCACATTTTTACAGCTTACCCTTTTTCACTGGATCAGTGTGTGTGGAAAATACCAGCTAAATGTTTCATGGAGTCTCAGCTGTAAGCCTTTTTTGTTGTCTTGCAGATGCTATAGCTTTCTAGTGATTTTTATTTAGTACCATCATTATTAGATAATACTTAAGCCAGATCAAAAACTCCACATATATTAATGCTCATTGAATTTAAATTTTAGGAAATGCCACTTTAAACATGATTTAAAAAAAAAAAAAAGTTTTGACCTGTCTCTTGAATTTAGTTTGATGAGAATATAGCTTCAAGAGTAAACTGTGCATAATAAATGGTGATTGAGTTTAATGTAGTCTGTGTTTGTAGTCAATCAGATCTTTGTTTACATTTAGACAGGAATAGCTGGCTTTAGGGCTTTGGACAACCATAAATAATTGTATTTTTTAAATGCTCAGCTCTCAGTGAAATATTAATATAATGTGTCTGATGGAAGTAACAAGAAATTATTTAAAACTTGTTCTGTCAATTTCTTTATCAAAATAAGAATGTATTTTTTATTGGATTGCAGTATGCAGTGACTTGTGAAATAAAAATTTTTACTATCCATTTTTTTCATAATGGATGTCTCCTGTGGCATTTCCCCCCCCGCCCCCAATACTACTGCCAACACTGAAACAACAGAGTTATAATAGGAACAAATGGTTGCTTTTCATGTATGAGTGTGTGTTTTTCCTAGTTAACTCAATTTTAAGGCTTTTGCATAAATTAGTATCACAAATGAATGAAGTAAATGTAAATTATATGATATAAACCTGTTTGAAGATGTTCAGGCTGTTCTGAGTTCTACATATCCAGGAGGATCACAATAATATGAGATTCAGAATGTCACAGATTTTGTTTCTTTATTACTCTATTTCTTTAGTTCAAAGAGAACCCAGTAACTTAACTATAGAAGCATTTATTTCTGGTACTGTTTGCCATGCCCAGGTAAAACAGAGCTTCAACAGACATTTTTATATTAAAGAAAACTTCCGTCACTGACTTGTTACATACTGTCATCTCGACTGAACATTAAGTGTATATATTCTACACACACCAGTTTATGTTCTTTTAACCTGGCTACCTTCAGAAAGGCATTTCATTTTATAACTTCAGGATCCCGCAGCTTGGAGAGAGATGCCCTTTACAGAATTGTAACAAACTGAAATGAAGAGCTGCACTTGTTATGAAACAACTACTGTAACAAAATCTAGTTTATAGTCTGATGTTTTGGGATTGATGGACTGAAAAGTGCATTATTATTTCTTCAGAATGAAGCTAGTGAATACCTTCAGGAGTAAAAGTCCCCCTTATTGTAAGTTTTTTTCACTTTGTAGGCTGTGGAGTATAGGTGGTCTGCAAGAAAAAAAAATGGATTTCACAGTTGCAGTACTGTAATTTACAGGTTGAAGAAAAAGTGGGTTTACTGCTAACAAGCATTTGGTGACCTTTACCAACATTTATTTAATATTTACCTATGATATACAATGATAGGAAAAATATTCCATTTCTGTATTTCAGTAGGACTTTTTGTAAATATACATATGGACATTTTAATGTAAATTAGATACAACCTTTGAGCTGTGTGGAAGTTACCAGAGCAGACCTCAGTGTCACAAACAGTCTGCCCTCTCTACCAGGATTCATATAGCCATAACAGAAGAGACAACAGCATGATTTATGCATCTGTGCAAGTTTCTGGGAGATCATCCAGTCACAATTTTGTGCTGGTGTCACAGAGATCTGAAGGTGTGAATGGTAATCAGGCTGCTCAAGTAAAGCCCCAAAATTTCTGTCAGCTACGAAGGTTGGAATTTTAGATAAAACAGATCCAGAACTTACATAACATCAGAAAACAAATAATTCTTCTCAATTACAGCAAATCTGTACTGCACAAATTCTTAAAAGTAGTGACACTTCTAAGGCCACTAACCTAAACTTTGAGATTATCCATGTCAGTGTGTAAAATTTTGCTACTATTTAGCATTACATAGATGTTTTTCTCATTTTAAAATTTATATGTTGTTCTGTGTATGTGTTGGTGTAAAACATAAGTTCTATCTATATTCAGAGATAAAGTAATTTGGATTTTTTTTGGTAACAATGTTACCATATATCTTGTTTCTTTTGTGTTTTGTTTTCTTATTTTTAACATACGAAATCATTTAGAAAACCTAATTTTACTGTCAAAGCAACTGTAGTATAAAATCAATTACATAGTTATCCATAGGAGAATCAGGTGCCTGCTTTATTTCTTTTAGAAGGATGTCTACACTTTTTGTGTATAACAAATTTAGTTCTCTTGAAAGATGCTGGATTGACAGCCCTGAAGACCAAAGTCCTTTATTTATGCATGAGCAGCAACAGTTCTGGCTTTCCCACACTGCCCTCCTGATATGTTTCACCCATGACCTGAAGGATCCCCCTTAGGGGTGACAGCTTTGTAGCCTTCAGACCCATTCACTCCTCCAGTCTTCTGCTGAGAGTGCCAACAGGAATGACAGTGTGGTGGTGCCTTTTTGTTGTGAACGCCTGATAACCGCATTTCAGCTTGCCATGGACATCTCCTTTTCCATTGATTATCAAACAGCAGTCTGAGGGTTATAATTTTCAGTCTCTTCTGGCAAAGGAGAGGTCTTAGGGTAATTAAGGCAAGGCCAGGATTTGGTTCAATTATTGTATATAGTCTAGTAAATTACAGTCAAGTTCTCTAGCCCATTACCAATTCCCTGAGTGAAGTAGTCTTCCAGGACTTTCTACAGCAATACTAACGTTCCTCAAACCCTCTTCTTTTACTCAGAGAAAGCAAAGAATGATTTTTGAAAGCACATCACAAATAGCCCAATTTTCTTCTGGTTTACAAAATGCAAAGCATAACTAATCTGATAGTGGATTGCACCAAGTTTAATTTGCCTCCAAGACCTTATGGGCTAGTTGAGTATGTTTCTGATCTCATTTATGGTAAAGCAAATTTAAATTCCATTTGCGTTACGCTAGATACACATGTGGGCTTGGTTCTCTGTGTAGAACCTACATACTGGATGCGGTAATTAGTCCTTTATGGGATATGAGATTTACATGCGGAATTATAATGGATTAAATAGATATAGTACTAATAGAAACTCTAACCTTTTCCCTGCAATAAATTTATTGATTATATTTTACATCAGAGATACATTTACATTGTAAATATGTGCTCGGTGCATCTGAGCTGCGATTTAGTTGCCTCCCTTCACGTATATTTCAAGAAGAACGTACCAGGAATTTGATTTTATATTTCTAGTTATTGCAGCAAGTAGTGCATGCATGCATTAAAATAAATGACATTAGAAAAAGAAGGAAAAAAAAATAATTGTTGTCCTATGCTAAATGGGAATATTTTTACTATTCAGTGGCATATTGCAATATTCTAAGCTCTAAGTAAGAAGACATAAGTCTGTGCATGTGGAGAGTTCCACATGTGAATTTATTTTATGATTCTTAATGGACAATTTAAGTGCTAAAATAGTAAGATAATTCAGTAATGTATGCATTAAAATCATTAAAGGAAAAACCTGGTTTTATATTTCAGAATATGAGAAACTACATTGCATATATACAGCTACATGCAAAGCCTTCATCCCATTGCTAAAGGTTATGCATGGCTCTTGGGGGAAAAAAAATTAATTTCAACCCAATAGTTTTATATGTGTCAAAATGATTGTGTTCTTAACAACCTACATTTTAAACAAGACAAAATTCTAAATTAAATTATTTTTAGAACAATCCAATTCAAGTCTGACTATTTTTTATTCACTTAAAAATTTCAAAACAATAACCAATCCCTTTATGAAAAAGTTATGCAATTGGAAAAAGGGTAGGCAAAAAAAAAAAAAAAGCAATACCCAAGTAATCATCACAAGTGGTACAATCTCCTGAAAAAAACCACCACGTTCAATTTGAAAGCATCACTTCATAAAGTTGTTTATAATACCGATTTATCTGAGATAAAACAGAGACTCTTAACACAATGATGGATTCACATGGCAGCATTAGAGTGACTGTAAGTTTTTTTTTTTCCTCCCCTGTGCTCATTAATAAAAGTCCATGGAAAAATGTAGAAAGAAATCTCTTCCTTTTTTGGACTCTGTGCTTTGTAGAAAGAAAAATAAAAAAAAAATGTGGATTTTAATTTTATATCAAAGAAACCCTTGAGGTGGAAAGTTAGGGAAAGCTGCATGGGTTTGTAGCACAAAAAATGTCGCTTGAATTTTGCTGCTCAGTAGTTTGATATACTCATTTGCTGATGTGAAATGACGAGGGCTTAGAAAGCAGGGTTTTGTTTTTTAGCTGTCTGTAGACCTAGTGGGGCCTTACAGAACCCAGTCAGCAGGTCATTAACTCTGGAGAAAACAGCTTGCATTAATATGCTCTAATCCGGTATAATTAGTCAAATTACTGCACGCCGACCGGCTTGTCATGTGTTGTCAGATTTGGCATGCATGCAGGATCGCCAAGGTCCCTCTGGAATGCCACCCTGGATCAGGGAAAATGGCTCGTTTGTAGAGCTGCTGATCTCCTGATGAGGAAAGCAAACTGAATCAGCAGCCATAGCCTTCCAGAAAAGGAAGAGAAAAAAAATAATTGTAATTATTTTGTTGAGAAATAGGGAATTCATGTCCTGGGAACTGTTTGTGGTTGATACCTACCATTAGAAATAGAAGCAGTTCTGTTGCTTCTTACAATTTCTAGGTATCTAACAACACTGGAGATCCGCTGTACTATATAAGATTAGCATTCATAAAAAGATTTAAAATAAATAATTACAAGAGGATCAGCTACAAATTACCTACCACACTGTGACACAGATTATTAAACTACCAGGGTGTGCGAGTGTGGGTGTGTGCATGTGTGTGCTTGTGAGTGTGCATGTGCCCCTTTTTCCAGCCATGGAGGAGGTTATTAAACTATAAAAGGGCTATATTAGCATAAATTTACAAGAGCTCTTGTTCTGGCGGCATGATAAAAACCTGTGTTACCTTTGCATTAACACTGAATTGCTTGTTGTGCTTTTGGCAATGACAGATAAGTCAGTGTAATTCCCCATCGCAACGGAAATGATGCTCCAGATTCCAAACGCATCCTGAAGATGTCACTGACAATAATCTTCAAAGAACGGCCAGTGAAAGTGGGCTGTATGTTTGCAGGATGATATACTGCAAATGACAGGAAGAATTATGTGAGTGAAGACGAATCTGTAACATATTATTAAGCAATTTCACGAGAATAACAGGGATAAAAGGATAATGGATGAGGGTGTCATTATTACCTTCATGTAGAGGGAAAGCAAAAGCAAAGGTAGAGAGACAAGATTAATTGAGGAAGGGTGAAGCATTCATTGCTCATCAGCTCTTTTGTACTCGCTGCTCCTGAAATTCCAGACAAAAAAAAAAAAAAAAAATTTGCTCAGGGCTGCATTTTAATGCAGCTGGCAAGACAGAGCAGAAAACTGACAGGGCACTTTTTTGTCACCTCCCTGTTTCCATAAACACACAATGGCTATTACTCCTTGAGTCTTCCTGTGGTCATAAGAGTAAACTGGTAGGATGTTCTTTTTATCGCAGCTACTGCTTTTAATTGTGCTTCCAAACTAGGCAGCTTTATCTGCCGATGATGTGGAAGTGAGCAGGTCATTCTGCACGCATTGTTTGCATTGCACAGTTACAAATGTAAGCAGACTGTACATAATGGATGTCAGTAGAAGTGCTTCCTTCGAACACAAAAGCAAACTGGAGTGTCCTGTAACATTAGTGACAACATAAAATTATGTCAAGGTATAAGATTTTACTGCTGTTTAATATACAAGATGAAGAAACAGGAAATGATTTGGCAATTGTGCAGACCAATCCTGCAGTTTTAACTCAAGGATAATTACAGTTGAAGTCAAGTTTTGCTCAGAGAGCTATCACTGGGTCAATAATTTCAATTACCAGTCTCATTTTCTGTACTTTCTCCAAGAAGCAGCAGATTTTACTGCAGAAATAGTTTTTAAAAATATTTCACATACTTTTATAAAGCTTAGTATATAATATGTATATATATATTTAATAATTATTTAATGTATATACATATAAAATGTTTTCAGCTGATAAAGATGTTTTATCTGTATGCATTTTAATATCAAAAGGAAAGTCAGGAATTGTGATAATTAAGAACATGTAACTATTTATATTCAGAGGATGGATTCTAGATGTTAAGCCTTCATAGCTTTTAAAAAAGTAGTCAGCTTCCTTGATTTTCTTTTCTATGTTTAGTTTAGATAAGCGGTGGTTTTGGTGAAGTAATCAGAGGGGAGGGGGGTTGTTTGTTTGTTTTTCTTTTAACCAATAAAAATATTTCAAAGTTTTGACACCAAAAGAAAGGGAAGGAAATTAATTTCTCAGCTGCCCTCTGTAGGGAAAACAAGTGGTTTTTTTTTTTTTTTTTTTTTTTTTTGAGCTTTAAGGGACACAAATGAAAACCTGCAGTTTGATAAGAAAAAAAAAGAGTAATGTGCTTTGATTTCTTCCTTTCAGTAGTGAAAACCGTTTTCTAATTGATTAAGTTGTGTTTTCTTTAAACTGACCTGCACACATAGAGTAAAGGGCATATGCAGGATTTCAGAAGGAATGCCTAAGTTTGGTAGCACAAGTTCACTCACTGGCAGAATTGAAACCTTGACACTGCGGGAGAGGGGTGTTTTCTGCTGCCTCACGTGTAATAGCAAGACAAACAGAAGAAAAAGTACTAAGGGACAGAAGTGGGTCAAGAGCTGGGTTAGGGTGGGAGGGGACTACACTTTATTACGGTAGGTTTATTAATCATGGACAAATATGTATGAAAAAAGAAGACAATTTCACTCAGTATTTGTTATATTAACACAAGAATATTAGAAGGTTGTTTCAGCAGACTGAATGCTGTGCTGTGCATCAATGGATGCTGTGAGGAACCTTACAGAAGCAGAGGGATCTGCTCAGGTTCATTACAAAGGTTTTCTAAGTAATCTACAGGATCTCATGTTTAGATACCAGTCACAATAACCTGCGTGAACAATGTAACTTAGAAACTGGGTCATCTGATAGGTAAAACACAATTCTATGCTTAATAGTTCAGCTCTTTCTGTGGATTTTACTTGTTTATAGTGTATATTGCAGTTATGCTTAAAAGTCCAAAATCACTGGCATTATCAATGAGTGATCAGATAATACTAGTGGATTTTGATATTTATGTTCAAAGCAGTTATTGCTAAAGCAAATTCAGAGTGCACAAGATATCTGACTGGAGATGTTCATGTATGTCTTGTATCTTATTTTTTATTTCAAATTTAAATAGAAAGTGTGCTAGTGGTGAAATATATATATATAAACATCACCACAATATTTCCCCAGAGCACACAGTAAACTTTTGGCTCTATGAAAAGATGGCAAGATTCTGGTCTCTCTTGCCCTGAGGGAGAGAGAAGTCAGTCAGTGCATCATCCCTACTTTTCCCCTCATTTTGCCTATTCAGTTCCAGTACTCTGCAGTGTACTGTCTTGCTAAAATGACTAGGAATCACAGAGAAAGTAGGTATCTAATTCTTTTCCCCTCTTCCCATCATCACTCAGTGTAATGTTTGTTTGACTTCATTGTGCATGTGTATTAGAAAAGGGAAAGAGGTAGACAGGAAAGTATTTTGGCTCCAGATACTTTATTTTGCTGTCTCCACTGGGGCAAAAAGCAGTACAGTGGAATTTTTCATGACTCTGTCTTTGACCTAAGCTGCAAAAAAATGTGTTCAGCTTTGCAGGTAAAATGCAAACAAAACCAAGTTTGCATTTTTTCTCTGCTGTTTGACCTACCAGTCAGCTGAAAATCTGTATACCTCAATTTTACAACATCAACATGTGGCATGTGCCTCAAGTGACGTACAGTTACTGGTGATTATGTGCAAACAGGAAAGAATCCAGCTTGACAATGAGATTCTCATCTGAGTTTGCATGGCTCATAGTTATAAAATAAATCTCATTCTTTTACGCCCAAACTGTTCAGACATTACCTGAACTAGGCAGAGTGGAAAGCACTGACTGTTCACAACTAGCTTTATAGCAAGTTTTGGAGACATATCTGTTCTGATGTGTATTCATACTAAAATGAAGAGTAATTTTTGCCCAGGAAACTGGAGGGACATCCTGACAAGACATAGTAATGCCTTCGTTGTATGGCTTTGACAACTTTCAGCATGTATTTACAAAATGTGATGATATACCAAAAGATCAGGAAATTATGGTTATATTTTGTCTGCCCAGTGCCCCCTCCCTCTTTGTTTTACCATCTACTTGTTTGAGTAGGGTGATATGTTCACCTTTCTTTCTGTTTCTCTCTCATTGTGCCTAGTGCTGCACCCCACACTTTTTAATGACAAGCAGAGATGTTTCTCCAATCACAGTTCCTTTTGATTAAAAAGTACTGAAATCAATGGAAAGACCTAGAATGATTTCAGTGGGTTTTGGGTAAGGACCAGTCTTACTAAAATCAAACAGATCTGCAAGTCTCAATGAACCTTTGTGATTTAATGTCCATGAAAATCCTCAGACTTGCTCATCTCAGCAGGGTCATTTATCACAGAGGGAAATTCAGACTGTTAATGAATGCAGGTGATAGTTAACTTTTTGGTGTTCATACTATGTTATTTTTTTCTGGAAGTATTTGTTGAAATATGTGATGTTTTAGTTCAATATTTTGACTTCCCACCTTCATGCCCTCTAGTGGACAATGGAGCTTGTTTTCGTCAGAACCCAACACATCTCAGATAGAAATTACCCATAAGCTTGGTTTCTTCATTGGAAGTGATGTTTTCATGTAAACTGTGTCTTGAATTCTTTACTCTTCAGTTGGGATCTATTTAATTTTTCTGTACTGACATAGGAAAATGTTGCTGTCTCATGTTATTTCATGTAAGCTTGTAAAATATTGTAATACATGGCTATTTTTCTCAGTCTCCTAAATAGAGATCCCAGTAGGACCATACTGAAACTTCCCGTATTTTAAGGTTGTAATAATAACTTTGAAAAGTCTACTTGTTGATATATTCCACTACAAAATGGCAAAAAGTATTTTAAGTTTTCAAATTTTTATAGAACTAGTTGATGTTTTCCACCATTAAAAATTTATGTTTTTTCATAAACATTAAAAATACCTAAAGTTTTCCTGCTGGTAGAGAAAGAAGTTCCAACAGCAACCAATTAAAAAAAAACACCACAACAACAACAACAACAAAAAACCACTCTTCCAAGAACAATGCTCTCACTAGGTTTCTTAAAAAATACAGTTTTGACTATCCTATTTTATGTGATAAACATACAACAATGTGATCATACAGAAGACTTATTTTAATATTGTACAGTTGCATTGGGTGACTGCAGCACCCACAGAGTATGTCTCTGTTTTCATTCATGGAGGTATTTATCAAATAATTACACCGTTGTTCCATTTATGCTTTGCAGTCTCTTAAGTGTATGATGCTACTGATTCTTAAGGATAAATTGTCAACACTAGGGAGGAGAAATGTGCATATCTAGTCCTCCCCAGAAGCAAATAGGTGTTTATTCTCAGCAGTTCCTTAAACAAGACCAACACACTCTTCCATGGGACAAGCAAGGTTTCTCTGTAGGTTCCTGATATTGGGTATTTGTGTTTTCTGAAGCACTTCCAGCTTCTACTTCAGACTTCTGAATGTAACAGCTGCTGTGAGCACTCAACATTTTTGCAAACAAGTCTAAAATCGGTATTAATATTTATTACAGCTAATGTAGCTTACTTAGATGCTGTGTCAAGACTGATGATATGAAAATTTCTTATTTGTTTTCTGTGCTGTTAAAGTTTTAAATTATTTATAGTAATTTATAGAAAATGGATTCATCTGTCAGCAATACTGATACAGTTCATTCACTGAATTTGGTGGGAGAACATCAAAATAAATGTAGGAAATAATTCCCTCCAGTTCAGTCTTCCTCTCCATAATTCTGCTATAACTTCATTTTGGTTAATGATTTTTGGCAGAAAAGGCAAGTGATTGTGGTAATTCTGCATTGCTGTCTGTTTTGGAAGTATATCCTCATCCTTGTCTCAGTTTGCCTGTTCTTCTTTCAAAGGAGAAACACATCTTTCAGTTAACATTTTAGAGTACGAAACTGAAAAAATGCAAAAAAAAAAAAAACTCACAGAAAAGAAATACAGGTATTTAAAGGGGATATTGTGCTTTCCACATGTACAAAAATGCTGAAGTGTTCGTATATTCCAAGAAGATGCATAGATTTAAATTACTTTTATGTATTCAACAGAGGTAACTAAAAGTGAATATAACATTATCATCTATGGTGATTAACATTAAATTTGGACAGAAGAAAGTTGGGTGCTGATCATGATAGGAAAAAGGTTAATATTTTAAAGTGAGGCTAAAGGTTGACAGGAGAAAAATTGAGTTAGTTTGCAGAAAAGAAATTTGTTTCTTTAAGTGAAAATTGGGGTCAAGAGGCCAGAGCTCTCTGCTTCTACATGAATGAAATAAATTAAATAATACCACCATAAAGCAGCAGTGTATAAGCTAATGATAAAATAGTACATGATGGCTTTGAAAAAGATACTGTCCAAGAGAAAAATTCTTTACAGAAATGCTGTTTCAGAACAGTGGGTTGTTTTGTTGTTGTTGTTGTTGTTGTTGTTCATTTGTTTGTTGATTGGTTGGTTTTTGTTTTGTATTACCACTGTTTTCAAATAGAACAACTTTCTCTTCAGTTGAAAGCACTTAAATTTCCACAGTGCCTTTAATTATTAACAAAGGTAGTAATTCTGATGCTCAGAAAAAATGCAGTTTTAATAGCTACATTCTGTCTACTAGAAATTCGTGGCATTTCAGATAGTTGTGCTGTTCCATACTACTTCATGACCTAACTGTTTTGTGATGTTAAATGATGTTTCACCATCTCAAATCAACAGAAACTGTCTGTATTTCCTTGGTCAATTTGTGTGGCAATTCCTATATAATATAGAGGAAATCCTATAATTCCTCTAATAATAAGCAACTTTCTCTGTTCTCTTTTTTAAATTAATGAAAATAAAATTCCTTTAAAAAAGGAAAAAAATGAGGGCTTCTAGTATTTTATTTTCTGTCCTCTAAAGGATTTTTGCAATGTGGGTAGCTTATATATCAAAATGCTAACAGGTTTTGTGGCAACGCTTGCTTCCATCATCCCATCTTTTAGATTTCAAAGGTGGTTTGGGGGTCTTAGGCTGAATTATATGTATGTTTGTGTCTATGTTCCTCTCAGAAATGCAGTTGTATGTAGAGCACTCACAGGAGATGTTTCCAATTGTATGTGCACAGAAATCCACCAGTATTACAGTTTGTCCTCTCGCGTCTGCATAGTTTTTGAGCAATGCTAAGCTCCACTGTGCATCCTCCTGCAAGAGCTTTACAGGTTGGGTCCCTCAGCATGGGTTATAAACTTGGCTGGAAGCTTAAGGGTCACCAGTTCTCACCGGCATGTACATTTGTACTTTTCTTTCTTTTTTTTCTTTTTCTTTTTCTTTCTTTCTTTCTTTTTTCTTTCTTTCTTTCTTTTGTTCTTTCGTTCTTTCGTTCTTTTGTTCTTTCTTTCTTTTTCTTTCTTTTTCTTTTCTTTCTTTCTTTCCTTTCTTTCTCTTTCTTTCTTTCTTTCCTTCCTTCCTTCCTTCCTTCTTTCTTTCTTTCTTTTTCTTTCTTTCTTTCTTCCTTTCTTTTTCTTTCTTTCTTTCCTCCTTTCTTTCCTCCTTTCTTTCCTCCTTTCTTCCTTTCTTTCCTCCTTTCTCTTTCCTCCTTTCTTTCTTTCCTCCTTTCTCTTTCCTCTTTCTTTCCTTCCTTCCCTCCCTCCTTCCTTCCTTCCTTCCTTCCTTCCTCTCCTTTTCTTTCTTTTTTCTTCCTCTCTCTTTCTTTCTTTCTTTCTTTCTTTCCTTCTTTTTCTTTCTTTCCTTCTTGCTTTCTTGCTTTCTTGCTTTCTTGCTTTCTCTTTCTTTTTCTTTCTTTCTTTCTTTCTTTCTTTCTTTCTTTCTTTCTTTCTTTCTTTTTTCTTTCTTTCTTTCTTTCTTTCTTTCTTTCTTTCTTTCTTTTCTTTCTTTCTTTCTTTCTTTCTTTCTTTCTTTCTTTCTTTCTTTCTTTTCTTTCTTTCTTTCTTTCTTTCTTTCTTTCTTTCTTTCTTTCCTTTCTTTTCTTTCTTTTTCTTTCTTTCTTTTTCTTTTCTTTCCTTCTTGCTTTCTCTTTTTCTTTCTTTCTTTTTCTTTTATTTTCTTCTTGCTTTCTTGCTTTCTTGCTTTCTCTTTTTCTTTCTTTCTTTTTCTTTCTTTCCTTCTTGCTTTCTTGCTTTCTCTTTTTTCTTTCTTTTTCTTTCTTTCTTTCTTTCTTTCTTTCTTTTTTTCTTTCTTTTTCTTTCTTTTTCTTTCTTTCCTTCTTGCTTTCTTGCTTTTTCTTTTTTTTTTTCTTTCTTTCTTTCTTTCTTTCTTTCTTTCTTTCTTTCTTTCTTTCTTTCTCTTTTTTCTTTTTCTTTTTCTTTTTCTTTTTCTTTCTTTCCTTCTTGCTTTCTTGCTTTCTCTTTTTCTTTCTTTTTCTTTCTTTCCTTCTTGCTTTCTTGCTTTCTCTTTTTCTTTCTTTCTTTCTTTCTTTCTTTCTTTTTTCTTTCTTTTTCTTTCTTTCTTTCCTTCTTGCTTTCTTGCTTTCTCTTTCTTTTTCTTTCTTTCTTTTTCTTTCCTTCTTTCTCTCTCTCTCTTTCTTTCCTTCCTTCCTTTCTTCCTTCCTTCCTTCCTTTCTTTCCTCCTTCCTTCCTTCCTTCCTTCCTCCCTCTCTTTCTTTTCTTTTTCTTTCTTTCTTTCTTTCTTTCTTTTTCTTTCTTTCTTTCTTTCTTTCTTTCTTTCTTCTTCTCTTCCTCCCTCCCTCCCTTCCTCCCCCCCCCTTCCCTTCCTTCCTTTCCTCCCTCCCTTCCTCCCTCCCTTCCTTCTTTCTTTTCGCAATTCCAGCTGTGACATATAAATTGTGAAAGAAAAAAAATCCTTCTCTATTTCCAGGAAAGTAAGACAATACTTAATCAAATGCCTAATATCTCAAAATGGAAAAAAAATCCTCTATTTATTCGTCAGGTTAAAAAAAAAAAAAAGTGTCTTACTTGTTTGGATCATCTCATCCATACAGAAACATCAGGGTGGCTGTGGCTTAGTCAGCCTATATTTGGCAGCTGTATCTAGATATTACCCTTCCGGCTGGGGTCATAGTTTGTTTTAAAAGAGTTATGTACGAATTTTCTCTAAATTGCAGCAGAGGGTCATGAATTAGTGTCTAAATGTGGGCTTGACAAGATTATTATAGTCTCTATTTCATGCCAGAAACAAAGATGAATAGAGATAGCAAGCTTTTAAACAGACTTTCTGACATCTAGAATGTCAGCAGAGAGTGGCAGGATGCAATAACAAATCCTTATTTTTTTATTATTTTATAGGGATTAGAAGGACCTACACTCATTCATAATTTCTTCCTAAAATAGTAATCTAAGTTCTTCATGAACCAGTCATTTTCTATCCCAGTTACCTTTCAAATTATGCAAAATATTTACTAAGATATACATATTAAAATACATACACTAGATGCTAAATATAGTTTGATTTACATTTAGGAGTAGATAGGATACACTTAATTAACATTGTACATTTTTCTTTTAACTGAACATGTATTTTTAAGTAATTTTGTTTGTTTCTAGACCTAGTAATATGTTCTAATATTTTTGGGGGGAACTACTTTTTTTTTTTTTTTAATAATAATTTTCAGCCTCTCTGTGGATTTACTGATTATTAGATTTCTGGAACAGAGATCTATGTTAGCAATTTTTGATTATTAAATTTATGGAGTGGGGATTTGTGTTGGCAGTTTTTGAATGAGAAAGACAGGGTGTCTACTGGTAACAATTGTTTTTCTGTGTGGTACTTTTGAAGATATATGTTCAAAATTTTCATTAATATTTGTTTATTGTTTGTGTTTAAATAAGAAAGAACTGTGTTGAGGACAAGGGCACTGGTACTTTAAAAACAAAAACAAAAAACACACACTGTTATTCTTTGGTATGAATATTTTGTTTTATGTAAGCAGTATGAACAGCCTCACCACTGTCACGCTGGCAGTTTTTGACCAAATGATAATACAAGCCCAAGAGTGATGGGTATGAGGAGACATAATACTCCATGAACCTAGCTTCTTTGAAATGATGAAAAACAGACAGCATGAGTCATACACTTTTGTAAGTTTATCTCTGCCAATGGGTGCAAATATTTTAATATCTATCTATATATAAGTAAAGAGTGTGTATACATAGCAATATATGCAGCAAAAGCATACCAAATGTAAGAAATACTGGCTTTTATTTTTCACTTCTTCTGTAATTGCTGGCATTAATGGGTTTATTGGTGCTTCTTTTTGTCAAAGGAAACACAGCACATTAATGGAAACCAGCAAGAAGTGATAGTAGCTTTTAAAAATGTTTTTCTTTTATTTTTCCAAAAGGTATATAATTTAAACAAAAAGCATTGTTTCCATCCTATTTTTTTTTCCTTGAGCCCATCCTGTCAGGCTGAAAGCGTGAAAGTTATTTTCTGGTGGTGTGATTAGATTGGGGCTGAACTCTCCAGCTGGCAGGCCTGTCTGTGACTGGCGGCGGCCTGTCCCCAGTGCTTGTCATTTCCTGACGTGCCTGACAGGATGGGGACAGCAGCCCCAGACAGGTTCATTAGATGGTGTTTTCTACAGCTGGGCTAAAAATAAAAAGAATAATAATAATAATAAAGTAAAGAAGGCCACGCTTTGTCAAGGCCCAAGCTGTAGGGGCCCTGCTTGTTGGTTTAAACCAAGGCCTTGTTTTGACAAATTCTGATCTGTGAGGTTTTTAGATTTTCTGACACGTTTTTGTTTTCTTCCCCTTTGGCCTGCACTCCTTGCACTCTGCCTTGTTGCTGCTTCAAAATCCTAACACCGGCTTCCCAGGAGAGCTGGGAGCATGCTTACTGAGGGGCTTGCAGGAAAAAGAGAGCACTACAGTAAAACAGCAATAAGTGTTCATTTCCATGGTGATCAGCCCAATGGCACAAAAACCAACCTTGGGACTCTCAATAAGCCAATTACAAGAAAGGTTAAGATTTTATAGTGCCAGAAACATGCCATCTACATGAGAAAATAGTATCATTACCAGCAATCTACACTGTTAAATACATTGCTGCCTGGTGGTGCCAGAAATTTAAGCTGTTTATATTATTTTGTGTTTTTGGAAGCTGCTAGAGTTTTGTGGTGGTATTGTCAGGCTTTGATGCAGTATATCAAAAATGTATGTGATTATAGATTTTAAAACAGCTTAAACCAGTAAGAAAGCAATTTGAAAGCATTAGGCATATTGAATGGTACAATGTGAACTAAATAGATTCAAACACTGTATTTCTTACAGATTTGTATGAGACATTCGCTTTAGATTTTTATCATAAAGACAAAACCTTTTCATGTAATCTGTGATTAAAGAATCTCTTATAAAAGATTTTTGAGTAGAAAACAAACAAACAAAAACTTAATACCTTATTTTTTACTATTCCATTTAGTAAGAACCTATTGACTGCTATAGTTTTCGGACTGGTGACTGTAGTTTGACTCCATGGTTATATCTGTTATTTTTCTTAGGGACTGTCACTTGAGCCCAGATATTTTAGGTAGCTAAAACATGCTGGTGTGTCAAGCATGTCTCTAGTTACTGGAAGAAAAAAAAAAAGAAAAGAAAAAAAAAGAAAAAATATTGCCATACTTTCCAAATCCTATTTTGCTTCCTGTGCCCCTCTGCTTAGAACTGCAGAGACCATTACAGTCTTTTAAGTTGTCTGCATATGGCTGCTTCCAGGGTGAGCATTGCAGCTGAAAACCAAGCCCTTCATTCACAGAAATCCTACCACTTACCTTTCCTTTGTATTGTTAGTTACTGATGCTTTAGTTCATGGTCTCTATGACAACTGTTTAAATTGGGATGGGCAACTGTCATCTGGAGTATTACGGAGAGAAAAGTGTTAGTGAGCACACAGTTTCATAGATAGAGCATTTCAATATAATCCAATTTTAATTGAGCTCCAGAGACTTTGATGTGCTGCCGAAGGTTGGGAGAGAGCTATTCCAGGGAGAAATTAAAGCAGCCCAGCAAGGCTTCACTACTCCAGACTGTCACCATTTTAAATAAGCATTAGCATCAGACTTAACCTTCCCCTATGAAACATCTCACTTTTTTTCCAGCTTTTTGCTTCTTTTTCTGCAATACATATAAAGCAAAGACACTTTCATCTTTTTATATACATTTTTATATTCCCTTGATTAAGTTTGAAAAGCATGTACTGGACCTGAGACTCATCTGAGGCTGTCTATTGGACCTTGCATTGCAATTCATGGAAAGAAATAGAAGCAGAGTGAGGATTAGTTTGCAATAGCCAAATGGCATATGTTGGATTTTCTCTCAAAGACTGCTCCAAAAGTAACCCATCCTTGTGCTAAAAGTTGAGTGGAGACTTATTTTAGTTTGGTTTCATCATGAATTCCTTTTAATATGAATGAAGAAAAGCATATATTTCGTGATAAGCTCTTTTACTAGCAAAACTATGCTCTTTCAATAGCTGTGTGCCCCATTTTTTTTAGTTATTGTTGCTTTTGAACATAAGAACCAAAAATAGTCATATAACAATTACAATAACAATTAGCAGTCATCTATTTTTTTTCAGTGATGAAATCAGATGACTGTAAGCTTTTGAACTGTTGAGTTCAAATCTCTGATTGCTTCATGCAATTAAACTATATTATCCTTTTGTACCATTTTCTTTCACTGTTACAAATACATGTTTATGTAGAATAAACTCCTAAACTGAAAGAACTTCATAATAATAATGCAAAACTGAGGATCACTATATGTTTACCAGTACTTTAGCATACACAGGACATCATTTTATGTAAGAGAGCTAAGATTAATTATTCTTGCTTTTAATTTACCCTTTTTTCCTTTTGGTCTGACTTTCCTGGATTTCAGTGAAAGAAAAGCAAATTTGCAAGCTGCTGAGCTTGCCTGTTGTATGCTCAGCTTCTACTGGAGACTAGGAGTTGGGATTCTCAGCTGCAAAGAAAAGATATATCTCGTAAAATTGGGTCTATCAGACTATAACACAGGATGCTTGTATTCTTTAGAAGGAATGTGGTATGCATCAAATCTGGACTTAATGGCAGTAGAAATGGAACCAATCACAGTACAGGCAGTAATCTGTCTATATAAGTTAATAGGGTTTATTGTCTACTAAAGCAATTAGCCTGTTACCCACATTTAAAAAAAATAAAAATCTAGATTAGTACAATAATTTGAATAGTGGGCTATTGTAATCTATTAAAAATGTGGAAGTATCAAATCTCTTCATAAGCCTTGAGATAAATTCCATATTATTAATAATTTTCTTATTAAAGCAAAAGTAAGAATAAATTTACTGAGGCTCTATGAGGGAAGCCTCTTAGGCTAGGATTGACACAGCTTTTCATAGTTGTATACTATATCTATAAAATCCAAATGTCTGCTGTGGTGGTGCAGCTTATAGTGGACAAAAACATAGCAGCATTCGCACAAAGTATCTCTACATGCTGACAGGTGTTGCAGTAATTTCATACTGGGAACCTAGAGTTCACCACAGGAAAGCCTGTTAGTATGCCTAAATTTATGACACACAGGTTTGCATTCCAGTTGGCTAGAAATCCGAAGAGGAAGGAACTGTATATTAAATCTGCTGTAGCACTTCTTCCCTTTGCTATTACAGACATCAGAAGACTAAGTGTGTGCCCCAGAGTTCATCTTTGCCAGATTGATAAATAGACTCTTAATATTTCTCCTAGTTTTTATTTATTTTTTGTTGTTTGTTTTGTTTTTGTACAGGATTAAACACCCCAAAAAAGTTGTACACATCTATCATTTTGACTTTTACATTGTTCAAATTAAACAAGCTGATTGATAACTATATGAAAGTACATATAGAATATACAGAATGCATATATGGAAAATATTGTATAAATGTGGCTCCAGTTACTGAAATTAATATAAAAATCATTCATGGGGCTTCTATGTGCAGTTTACACTTGATACATGTTAATTTCTGCAGTTTTTATACTTTGTGCTGATTTATTTTTCAGCGCTTAATTACTGTATTTGATACAAAGATTGTTCCTTTAATCACAGAATCACAGAATTGTAGGGGTTGGAAGGGACCTCAAAAGATCATCGGGTCCAACCCCCCTGCCAAAGCAGGTTCCCTAGAGCAGGCTGCCCAGGTAGGCGTCCAGACGGGCCTTGAATATCTCCAGAGAAGGAGACTCCACAACCTCCCTGGGCAGCCTGTTCCAGGGCTCCGTCACCTTCACCGTGAAGAAGTTCTTTTGCATGTTGGTGTGGAACTTCCTGTGCTCCATCTTCTGGCCATTACCCCTTGTCCTGTCCCCACAAACCACTGAAAAGAGGTTGGCCAAATCCCTCTGTCTCCCACACCTCAGGTATTTACACACATTGATGAGATCCCCTCTCAGTCTTCTTTTCTCCAGGCTGAACAGACCTAGGTCTCTCAGCCTTTCTTCATAGGGAAGATGCTCCAAGCCCCGTATCATCTTTGTGGCCGCTGGACTCTTTCCAGGAGATCCCTGTCTTTTTTGTACTGGGGAGCCCAGAACTGGACACAATACTCCAGGTGAGGCCTGACCAGGGCAGAGTAGAGGGGAAGGATCACCTCCCTTGACCTGCTGGCCACGCTCCTTTTAATGCACGCCAGGATCCCATTGGTCTTCTTGGCCACCAGGGCACACTGCTGGCTCATGGTCAACCTGTCGTCCACCAGGACCCCCCGGTCCTTCTCCTCAGAGCTCCTCTCCAGCAAGTCGTCCCCCAGCCTGTACTGATACGTGCGGTTGTTCTTTCCCAGGTGCGGGACTCTACACTTGCTCTTATTAACCTCATTTGGTTTCTTCCTGCCCATCTCTCCAGCCGGTCCAGGCCTTGCTGAATGGCAGCACAGCCTTCTGGCGTGTCAGCCACTCCTCCCAGCTTTGTGTCATCAGTGTACTTGCTGAGGGCAGCCACTATTCCCTCGTCAAGGTCGTCAATGAAGATGTTGAACAAGACCGGACCCAGCACCGACCCCTGGGGAACACCGCTAGTCACAGGTCTCCACCCGGACTCTGCGCCATCAATCACCACCCTCTGAGCTCGGCCAGTCAGCCAGTTCTCAGCCCACCTTACTGTCCACTCCTCTATCCCACACTTTCTCAGCTTTGCTAGCAGGATGTCATGGAAGACAGTTTCAAAAGCCTTGCTAAAGTCAAGGTAGATGACATCCACTGCTCTCCCCCCATCTACCCAGCTGGTGATGCCATCATAGAAGGCAATGAGGTTGGTCGAGCACGACTTCCCCTTGGTGAATCCATGCTGACTACTCCTCATAACATTCTTCTCTTTCAATTGCTTGGAGATGGCATCCAGAACAAGCTGTTCCAATACCTTTCCAGGGACAGAGGTGAGACTGACTGGCCTGTAGTTTCCCGGATCCTCCTTCTTGCCCTTCTTTAAAACCAGAGTAACATTGGCTATCTTCCAGTCTTCAGGCACCTCTCCTGTTCTCCAGGACCTTTCAAAGATGATAGAGAGCGGTTTGGCGATCACCTCTGCCAACTCCCTTAGCACACGTGGATGCATCCCATCGGGACCCATGGATTTGTGTGCGTTGAGCCCACTCAGGCGCTCCCGAATCACTCCCTCGTCAACCACAGGGGAGCCCTCCATTTCCCAGACCCTTTCTCCTCCCTCCACGGTCAAGGAGTCCCGGGGGGGGGGGGGGGAGTCCCTGAAGCAAAGACTGAAGCAAAGAAAGGATTCAGTATCTCCGCCTTCTCGGCATCTCCCATTACCAGGACACCCCCTTCGTTCAGCAAGGGACCCATATTATCCCTAGTCTTCCTTTTACTGTTTACATACTTTAAAAAACCCTTCTTACTATCCTTTATCTCTTTTGCAAGCCTCATCTCTAGGTGGGCTTTAGCCTTCCTCGTCACTTACATGCAGGCTCTGACAACACTTCTGTACTCCTCCCAAGAGGACAGGCCCTTTTTCCACATTTCATAAACCTTCCTCTTCCTTTTGATCTTATCGATGAGCTCCTTGCTCATCCACGCAGGTTCCCTGCCCCCCTTCCCCGATTTCCTACTCTTAGGGATGCACCGATCCTGAGCTTGGAAGAAGTGATATTTAAATGGTGCCCAGCTCCCATAAGCACCCTTGCCTTCTAGCAACCTAGCCCATGAGATACCCCCAAGCTGGTCCCGGAAGAGGTCAAAGCTGGCTCTCTGAAAGTCCAGGGTAGCAATCCTGCTTTTAACCTTACTTCTTCCACCAAGTTCCACCTTGAACTCCACCATCTCATGGTCGCTGCATCCCAAGCTGCCCCCAACCTTCACATCCCTAACAAGCCCATCCCTGTTGATAAGGACAAGGTCCAGAAGCACCCCCCGCCTCGTCGGCTCCTCCACCACTTGCATCAGAAAATTATCTTCAACGCATTGTAGGAACAGTTTGGACTGTGCGTGCCTGGCTGAGTTGCTTACCCAACAGATGTCTGGATAATTGAAGTCCCCCATGAGAACCAGTGCCTGGGATCGTGAGGCTACTACCAGCTGCTTGTAGAAGGCCTCATCGACCTCCTCCTCCTGATCTGGTGACCTGTAGTACACCTCCACAACAGTGTCCCCCATACCAGCCCACCCCTTAATTCTCACCCACAAGCTCTCTGCTTGTCCTTCACCCTCCCCCAGGTGGAGCTGGGTACACTCTAATTGCTCCCTCACATAAAGGGCAACCCCACCCCCTTGCTTCCCCACCCTGTCTTTCCTAAAAAGGACATAGCCCACCATGACAGAGTTCCAAGCATGCAAAGTGTCCCACCGCGTCTCTGTGATTGCAATGAGATCGTGGCCCTTAAGCAAGTATAGAATGCCTATGTACTTCTTTAATATTAAAGCAAAATAACTGTAATGAAATACAAACTAATTAAATGATTATTTAGCTACAGCAGGCTGTTTACCAGCACTCCAAGTTAAAATACACAAAAGAAGTATTGCTCCACTTTCCTTCCACAGACTTAGTAACATAAAATAATGTTCCATATGTAATAACAAAAAGTATAATAGAATTTTGATTGCTATAGGAGCAGTGGATCAATGTTTTTACCAATGTTATAATTCCTTGCCTTCTCCAGCAATGCAAAAGAAACTCATTTTACGTTCATCTTAAATGGGTAAATAAAGAACCAGTTGGAATGGCAATATATGAGGAAGATGAAGATATTTTGATATGTATTCACCGTAGTTCACCCAAAGTGTAATTGTTCTTTGGGGCCATTGGAGGCTGACAATGTAGAGCAGCCCTGAAGACATCAAGCAAACCGACTTCCACCAGTCTAGTAGCTGATCAGAGGGGGCAAGGCAGGTTTGGAGCCTGGATCACAGCTGAGCATGTAGTAGCTGTTGAATTTTGAATTTCTTGAGCATTACGTCAATCTGATACAAACTATAATACTGAAAGTTTGGGGATGATGACAGTGTTGCAGATGTATAATATCTATTATTTTATAAATTCATATATTTTTGCTTATAAAAATATTTTTTTAAGATAACTAAAATTTTAGAAGTAGAAATTAATCAAGTTATATCCCCAAATGTCAGGATTAACCAATCAAGTTTTGTATATGAAGTTCACAACAAATTATGTGGTTTATGATCAGTCTTATATAAGGAGAGATATTGTGGGTCCCTTCCAACTTGGGATATTCTATGATTTTATGATATTAGGAACAAAACCTGTAAAAAGCTTCACAGTAGAAAAATATGCTACCTTCTAATTACCTTTATAGTTTTTAGCTCTTACAGGTTCTGCACTGAATAAATCAAATGTTAAACTTAAAATCCAAGATGCTTGCATCTTCTGTATGACATTGAGATTACATCTGTAAAAAGAGTGACATTCATTTTTCTTTCTACCTAGCATTTGGTAGTAAATGGGTAATGTTTCATAAAACTCAATTTTTACACTTTTCTTAAGACCTGTTAGTGCCTTCAGTTTTTGTAATATTAACGAATTGCATCATGATACATTGTAGTCTTTAGACTTCATTATTGGAATAAATAAATTGGTATGCAAGTTCTGCAAAAAAAGACCCTGAGGATTTTATGATGTCTTTATTCTTGGGAAAGAACATGTTACATATTTTCGGATACCACACGTTCTTTATTCATCAAACTATTCCTGTGTTTTTTGCTGTGTCTTAAAATGATTGATTCACTTACCCTCAGTGTAAGGCGAAAAATTAATACAAGAGATGAAGTTAGCACCAGAAGGCACAATTTTAGAATGTCAAAGAATGTGAGGTTCTTCTATGCCTTTGCAATAACTCAGTGGTCAATGCACTCACCCAGAAACTGTGGAGACTTGTTTCATTTCTTGTCTATTTTTGAAGGGATTGGAATTTTCACTTTGCATTTTTATTCCCTTCTCTAATTGTTATTTAGAAAGTGGAACATCAACTAGAGAGAATGAGTCCTGGATTCAAACCACCTCAACACCATGACCCGTCTAGTGTTTCCCATAAAGGAGGCAACTCACATGGCCCCAGGCCAGTCAGTGGGAATAGACTTCAGGTTGTCTGGTTAAACTGTCCAAATGTAGGCTCCCAGTTTGGTGTCCTGAGTATCACTGACTGTTTTTTTTCCTTAATCATATCATAGAACAGCTTGGGTTGGAAGGGACCTTAAAGATCATCTAACTCCAACCCCCCTGCAATAGGCAGGGATGCCAAGGCCCCATCCGGCCTGGCCTTAATGGGGAAAAGAAAATGATTTACACTTAAAACATACAGATATGAAAGGGCGTGGCTGATCTTTGTGGTTCAGTTTTGTGTATTTGCCAGTTTGATTTTGCGGGAGGGGAGCATAAGTCATAAAGGAGCATTCCACAGTGAATGAATACCTACTAATATAACTGAATATGGGGTGATCCTTTTATCCTCAGCACTTTTTCTATTATGTAGTCCCGCATCAATAAGCAAGGACTCCAGTCTCATGCTAGCATGCCTCAAACTGTTTTCAGTGCCTCCTCCAACCACCCAAAAATGTTTTCTGCCTGCCAACTCCTACTGCTTCTAGGTAGGCCCTTGCAGAGGCCAAGTTTAAGCTAGCACGGTAGGGAAATGACAGAACGTTGTTGGATAATGCAGAGGAAATTAGCATCAGCTGAGTGATTGGTGGTATGAGACAGAGTGCTGTACTGTGCTGATGGGAACCTGCTGACCACTGGATGAGTTTGCCTGTACAGAGGAAAGGTAGAAACTTCCTTCCACATGAGGCAGCAGTTCCCATTTCTCTGAGAACTCAGTGGGCAGCAGAAGCTGTTGCTGCCACATGTGGTCAGTGACTGCTTCTTGGATGGACTTTGCCAAATGCAGAGCAGCACTATCTATTCCACAGTGCCTGCAAGTGTCAGTGGCAGCCAAAAGCCAGTCTGGTCACAGTGGATCGTCTTACAGCCCTAAAAATAATACACCAGGGCCACCAATGACTTGCACAAAGGCAAGAAGTAGCTGCTGAATAGCTTCTGCAGACACTCTGGAGCAGGTTGCTTGTATGTTGGCAAGTTATGACCAACAAGCATTGCTTGCACTGTAATCCCTGCAGGAATGTGGTAGGAATCAGGGAGCTTCTCTGATCAGTGATATGCGTGTAGGAGCTTGCCAGGAGCTGCTTGCTGCTGCCTTTCCCTGGAGCAGCAACAGCTGAGGTAGCTGACTTCCTCCCTGCCCACTTGTATGATGCTCATCCTGGACCACTCTTCCAGCTGTGAGCTGCTCATATCCAGCACAGCAGTGAGCTAGAGCAGGCAGCACTGTTCAGGAAGGGTGTGATTTGAGTTCAAATGCCTCTAAGATAGAAGGAAGCTGAATTTGAACACCTATCCCAACTTTTCACTTTAAGCAATAGAGGACTTTTTTGTTTTCACACTGGTGTTTAAACCTAGTCCTGCAAATTTCTTCAGCTGATACTGTGACAAATTCTGTCAAATCCACCAATATTTCAAGTTAAATAAATCTGAATTTTTCTGTCAAGTGACTTTTCAATGAATACATGTACAACTTCTGTTACCAGTTATAGGCGTTTTATCAACACTGCTTTCTCCCTGGATCTATGAAAAGGACAAGTGCTTTCTTTCTATTGTTTACTTTTGCTAAGGAGGTCCAAAATGAACCATTTGACAGAAAAACAAGCTCTTCATTTTTAATCTTGAAAAAAAGTTCTGTGTTTTTGCTCAGATCATACCAATTTTATGTGTTATTTTTTGGCTTGTCTACTCAACCAAAAATGTAATTCGCACAGTTCTACTTAAAAAAAAAAAAGATTTCATTTCACAGAATATGATGCTGAGGCAGAACTGCTCAGAGCAGTTTGAGTGTAAATACTGAGATCACCACCAGCCTGTTTGGATTAATCTCAAAGCACTGTGTATAGACTCCGAATGGAAACAGCAGTTCTGTTAAGATTTCTCACTAGAGTTAAGTCTAATTTCCCACTGTTGCCAAAGTCAACACAAAATCATCTTAAACCTTGTGAGGTTAGAAGCACAATCTGCTTCAATCCCATTAATAATGAGAACTAATTGTGCTTCTCTACTTTGTATTTTGCCCCTATATTTTTTTCCACAACCTCTGTCTTTTGAGTTGGGCTGTGCTCCAATATGTCTTTCTATTCCATGAGAATATATTTATCCTCTGCTACTTGATGTACGTTGTTGGCCCAGCCAGCATAGTTGGTTTTATTCCTGCTTTTAGAATTCTTAAATCAACTGAAACTTCTGCTTAAAACAGTAATTGTTGGAATTTAGTTTGAAAATAGAGCTTAAAAATGCCTCCATCTACCTTTTCTAAGGTGGTAAAGTCTAAATCTGCTATATCTTCCTGATGATATTCTTCTCAAGAATTTCAGTCCATAGCCAGCATTCCAGGAGTTGTCTAAATTGACAGTCTGTACATAGTGAAGAAGGGAAACCATGCAAAAGTACACAGACATGTAATGCCCATGAAATGAATGATAAAAATTGTTATTTCAGAATTCTCTGTTGACAAAGGTAGTATCTTCCCATGTCAATAGCAATTATTCTTATATTTGAAACCATGCATTTGTGTTTCACAGAAGCAGAGAAGTTAGAAATGCATTTAGAATATTTAAAATATTCTCTTTGGATCATTTTGATCAGAATGTTAATGTTTAGTAACAGCATTTCCATACCTACGGGTAGGGGATTTTTTACTCCATTAACTTTACTGCTGCTGCTTCTCAAGAAATCCCCATATCTTTTCCATTAGTTTCCTAGAACACAAAATAATAACGTAAAACAATCTTACCACTGAAAAGAAGAAAATGGCCTGAAAATGGGCTAACTTCAAATAATTTTTCAGATGATTGAAAATGAATGTGGGAATAAGAGCATCAGTTACTGTCAGCTGAGTGGACGTTGTTTTAATGGATAATAAAGCAGTATGCTGACCATAGAAATCAAATTTATAAAAAGTTGGGGTAAACAGAACCTCATCTTTCAAGAAAAGGGGCCTCTTGAAAGCTTAGAAAAACATTGGAAGTATAATCTGAGAAAATTTGGCAAGGAAGTAAAGCCCCAAACCACAAAAATAATATCTGCATTTTTTAGATCCCTGAAGAGGAGGAGAAAAATGAAGCAAGAGTGCCAATATTTATCTAAAAAAAAAAAAAAAGTCTGAAAAAGATTTTTAAAATTGATGTGGACTGAGAAATTATAATGGCACATAAGTGCTCAGCTCATCCTGCAGACCATAGTATCACAAGAACTGTTTGGAGTAAAGCTTTTAAGGCTTACAAATAAAGAAATATTTTGCACAGAAGCATGCCATTAGTAGGGGGGGTAGAGAGCTAAATATAAAGAGAAATTGAGAAAGTATTACTAGGCTAAGAAGCATGCTAAGAAAAAATGGACGTATGGCACATTGGTGAGATTGCAGAAGTGTTTAATGTGTAAGGGATAGGGATAGGATATGTTAGGATATTAAATACATCAGGATATTAAATTCATTTCCCATCTGTTTACATTTTCAATTTCCCATTTCAGAAAAACAAATGCATGCTGCATCATCATTTGAACTTACCTGTTTTTCAAATTGCTTAATAGATATATTTGTTTTCTTTATACATTTACATGTCTGGACAGGACATACCCCTTGTTACACTGTATGCATATCTTCCCTGCAAAATCTAAGTTTGATCTTATTCAGTACTTTGTTAAATATTTTTAAATGGTATGATGCTTACTCAATATGGTATTTCATAAACTCTATGAGACTGGTTCCATGCCATTAATGTCTCTCATTTCAGTCTGTGTTTAGAATACAACAAGCAATCGTGCAGTCTGCCATTCAGAATTTCACGGTTTCCTTGAAGCAAACGGTGATGTTAGTAAGCACTTGAAAGAGGGCAATCCAAATGTCTAATGGTAGAGGAGAGCATAATTTTCAGTAATTATTTTGTTGTTGTTGTTTGTAACTTCTAAAAGCACACAGTAATGCTAAACTGATTTATGAATGTCTCATGTAACTGAATCAGGTGCATAAGCATGTTTTTGTAGGTGTCTCTGGACAGGTCTCTGATGAAATATCTATTCACTATGGTTTGTTTTGTGAATTACTCCACGTTTTATTGGCACATATCTACTTTTTAACTGCTGAGGTTGTAAAATGGGAAACATCCAGTAACACATGGATTTGGGGAATGTTCCAGAGAAGTTCCATTAAGCTTATGATTATCAGGCTGTTATGAAATGGTTAATATGAAATTAACTATTGCTTTATGCCTGAAAAATAAATAGAATGAAGGGTAGCAGATTTTCCCACAATGATAGTTGTTTTTTCTTCCTTTCCTTTGCATCTTTTTTCTTCTTTCCTGCTTATCCATATATAAATCTGTATTTTAGCTTTTTTTCTTAAGCACTAGAGGCCTGTTAGCTCACTTTATACAGAAAGTAGAAAATACAGTTTTCACCAGATGATAGGGAGGGAAAAGACATAATCAGAAACCTTTTGGACAGTTCATGGCCATTACAACTACATTTTGCTGTCTTGCAGTAGCGTAGGGTAGTGTCAGACTAACAAAAATATGTATTTTTTTTTTTAGTTAACAACACAATTTCATTGTTGAAACAAACAAATAAACAAACAACACTTTCTCAACTTTAGGGAAAATTAAACAGTCATTTGACAAGGCAGATTACAGAGAGTTACTCTTCCCTCCTTGGCAATTGAATTCACAGAAAAGTCTGTCAAGAGAAACCATATCCAAGCTCATGACCTGGAAGCCTAGAACACCAAGGGATAGGAATGGAGAAGGCAGTGAGAAAGACCTGGGAGACTGTATTATAGTAAATTAAGTATATGGGCTTCTTGCTAACACAGTAAGATACCCTTATCACAGGATCACAGAATGGCCGAGGTTGGAAGAGACCTCTGAAGATCATCTAGTCCAACCCCCCTGCCAAGCAGGAACGCCTAGAGCACATTGTGCAGGATGGCATCCAGGTAGGTTTTGAATATCTCCAGAGAAGGAGACTCCACAACCACTCTGGGCAATGTGTCCCAGTGTTCTGTCACCCTCACAGTAAAGGAGTGCCCTCTCATATTCAAATGGAACTTCCCGTGCTTTGGTTTGTGCCAGTTGCCTCTCATTCTCTCGCTGGACACCACTGAAAAGAGTCTGTTTCCATCTAGTATAGTCTTAATGTATATACGTAATGAAAAAGACAATGGACTCTATTTCTCTTCCTCTTCAAAATTGGTGGTAAGATAGTATGAAACACAGTTTTTCCTTTTCCCAGAAATCAAGAGAAGACGAAAATGTGGTTGTCCCTACATTTTTGTACAGAACTATAAGGATAGGGGAACTATGAATGTTCATGACATATTTTTTTTTCCCCTGAGGTTTTTGCAATAATTTGTTTTTCCCCCATCCTGCAAAACCAAGGCAGAAAAATTAGGTATATTCCTTTCTCCCTTCTTCCAAACAATCTCAGCCCTTCCATCCTTCCATCTCTGTCCCCATTTCCTTTTCCTCAGTCTTTTTTTCAAGGGAAAAATGGGATGCTTTGCTTTTGTTCTTTTTGATAGCATAGGTGTGGGGAATGCTGTGTAATTGAAATGAACTCAGATTTCTTCTTGTTTTTAGTTCAAGTTTGGGACACATGAGATAGATAGTCATAGTTGGCTCCTGCAGGTAATCTCTCTTCCAAGAGTTGTTGATGATGATTGAAGAATGAAATACTAAAAAAAAACTCTGTTCAAACTATAAATCCAGTACATATGGGGATGACAAGAGCTTATTTTGTATTGGAAGAAACCCAACTTCTCAAGCTTTGTTAACAAACAAACAAACAAAAAAATGAGGTACAGCATAGTCTGCATAAATGAATCAGTTGTAGCTATAATTGCCAGTGTTGAGGAAGACACTGAGTTGGGTGAAAATTACAGCTCTGGACACCTAACTTAAAACATTTATATACTGGAAAAGAGAGAGAAATGAATAAATTATTAGGGTTACTGGACTTCTCAGGGGGCAGATTGTGAATGCAGTGCTTTAAAGCATATGTCCGCAGGCCTTTGAATCAAATAAAAAGATGAAAGTTTGCATTGGGTTGGGCTACCAGGATGCAACAGTATCCCACTCAGCATCCCTTGCTCAGTCAAGGCAAATCTTTCCAAATGCAGAGCTAATATTTGTTGAAATTTAAATATTAAAGTTGAAGAAATAGGAGGGGTAAACTTACAAGGAGGGAAAAGGGTAAATTCTTTAAAGTTTTTTGCATCTCCAGAGGAAAAAGAAAATGAAATAAATACCACATGGCAAAGACAATACCCGGTGTTGCCAGGTAACACATAGATCTGATTTTGATATCTAAACTAAGGGCATGCCAGAGCTCTTTGGTCCATGCAAAGATCGGCAAATGTTACAAGTATCAGCTGAGGACAACGTGCACTTTCGTTGAGGAATTGGGTTGTAATTAAAATACCCTGAACCAGAAACTTGGCTCTAAAAGATAAATGATCAATTCCCATTGAAAACGGTAACTTAAATTAACAGGCAGAGGCATTAATGAATCACCCAATAGTGCTATTAAATATATATATAGAGAGAGAGCAATAAGCAGCAATTCTTTACAAAAGGCCAGGGAAGTGAACATTCTTACTGTGAAGTAAGCAATTTAGAATACATGATTTTGTGATTATTTCAATTCCAAAAACAGTAATCAAAAGAAAAGGGCCAGAACTGTGCTGCTGTGACTGGTGCTATGAGATACCAAATATAGTATAAAGCTGCAAAAATACTCCTAATACACCTCTATATGAAAGTATATTCCTGTGGGAGTAATCTATCACGGGATACTAGCAGAGTGGAAACTGGTATTTCTCATGTTCTGGTTAGTGTAATACTTAAAAATTCCAGCTGTTAGTTAACAATTAACTCATTATCAATAATTGCATAATAGCTGAAGTAGGAGGCTTATGATCAAAAACATCCCAACTCTCAACTGGAAAAAAAAAAAAAAAAAAAAAAAGGAGAGATCTTGATTACATCAGGAATTAAAATAAAGGAGCCTTCATATTTGGGTAAGAAAACACTTCAGTACACTTCTGAACACTTCTGTTCTCTTCAATAGAGTTTTCCATTTGCATATCTCAAGCTGCTTTACTAATCTAATCTAATCTAATTGTCACCGATAGATGTTCCATATTACAGAACGCCAAGGTTTAGAGATTTCTCCTTGTGCTGTTAGAGTCACAGTTTTATTTTAACTGCAGTGCATCCTAGCAATTTTTTATTCTTAATCTATTGTCTGGTCGGTGGACTTATTATTATCTTTAAAATATACTAATATTTCTGAGTAAACTAGAGGCTTTTACAAGGAGAAATAAGCTTTAAACCAAATAATTACATCTTTTATTATAAATGAAAATTTGCTCAATTCCAGTGTAGGTACGGTTGGTTGTTTTTCATTTTATTAAGAAGAGCTTATTTGGGACCTATCTACAATTCTGTGCTTAATCATAAAGTTTCAGACATTAATACATGATAGAACAAAAAGTCTTCACAAATGTTTTTAGGAGACAAACTCGTAAAACTATCAAAACAAAGAGTACTGCCTTCAAATATAAACAACATCAAAATATTGGATGGAGCACACAATAATTTTGGCTTCAGATAGCTGGGTAATAATTTCAATGCCTTTTGGTAAACAAAGTGGATATTTCCATGTCTTTCTCAATAATGAAATACACAGTATATGCGGTTTGTAAGAAATATCGAATAGCCAGGCCCTCATATGTATGACATGAGAAAGCAAAATGCTAAAAACATGTCCTAAATAATCCTGAAAGAAAAGGGGAAAAAAATGTACAATTCCCTTAAAAAGATTCAAATTCAAAGGAGGGTAATAACTTTATCATAGAATCATAGAATGGCCTAGGTTGGAAGGGACCTCAAAGATCATCTAACTCCAACCCCCCTGCCATAGGCAGGGATGCCACCCACTAGATCAGGTTGCTGAGGGCCTCATCCAGCCTGGTCTTAAACACCTCCAGAGATGGGTCATCTACAACCTCTCTGGGGAGTCTGTTCCAGTGCCTCACCACCCTCTGAGTGAAGAAATCTTTGTTTTTATAGTAACAGGAAAGAATCCTGCAGATTCAAAAATCTGCAGTTTCAAAAATTTTGACTGTCATCGATAGACATCTAATAATGGAAGGATTAATGCATCATGTGAAAATAGTGTTGGATTAATGTTTTGGAAGAGACAAAAATGGCAGTATATCTTTGACAGGAAAATATACAGGAAAATACAACAAAATTACTGAAATAATTTAGATGATTTGTTATCAATGTGATAATCTTATATTTGTAGGACTAAGAGACAGTTAAGAAGAGTGTAATTGAGGACAATAATTGAATTATAGCCTCCTTCCTTTCCTCTGATTTCCTACCCTTTCTACTCGTCTGGAATGCTATCTTAAGTCCTTCATTTGAGGGGAGGGGGGGAAGGGATGGGGAGGGTGTGTGTATAAATGTACATCTATGAAGTTATGGTTGCTTTATACTTATATAGAAGAGAAACAACCGAAAGGCAATCAGTGTGTCGTCAGCATGTAACATGCTGATAGTGTTGATCTATAATAACTCAGCTCTGGTTCATATCAAGACATTGTAAATGTATTATTGTGAATGGTGTAGAATGTTAATACATAGGATGTAGTCAGTATTGTATGTTTTTTCCGTAGAAAAAAGTAGGATAACTAGGAACATTTTGAAATAAAAAGTGAATTCCTGAAACAGGATGTCTTGTTAAGGAGCTAATTCTCTGGCAAATCTGCTGCTGCTATAGATCTGGTTACAGTTATGTACATTTCAGACTCCTCTGTGAGAGACTGTTCTCATAATTTAGTCTTTTTAAACTTAAGTGTTTTCCTCCCTATTTCCTATTAGTATCTTAAGAGAGATTGTACTAACAAAAATTCTGTATCATCAGCAGAATACATCCGAAAAAGGATGTACTCTCTTTATACTTGTACTTAATCATCTGAATTTCACGTACACAGTAGCAGCTGTATCCTACATCTGATCTCAGTGAAAGACTGAAGGAAATTTTGGTTTATTTGGCTTGTCAAAGAGAAAGCTAAACAGTAACTGGAGATCAGTCTGTAATCACCTACGCAAGGAAAAGATATCTAATACTAGAGTTCTCTCCAATCTCATAGACAAAGGTGTCATGAAATCCAGTGGCTAGAAGCTGAAGTCAACAAAGTTTAAAGTGAAAATGATGTGCAGAGTTTTAACATGAAGGTTAATTTCCCATTGCAAGAATTTAGCATATGATGTAGTAATACAACAGCTAGCCCATGACTGCATGGAGGGAGCATATAGTCTCATATGTATCTCAGGACCTCCAAAGAAATCAAGCTTCTTCCTTTCAAGGCTTTGTTTAGTTAGTCTGGAGAGCTGAGGTGAATGGAAGAGCTCACACAATATAGCTCCAAGTCTTATCTGTATCTTCTTCTTATGTAGACAGTACAGGGGGCTCACCATGTTCCTCTCGCTAGCTTCTATCAAAGACAGAACTAACATTTGAACACTTTTCAGTGTGCCAAAGCACATTTTGGTTTGTTGCCATTGTTACTATCATCTCTGAAATAGACTCATCATGGTTAAGAGAAAAAAGCTATGGAGGACAAAATTTTGATAAATATCTGTGGAGCTCGTTTAATGCAATATGTACAAACTTAAATTAGCTTTTTCATTTATGAAGATGTTACCAACTTGGAGATACATCAGTGAAAAACTGAAGGAATACAAATTCCATTGCCTCAAGCACGAAAGATAGATGACAGCAGCAACATATGGTCTCCCTAACATCTCCCTGTTCAGAAGCTGGGGGGAGGTCATGGTTACAGAAAGCAAAGGCCTCAAATGAGTGACTAAAGCACTGCAAGCTGTATGCTAAAAGTTTCTATGCAGATAATGGAGAACAGAGAAATTAAATCCAGTCAAACCTTCCTGTTGCCTTTCCCTTTAGTGACAGTGTTCATTGTATTTCTTTATTTCACCAGGAATTTTACTCTTTTAACTGCAACCTAGGGGAACACATAGTCTACAAACCTGGGAAATACAATCGGATGCAGTGACGGGGTGGTCCCCATCCCAAAATGACTACTCATAGGAAGAAGTGTGTCAGGGTCTCAGGTGTGGGCAGAGCCCACCTGAGCAGAAGTGGAGGGCTAAAAGCAGCCTTCCAGATGATGAAAAGGATTAGGGAAGAGTTGTTTTACACCACATGATGCTGTTGTAATGATGAGTCACAGATGAGATTAGTTAATAAAGGTGATACCTAATTAAATTATGTATTTTTGTCTGTTTTCCTGGACATCCAGAACAGCGAAGGAGGAATGAAAAAGAATTTTAATGTTTTAATATCTAATACTAGACCAGTACATTCGGTTGAGAAACTGACAAACTGGAAAAGCAATGCTAATTTTTAATTATTTTGTTTTAAAATATTTTTACATTTAATTAAAAATACAAAAATACAAAACTGTTGTTTTCTTCATGGTTTGGGATATCAAATATACTTAGTTTTAGAAACATTACTGTGTCAACGTATTGTTCTAGCTATTTTCTGTATTTATTAATGGAATATAGAGAGTTCTAATTTATGACTCTGAAATGGATATCAGTAGCAGGATATATTATTTTGGTTGTACTTAGCACAAGCTAGCCTCAGAAGTAAGTCTGTTACCCAGTATATAACTGACAACTCTATCATATGCACTGTTAGAAGAAAAAACAGCTAAGCATAATTGCAACTGTGTCCATTATCCTGTGCTTGCTAGTAAAGTTTGGTGTTTTTTGAGGAAAAAAGTTAATGTGACTCATGAGGAATACATCTTAGGAGTATCAGGTTATTACTCTTACTGATATTTTTCTAATAGCTATGCCTCACTGCATTTTTAAGACCTTTCAAGTTCATATTTTACCTTATGTTTTTTAAGTTATAAGGAAATACAGTTAACTTATACTTCACTGACGGGTACAGCTTAACTATGTTTGTTGCCATGAAAAACTTCTGCCAGTAACTGTCACCCTTTAATTTTTTTAAAAGGTCCTTGCTTATACAGAAGGCCTTCATGGAAAATGGATGTTCAGCGAGATTCGGGCTGTTTTTTCAAGACGTTATCTTCTCCAGAACACAGCTTTGGAAGTGTTTATGGCAAACAGAAGTATGTCTTTCTTTATTTTTTGCATAAAGAAGTTCCAGTTGGTATTTTGCAGTGTTAATCTCAGAATTTAAACTCTGTATGTCCTTTGGTAAAGTGCTTATTATGTTTTTGTTCAATTGTGTATTTCATGTTATAATCAATCCCATAAATCAATCTCACTGTTTTCCGTGGATCAGTAAGATGTATTTATAAAAGGCAGATCATTGCAATTGGTAAATTCTTCAAATGTTTAATAGGGTATTTGCTTTTCCTATCTGCCCCCTTTCCTCATTTTTTTGTAAATATTTTAGCGTAAAGTCTACTAGCACAAAAGTTTTTCCAAAAAAAAAAAAGCATCTGAGTAAATGGTTAAATTTTAACTGCTTATTTAATTAGGAATTATTATTTTTTTAATTAGGAATTAAATTCTGATATTCAATTTTAAATTTCTGCTATTATTAATTAGCATAACGATTATATGATCATTATTAGCATAACGATCATAGCATAACGATAAGAACATAGCTTACATAATTCATAAATGCATATATTTCAAGTGATGTGAGTTCCTTACTCAGAACCCAGACTACTGTGAAGGGTATTTACAGTACCTCCTTCAGACTTTCATCTTAGGCACAACTCAGAGGAACCAAGTCAGGAACATAAGGTCTCTTAAATTGTCAGTGGGGAGAAATAGGTGTCAGCTGGGCTGCTTACAGGAGATGGATAGAGATAAAGGGGATAGTTTCCCATGTATAGGAGACATATACCATACCTGTCCCATATGTTTACCTGAATGTGTAGTCCATGATCTCAGGAATTGGCACTACTGTTTTGTGGATTTGTTTCCACATGGAATTTCCTGCTGTTAGTGAGTTTTTCTTACAACTGATGCTTTCTTAATCATACATACCCATGTGGATGTTATGCTGTTATGTAGGTTCATTACAGGTTCGTTCTTCATTTCGCTGCCTGTTTACTTGAAATGTAGTATTTCTTGCCCACCAGAGATCTCACTTTCTCAGCTCTTGGTTCACAGCTGGTGATAAGTAGCATTAATTCATTTTTTCCTGTAAGTGGGGTCTCCCAGATACGTCCATCAGAATTTGCACATGTAATGACTTTCTTTGGTGAAGTTTAGTACATCTAGTATATTATAAGGTTTTCTAACAGATGCAGTTGAGTAAAAGAAAAAAATATATATCCAAATGACAATGTCAGTGTCCTGGGAAGGAAATTTCCTTTTCTAATTATAGACTGAATTAAAATAAAAAGATCAGTAAATGTATCCACTCAGTTTTGTGTATGAAAATATGCCACTTGGAATCAGAGTTGAGTGGTTGGTGAGGTGAGTCAGTAGTCTTTTGCCCTGAAGAACTTTGATGTAAGCTTTTACTTCAACTGGAGAGGGAATTAAACATTTTCTGATTCTATGTATTTTAATGCACCAGTTAGAAGACCAAATACTATGCAAACTATTGAATGGCTTCCCAGCTTGATAAGAGATTATATGGGCTAATGGTAAGCTATAGTTCTTCTGAAGTATACCTCACTCAGGTCTTATGCAAACTGTGGAGAGTTAGTAAAAAATGTTAACCAGCTAATGCTATAGCTATGGTGTATGCCTGGAGTATCTGTTCTAACTTGTATGAAAGTGGATAAAAGTGGAACTGACTTCTCTTCCCAAATAAAATCCAAAAAGTGTTTTAATACATGCTGGTGAAGATAAAGAATTCTGAAGATGGTTTACTACTCTGTATTCTCTCCTTCATTTAGCTTCTGTTATGTTTAATTTTCCTGACCAAGCAACAGTGAAAAAAGTTGTGTACAGCTTACCACGTGTTGGAGTAGGAACCAGCTATGGTTTGCCACAAGCCAGGTAATTTTATTAAAATAACTTGTAAATTCTATGATTATTATACTGTATAAATTATATTATTATATGGGTCAATACTAAAACATTATTCCTGTCAAGAAACTCTAGGTTTTCAATTTTGTTAGGGTAGTTTGAGAAATAATACCCTTTACTTAATGTATGGCCTGTTATTGTAGAATAGAAGTAAAAGTATTCTAAATTAGATTTTGTGATCTTTAAAGGAAATAAGCACCTTCCAGGTGGACCAAACCTTCAAAGTCTAGTTTTCAGTCAGGTTTTATAACTGTATACAAAAAAGATCATCCTTGCTGTGACTGTAATGCAGGATATGGAAGTAAACTTGACTAGGCTTTGTGTTTACTAAATAAAAAACATTTTTGCTTACATAACTTCTCAGTGGCCATTTATATGAATGTATATGCATTTTACTTCATTGCTTATCAGTAATGCTCATCAAAGCCTATTTTGCACTTTCCAAATTCCTTCCATTCATTAGTATGATTCTTCCTCCGTTTCCAAAATTATGGATGATCTATGTTTTTGAAAAGACCAACCAAGATTCAGTTCTAGAGGTTTTCACATACTATGGACAACTACAGTCCTTATTTGTTCTGTCATCAATATCAAACCAACCTCTGGTCAGAGATGAGGCTGGTAATTGTCAGATTCAATGATATAAAAGTATTAATATTTCACTAATGGAGAAAATGGTATTTATGTTTACATGACTGAGCTGGGGTGAAATTTCCTGCTGTCTTATTTTTGTTTGTTTGTTTAGTAGTGTCTGTTCAGACAGTAAAATTGTTCTTGAGGGTGAATCACCAGAAGTTTGATGACATTTCTTTTTTTAGATTCAGATTGAATTTCTATTCAAAATCAAAGAAAAATAAATGTAAGAGAGAGGACAGACAGGAAATTCACAAAATATGGTGCCTTGGGTTCAAATCTCTGTTTGGCTTGACTTGGCCAGAAGCCGATGACTTAATCATCAGTGTATTGTCTGGGATGCGTCTTTCTCTTTCTTTAAGTCATTTTCTACAAACTAAAAATTCATATTGTCTGTGTTTTATCCCAGTGCAGAATGTGGAAATACTCTGTAATGTCAAAGCATCTGTAGGATTGGAGAATATTTCTTTCCCAGCTGAACATCATTCCTTGTCATGAGCTCAAGAGACTCATGATGCCTAAGGCTTGATCTCCTGAATGTGCTGAAATCTTTAGGCAAACTGCCAAGTTTCTCAAGTTTTCACCGAGATCAAGGGAAGTTGAGGCATCTCTTTGGAAGGTGCATCTTGTTAATATTTGCATTGCTCTTCCAAAAACTCAGATTACAGGAATTGTTGTCTCTAAATGGAAAATAATAGTATTCTTTTCTGAAATAAAAAAAAAAAGGCCACATGTTCTAGAACAAACAAAATGCAAATTTCTCAATCAGAATTTCATATTTATAGTGACATTTTTAAACTTTTGAAATTATTATCCTTTGTGCATTATTCACTGAATAATTGTCTGAAAAACTTTGTTGATATATAATTATTGAGAAAAGTTTCAGCTTCAATATTATATGCAATTATTTCCATATTTTTTGATTAAAGTTCAATTAGAATCAAAAATGGGCTTGTTAGCCTTCAGAATAAATCTGGCATATTGTAGTGAAGTTGTTTTACTTTCTTGTTTTTGTGTAATTGCTCTGTGATTTATGCACCATAAAGACCCTTTAATCATGGTTTTTCTTTTATTTCTGTCTACATACCCTTCAGTAGGATTGCAGTGGAGTAATTGAGGAAAAATGTGGCTCAATAACTGCTCTGTAGTTAATATTTTGTTGATGTTAGAATATAGTTTCCCTTCCCATGAATAAGTTGGCTCCAGAATGCTAGCAAGAATTTTTAAAGTTATGTTTATTTGTATCATAAACATAAACAGATATGATGCTGAGTAGCCAGCATCTACACAAGGAGCTGCTACACTGAGTAAAATGTTATCATATGTTATGCCCAATTTTTCAGATTAACTTGAAAAAATTTAACTTAAAAATACTTTATTTAAAACAAATCTTTCTAGTAGTTTTGGTTAAATTCTTTAGTTTTATTTTGATAACATTTTTATCCAAATTAATTACATTGTCATAAAGAAATGCAATTCAAGATGGAAATAATCTGAAAGAGTTAACGAGTTTTAATGAAGTACATGGACTTTAAGTGCATTTCTATTTTTATGGAGAAATCCTATGATTAAAAAAGATGGAAGGAAAAAACAATATTTGTGATCTTCTAATACAGAGGAATACAAGAGGAATACAAGAGAAATCTTCTAATACAGAGGAATAAAAGTAGGCAAACTGGTATCTTCTCAAGACTGTTAGAGAGCAGCTGTTTTGAGTAAGTCTCCAGTTTGTATCTGCTGGCATTCCCTATTTTTGCCTGTCTAATGCTTTTATTCAACAAAACATTCAAGACTATACTTAAAGTTATAACGTATTTATATCCTTAAAATCAGTCACATGTTGAAGTGTTTGGTCTTGTTTGGTGATTCAAATTTATCTATCTTCCATATATTCAATTTCATTGTTCCTAAACATGTTGCATTGATTATAGTTTTTGGCCTTGTCATATGATACAATTGGGTAGACAGTACTATCCCTTTTATTTAACTTATTTCTTCAGCTCTACGTAGGTAAAGTAATATCTTCAGTTTTACAACACTGTTATCAGACCACTTTTTAGGGTTTTAACGACTCAGGTGTAATTTACTGATGCAATTTTATTGAGGGTAATGTCACAGCCTAGAAAACAAGTGTGAGCTGCTTGTGGTTTTGGAAGCATACAGGGATCAAATAATTGGTGAAAGATACAGTTACATTATCATACTTCACCATTAAACAAGTGCTAGCACCTGAGTCTGAATTTTGGTGGGCCGTTAATGTTTTAGATAAACAATAGCTTCAGTTATTAAAGCTGAGAAATACAAATGATGAAGTTTTTTGCTGAAGGAAAATGTAATTTGGCTGATGTGGTAGCTGTGTTCAACATCACCTCATCACTGTCACTAAAGCATAAAACCCCTTTCAGAGCTTTGATTGAATGCAAATATAGATGAGTGTCTTACCAGAAGCCTGTGATTTTCCCAAGCCTTTTATTTTTTCTGTATAGGAGCAACATAACACAAAACATCATGCAGATGCTATATTTTTGATAAGATACTTAGTTGTACTGTAGATAAGTTCAAAGTGATTGTGAAAGGGGGTGGGTCATGCTCCACATATAAAACAAGCCTTCCCTCAAAATTTCATAAAATATTTAGTAAACATATTTAAGGCATATAAAACTTGGAAAATTGGATTATCCCCTTGTATGTCAGAGGGTCTTCTGCAGTTTCCATTTTGAGTAAGTACTTCACAGTTCTCAAGAAGCAAAGGAAGCACACACATTTGTGCATCTTCATATTTCTGATGGCATATCGAAACAGAGAAATGGTTTGATCAAAGTTGGGTGGATTTAGCAAAACACAAAACAGTGGGTCTGCTTGTGTTAACTGAAACAAGCAGGTTGTGCAAACAATTTATTGTGCATTATTTTTTCTAGTCTCTTCTGAAATAGTTTCAAGTTTTTCAAATACCTTAGATAAAAAACAAATGAGGAGCCTTTTTAGTATATTTTGATTTTATGTAGAATTCAATTAAATCAGGCTTTCAAATGCAAAGTCCAGCATTTGGCAGTTCATAGATTTTTTTGAGTCTCTTGGAGATTGTGGGTGAAGTCTAAAAGCATCTACTAAGTTGTACTGATGCGTACATTTGTTTTGTTATGAGAGGAACAAAAAGTCTATGACAGAAATACTTTGTAAATTTAATTATCTCTTTAGTATTTTTATTTTCTGTATTTATTAATAGTTGTGCAGCATTAGTCATAGCTTACTGGGAACAATACAACTTTGAGACTTCCACTATAAAACTAATTGTAATTCTATAAAAAGCAACAATATGTATGTCTGCATTCAGATATTTCTTAACATAAATTGTTCACAAGAAGCATAACAGAAACAATGTTAAAAAAAAGAAAAAAAGTACTGTCTCCTGTGTACTAGTAAAGTTTATGTACTGCTGACATCTTAAAATCTACTGTAAAATAAGGATAGGTGGCAAGATCTTATGCACTGCAGTTTGGGGTAAATATAAAGAAGAAAAAAAAGAAGAAGAAGAAAAAGAAAGTGTAGGTATACTCACATGGTCATTTTTGTATGCCCAATTTGTAAGAGTAAGCATAGCAGTCACTGACAACCTAGACATTGACAATTCAGACATATAATTGTGATAACTAGTCATTCCAATAACTTTTATCCGGAAGTAGGATATAGTGCATGTATGCATATATATATTTATAAGTAGGTGGTCTACATTTTTGTAATCAATGCCTGGTTTGACACCTCGTATATGACTTTTTTTTTTTTTAAGAAAATACTCAGCATTCAGTCTTGAAATAGTACACTTAGTATGTCTAGTGGGCAACTGAAAACTGGTATCCCCAGCATTGGGTGAAAGCATTAGGTGTCCCCAGTTACACTTGGTAAGATATATACATACCATATATATATCTATATATATATTATATAGATAGATAAAATTAATGAATAGGCTAAACTTCAGAAATCTTTTTTTTTTAACAAATATAAATATTTTTCTATTTTGGTCCATTTATAGGGTGTATGTTTCTGTAAAAAAAGGTATCTGAGGAGATGAATTTTTCCTCTTTCCAAATATTTTCCTTGTCTTTTTTCAACAAATATAATTTTCTTTAGAAATGAGTTGTGAGCAATCATGCTTGTTGCAGATTTCTTTCTTTAGTGCATTAGTGACTGAACCCAGTTTCCTGTATTTTACTAACAAGGGACAGCATATATAACGGGTAATTTGGTGCATGGTATTTGGTTATAACACTGTAGTCAAATTATATCTGGAAGAGCTGAAGTTTTCTGCTTTTCTATTCCTTGGCACAGTAGTTAGATTCTTTCTCCCTTGTATAATCATGTAATTTTTAGAAAATTTGTGGAAATTAAATATCTTAAACTTGTATTCCCTTTCCAAATTTCAATGAAATGCAATTCTGGAGAAATTATCAGTTATTCTGGAGAGATAGGCAGATGGACATGTGAGCAGATAACTGAATAAAACTGGTTTCTTTCAGAAATCAGGCTATAAATAGAAATCTTGTAGATTACTGGGATATAAGAGTGGATCATGGGTAGCTGACCGTGGAGAAGGAGCACAAACTGTGGAGTAAATATCTTCAACCCGTGTACTGGAAATATATGGCACTTTAATATCTATCACTCACCTTAATGAACTTATCTAAACATGTCCTTTTGAAACAGGGAAATGATACTCCTCTTTTATTCCTGCTGGACAACACAGGCACCAGGAGGTCTGCAGTTCCTTTTATTTCCAGTCTTTTAACCAGATTCAGAACAAAATAAAACACAAAATATATTCTTCTGAATTATTACAATGCTGTAGTACTGGTAAAATAAAATAGAGATCTTAATTTTAGTAATTTCTCAAATAACAGGTAATAGTATCTTCTTGACTTCATTAAATGAGATAAAAAAAAAACTCTGAGAGAATCTGAAATTAATCACACTAATAATGTTGCCCTACATCTTAACATTTAATGAGGCTCTTAAAATAATCATTCTTTAAATATATTTCCTAGGAGAATCTCTCTGGCCACTCCCCGACAGCTTTATAAATCATCCAACATGACTCAGCGCTGGCAGAGACGAGAAATATCTAACTTTGAATATTTGATGTTCCTCAATACTATAGCAGGTAAGGCTTCTGACTCTTTAATCCTTCATAATATGTTTATGTTTGTCAAAGTCTTAAGCACCGTGACTTGATAGAATACATTTATCCCTCTGGAATTCAGCTGCAGCTTTATGATAGATTCTGAAACACACACATTAAATTTTATCAGAAAATGCACAACCTATCACTGAGACTTTAGATTCATGTATTGTTGTGGAGGCTGTTCCTTGCTCTCCTTCTGCTATTTCCTCTGCTGACAGCTTTGTCTGAAGCTTTATTAGAGTCAACAAACCATTGCCAGAGAGTGTCTGGAAATAATAATGGGAAAATGTAATTTCGCTACTTCATCATTCTCAGCAACAGCAACTAGACAGCAGAATAACAACAGTATTCTGCCTAGTACAGATGTCACCTGGATTGTGGTATGATTAGATTACAGCATCTTTTCTCATTTAGTTCTTTGAACTGAAATATAATATCAGATTACGTATTTAAAATGAGAAATAACTGCCACAGACATCCATTCATTATTGGCAAAAGAAGAGTTTTTCTGGCAATTGTCATTAATTAAACATTTACAATAGATTTTCCTTTTCACCTTTCCCTTTTCTATGTATTAACTTCTGCGGTAATTTTAAATGTAAAAAGCAGCAGTTTTCAACACTATATACTAAGATTTCTAGGATGTTGTCTACTATCATGATTCCTGCCTCTAGCACGTATACTGCTTGTGAACCTGCCTACAGAGAGGCTTCGTCAGATATTTCACTCCAGTGAGCTTTGATTTGAAACCCAAATTAAATTCCACCAGACACCACTTTGTACTCCAGTGTTACAACTCATATCTTTACTTGGCCCTGACTTTTGTGCTTGAGGTTATCTTCAGGCCAGATGTAAGACAAATGCAAGTGCGAAACCCACACGTAGCACCCAAATGACCATTACTCTGACCAGTGTGAGTCACTGCACTCTTCCCAGTAGGGCAGTGGCAGAATTCAGTAGCTGTCAAACATGCTTTCTTTGAACCTTTACACTTTTGCCTCTGTGCTTATGTGGTAGTCATCTTCCCTGCATCCAGTCTCACAGATATTAATAAATGTGTCATCAGATTGTCTCAGTGGGATACAGAAGTGCTGCCACTGAATGGGTAGAAATCTGAGGGCATGTTTACCTTGGGCAGTGGAGCACAAAGGAAGAGTCCAGTCCCTGAAGCTACCAGAGACCTGGGCTGGAAAGTCTGTATGGTGCAGTAGCATGCAGGCACACCAGCTTGGCTTCCGAGCATTATAGCTACAGTCACGCAGATCTCTGCCTAAGGAAGGAGTCCTGCTGAGCGTTTATTACCTCTGGCACAGAGCCACAAGAATGCTGCTATCCTGCTTCTGGACACTGGCCTGCATCCAGCTGCTCCATGTCTCTCACGCATCCGCTGCCCTTCTGGTTATGAGGAAATTCAGGCAGAGCCTCACAGGCTTCCCTGCCTAAATTTGGAGGGCTTACTGAAGAGCTGGGTAGTTAGTCTAAGTCCTCTCAGCCCTTGTCCCATACATTATTGACAAAATGTCCTTCACTTGTAATTTCCTTTTTATGTATTCATTTCTTCTGTAAGCAGTGTCTAAACTCTTTAATGAGAGGAGACAAGAGCTGAGCCAATTTTTGATAAATTACTTTTCATTTTTAATCAGTTTGAAAACTTGAAGGTCATTTATTTTTAGGTACATCACCAATACATCCAAACCTGGAAGGCATCCTTATGTCTGAATTCAATTAGGAATTGCAGTGATACTTGCACCAAAGTATCGATCCCATCAGAGTATCCCAGAAGTCTCAAGAAAAAATATTTTTGTTGACCTGTTGCTTGATACAGTGCTGCTAGACAGGCTTTATAGCCAAACACCTAGATGCTATCGTAGGCAAGTTTCTCTTAATGTCATTTAGTGTTCACTTAGATTCACCTGCTTTACAAAAGGATAGCCTTCCATTTGCATTCCAGGTTCCCAAGGTTTGGAGGATTACCAACTCATTTTCCTCTTTTTGTCTTTGAATTTGTATTGTATTTGGAAAAACTAACAGCAGCTTGATCACTATCTTAGTAGTGTCTCACAGTGTCTCTCTACTTTCTGGCAGTTTTTTTAGTATCATTCTCTTGTTGTAAATCTCTTTTGTTCATGTAATCTCGTTGTTTGTATAAACTCACTTGCTCATTTCAACAACATTACCTACCATCTCTATCAAGTCTTTCAGCAAGACATGATCAAACTCAAATTTAAATTTTGGTGAAGACCGTATTTTCTGAAAGAGGTAAAAGATTAGCCCCATTTTTAATTGACTGACTTATTTTGTAAAGTTGTTCTTTTTGATGACATTTTGAGCTCACATGGATTGACTTTGTGCTTTCTATAAGAGAATCAATATGCTGATTTAAAAATTTTTAGAAGTGGCCAAAATTTGTTAAATAGCAATCAATAATATCAACTATGACTAATATGCTAATATCAGCTATGACTAGTGTATGTTAGAGTGGTCTTCAATGCAAAGAGCTTGAAAGAAAGCATGATTGCAATACTATATTTTGTGCTTTTAATTTCATCTTTTTCATTTTGTTCAAGGTTTGAGACTATGAACATAGAAAAATAGTTACCAGTTGCTAGCATTATAACATCTGTTGCATAGAATTTCCTGATGTTTTGTTTGAAAGTCAGAATAAAATTTGCCCTTGGTAGCTTGCCCTCCTGCCAGCTACACACACACAGACAAAAACTTTCTGAAAACAACATAAGAGAATTAATTCTGTCTGCAATTCTACACATGTCAATAAACCTCTTATTCCAGTTTGAAACACACCCTACAATTTTTGAAGTTTTTAATGAAAGCAAAAAGGAAAAAAATGTTTTTTGAAAAGTCATCCTATTTTAGTTATCCTTGTATTAGAAACATTGGAACTGATAACTGTCCAGATACATCTGTGTTACACAGAAGCAAATTTCTATGTATGAAGTAGACACCACCTTTGGCAACCAGAAGAAAATACAATATTTTGTATTTCATACACAAACATGAGATATTGAGTATGACATCCTTTGCCAAGTAAAGACATGATGTATTATTTCTTTCTTGTTTTGTAAATCCAATTTCCAAATACACTTTTAATTATACTCATTTGTAATGAGATCCCATAATAAAGATTTCTTCAAAAGTTACAACTTCTTTACCAGTAATTGTTTGTGTAGACAGTGGTGGCCTAGTTTTGGACTATAACTCTTTGTTTAAACAAAATATTCATGTTTAACGATATCATTGATTTTAGCTATTGAGAAATTTGTGCACCAATTTTTTTTAATCATGTTGTCATTTAGGTTTCTTTTGGTATATTCAGCATATCTGAGCCATAACCTAGTCACTTAAGGAAAGTGGATGTTTGCCACTTGAGAAATGTGGATTATTTGCTGCTAAGTGACAAATAGGTCCCTTTATCATTTTTCTTCTCTTCCAAATAAGCAGAGGTTCACTAACAAAGGCATTTAGCTTTTTGCTAATTCTTTGTATTCTATGTAATTCTTTGTATCTTCCTTTCTTCTTACAACGGTGCTTCATTAGCCTCTAACTGTTTTTAAAACAATAAAAGTCACTCATGTGACTATTATAGGTTGGAGTAGATTATCTTACAGGACTTTTCCATCCTAAATGATTCTATGATTCTATGTTTTTGAAACTATTGTCTTCTTTCAACCTGTTTCACTGGCCCTTTAGCCAACTATTTTCTCATCTCCCTATTCTGTTTCTACAGTCTTCACCTCTTTACTGACTTGAACATATTTCATCATGTTTACAACTCTGTTTTTTTCCCTCCCCTCAAAAAAAGTAAACACTGCACTCTGCTATTTATCCATCAGTCTCAGTGTTATACTCTCTGTGCCCCTGGTTTTTGTCCTGGCTGTGTAGACATAAGCCTTCCTGGCCACATTCCCCCTCCTCCTACCTATTCCCTTCCCAGGGATTCTTTAGTTTTGAAGGGCTGGGAGCAGCTATGATTATACTAATTGCCCTTTCTTCATGTACATAGAAAAAGGCCATATTGCATGTGAACAACGTGTGTCAGCTGAATGCTTTGGGTGATATAAGGCCCCAGTAATTCTTATTATTCTCACTTTCAAAATGATTGAAAAGTACTTAAAAGTAATCCCACTGTAGCAAAAGAAATCAATAAGAGTGGAGACAAGTAGTTTTGTAATATTTGCAGTGCCCACTATTTCAGTTAGAAGTCTAGTTTTGAAATCTATTTCCCAGTATGTAACTGACTTCTACTATTTTTTTTTCTTTTCAAATTGTAGTATATTTAATATGTGTTTGCATTTGTATATTGGTATTTTAGTTCTTTTAAATCCTTCCTGCCACAGCTCTTAATAGAACTGGAGAATAATTATATCCATAATTTTTGTAAGTCATTTCTTCTAGTGGAAAGGGATTATTTTTAAAGGTTTGTGGAAAAACAAAATGACATCTCGAGTCAGGTAATAAATTCAGATGAACTTCTTCCCCCTCCCTCTTTTTTATTTTTGCCTGTTTAGCATTTTCCACTTTTTTACTTTGTGATGTACAAGCCCTTGCTGGTTAATTATGTATATATTTAGCTACTGCATGTGTTGGGCTTATTATTGTCATCTAATTAGATGTAACTCGAACTACTTGCTTCTAGAAAAATCATTAAAAATTCTTTCCTAATGACCTAGAGATGACAAAATGTCTGTAAAGTGTGAAGAAGCAGACAAGCACAGGAACATTGCTCTTAAAGAGTGTTAATCCAGATGCTGCAATCATCTAATTAAACAATATTTTGCTGTCATTAACATTTTCACCAAGGAATTGCAGTTATAATTTCTTTGTCAGCTGTCTCTAGCTCACTTTACCTTCAAAACTAAAGTGCCATATAAAAACATTAAATTGGATGGTTTAATTAAAAGTTTTTTTTTTTTTAATGAAGAACATATCCAGTATTTCTGAGATCTCATTTACTATGCTTCAGTTTTATTGTTCAAGTA